>NW_003852580.1:3041497-3045767 GCF_000181295.1 Otolemur garnettii
GGAGGTTGAGGCAAGAGAATCGCCTAAGCCCAGGAGTTGGAGGTTGCTGTAAGCTGTGACACCATGGCATTCTACTGAAGGCAATAAAGTGAGACTCTGTCTCTAAAAAGAAAAAAAAAAATTCACCTGTAAAAAGGAATGAGGTATCAATACATGCTACAAAGGGGAAGATGAACCTAGGAAATACTGTTCTAAGTACAAGAACCGAGACACAAAAGGGCACATATTGTATAATTCCATTTATATGAAATGTGCATAATGAGCAAATCCACAGAAGGTGGATAAAGTGATTTGCTAGTGGTGGGAAAGAATGAGCCATGAGCAGGCACAGATGCCTCCGTTATAGAAATGATGGGAAATGTCCTAAAACTGGGTTATGGCAATAGTTGTACAGCTTGATAAGTTAATAAAAATCATTGATATGTATACTCAAAATGGGTGGATTTTGTAATATATAAATTATACTTTAATAAACTTCAACTGAAAGCCTTGCCTAAAAATAATGGTGACTGATGAAGCAGCTCCCGTCATCCTCAGTTCTCTGCCCTGGCCTCTCTGTAGGAGACTTTCCTTTGACAAAACTTATCTGGGTCAAGCTCTAGAGGCCAGGAACCACACTGCCTGTGGACTATTTCTCCTTTCATGGGTCATGTGCTAACATTTCGAATGTTTGCAGTGAAGCAGCTCTGATTGCTTCCACCTGTGTCCTTTTGTTAAGGAGAAGCACTTTGAGTTGTGTGTGTGGGGAGGGTGAGCACAGAGCCCTCAGGGAGGGAGGGGTGTTTCCAGAGTGGTCCACGGAGGCTTACTCTTGGGCCCCAACTTGATTTCTGTGCACAGGAATTTGGACTAGTTTTCTAAACCAAAATTTGAGACTTGGGGTTTTCTGACAGCATTCATGCCCCTTCTGGAAGCAACATTTAGAACTTTAAAGGGGCAGGACTTCCAGGCCATCTGAGGAACTGAAGAAATGGGTAGAGCCAGGTTTGGAGGCTGCTCTGGGTGGCAGAGCAGGGAGCAGCAGGGAACCCACATGGATGGGGTTTCCAGGGAAAAGTCTTGTGGAAGCTGCAGGGACTGTCCAGTGTGGTTGTTGTCTGGGCTGCCTTGGGAGTTAAAGAAGTGAATGTTAGTGTGTTTTCTGTAGCTTGGGAGATACCTGTGTCTCTTGTCTTGAGCTCAGTGGGCTGGGCCACACACCCACCTTCCTGCAGCTTGGGTTGCTCAGCCAGGTCAACCTGAGAGACTGGAGTCAGAGGTAGGGAAGGGCTTCGTTAGTTGGTATGGCTGTTCTGGGGGATGGAGATTAGGGAGGTGGCCAATGGCTGTCCTTCATGGCCCAGCCCTGAGCTGTGAGAGTGGACGTCAGCCAGGTGGAAGGTCATCCTTGCTATTTCATCTCTGTGTAACTTCTTATTAAATTATAACTCACCCAGAAAATACACGAAACATCAGGTCACCCAGAGCAGAAACTTGAGGGCCATCCTGGGGTGTCTGATGCACTGACCATCCAGACTGGCTGGTCTAAACAGAGGTGTTACCTGTTCCTAAGATGGGCCTTAGGACCCTGTGGATGGCAGGGGGGTCATGCAGTGGGGTCATTTCTAGTCCAGCCTCTAGATAGAAGTGGGACTGCTGTAGCTCACGCACAGAGCTGCTCCCATTGGCTTAAAATGGGTCTTAGAAGCAGCTGCAAGTGTGAAGTGGGTGGCTGGCAGAGCTACAGGTGTGTAGGGGCATCTCCCTGTAGAGCAGGCAGCAGCATGGAGCTGGGCTCCAGCCTCTCTATAGTCTGCAAGGGTCAGGTGTGGCAGCAGACACGTGCTTACCATGGAGGCTTGGAGACTTGGTGCTCACTTTTGCTACTGCTCTCCCCATCCTTGCCCTGGAATGTGATCTGTTGGCCTTGAGAAGACCCAGATCCTGCAGCCCAGTGAAAAAATGACTATGACCTATCACAAGGCTGGGCATGCAATGGTGGGCTAGTTCCTGGAGCACGTGGACCCCCTGCTGAAGGTCAGTCTCCCTCCTGGAGGGACCTGCCATTGGGCTCAGGGCTGGCTTACCTGGACAGCTGGCTGTACCGTCTAGTGGTCATGCCAACACGGCACATTCAAGCAGTGACTTTAGGACTATGTTAGTGTTGAATTTGTCAAAAGATTCCCTAGAGGATGGGAAGGCAGAGCAGTGGGTGTTGATTTTAGGCAGGGCCTCAGCCACCTGACTCCAGAGAAAAGCTTTGATGTTGAGCTCACTCTGCTGTGTTTCTCCAGAGCTTCTGCAGGGCAGGCAGGACAGAGAGGGCTTCCACCTGCAGCCCCTAGTGGCAAGGTGCACTCCTCATGGCAGTCCCCCCAGATCAGGGCTTTCTTCTCCCACACTCCTGTCAAGAGACCAAAGCAGGGGTGAGGTGGTCCTGAGTGATTCAGGGGAAGCTCCTGGAGGAGGTGGGGATGGTGATTAGGGGCTGATCTGGTGCTTTCCTTCCTGGCAGGTGCCCATTATCCCGTGGGGCATGGGGCTCAGCTATACCCAGCACCTGCCTTGGGAGCAGAACCTCCATATACAGGAGCAGGTCTTCAATAGCATGTGCACAATGCTGGGGGGGGGGGTTAGGGTGGCTGAGCAGCTGTTCTTTGGGTGGGTCACTGCTGGGGCTCAGGACAACCTGAGGAAGGGCATCAGAGCATCTATGCCCAGGTAAGGGCTTGGCATCCCTGGCATGTGTCTGCTGGCAGATGTGTCACGCAGGCTCACCCTGAGCTCTGCTTACCCCTGATCGTGCAGTTGGGGATGAGTGAGAAGCTGGGCTGCATGTCCTTTGTCTTTGGCAAGGTGAGACCCTGGCGAAGAAGCTGTACAGCAGGGCCCAGCTCATTGGCGAGGAGGTTCACTACTTCAGCAGTGCCGCCTATGAGCACACTCTGGATCTCGTGACATGGTGCTGGGAGCAAGTGGAGAAGGTGAGCAGAGCCTCTGCCTGGTACCAGGTCTTAAGTAATAGGTCAAATCATGGTCTGGCCGGTTTGGCCGCACTCATACTCGGGGGCCTGCATAGGTGTGGGCTGGTCTTTGGCAGTGTCTGATAAGTACAGGCCTGTCTGGAGAGTGGTGAGGGCAGCCCCTGGAGCAGCCTGACAGGTGGGTCAGTGGCTCCTAGAGAAGGCTAATACTGTGGAGCTGCTGGGCCTCTGGCCCTTTGCAGAGAGGTCCATCTATAAGGAGTTTGTGCAGGGTACTGGCAGCCTAGAGGAGGCGTCCCTTTCTGAAGGGCTATTGGGCTGGAACTGGGCACAGGAAGGGGACATGTAGTTGGCGTGTGGCCACTGCCTGCACCTGCCACTGGATAGGCCTTTGGGTAAGCACCACATACCTGGAGCCTTTGGAGAATAGCTGCTGGAATCATCATAAAACAAATCAAAATGCTTGGTCACTGCAAATGGGTGCTATAGATGAGGGTGCTCTGACCCTAAAGAAGGGAGCAGGGAGTTTGGTAGCAGCCAGCCAGAAGGTGACAGAGAGGCTCTATCTGAGCCTTGGGATCTCCAGGAGACTATGACCCCAAGGGGAGGGAGGGTTGTAGAATCCAACATGCTTGAGGCAGGCTCTCCTGCTGTACCTCTGCCAGACTGTGTCAGGCTCTCCCAGTGAGCCTCCTGCTGTCAGGATACTACTCAGAGAAGCCTGGGCCCAGCATAGCACTCACAAGGTCGGTTGAGGTAGAATTGAAAAAAGGAAAATGTAAACCAATTATCAAGAAAAAGTAGGCTTTTAAAGGAGCCATCTGGACTGGTGGAATCCAGCCTGTCCTTATGAAGGAAGACCACGGCTACAGCCACATACTTGTGTGTGGCTCAGGGGAGGATAGTGGAGCTATGGAGGTGCCCTGCACCTGGACCCCTGGCTGTGCTTCTTTGCATGTGGGAGACTCAGTTTCTTTCTCAAAACTTGGCGCCTGGGCGGTGCCTGTGGCTCAGTGAGTAGGGCACTGGCCCCATATGCCAAGGGGCAGCAGGTTTAAACCCGGCCCCAGCCAAACTGCAACAAAAAATAGCCGGGCGTTGTGGCAGGCACCTGTAGTCCCAGCTACTCGGGAGTCCAAGGCAAGAGAATCACCTGAACTCAAGAGCTGGAGGTTGCTGTGGACTGTGACACCATAGCACTCTACTGAGGGCAACAAAGTGAGACTCTGTTTCTAAATTAAAAACAAACAGGCTTGACACCTGTGGCTCAAGTGGCTAAGGCGCCAGCCACATACACCTAAGGTGGC
>NW_003852580.1:3045980-3048425 GCF_000181295.1 Otolemur garnettii
CTGTCTCAAAAAAAAAAAAAAATTAAAAACAAACAAACAAAAAGCTTGGTGCCTGCCTTGAGGAGGGGCTTCCTTACTGGCAGGGTGTGCCTGATTTTACATCTCATCATAACCAGTAAGTTGCTGTTCCCTGCAGCTTCTTTTTGGAATCTCAGAGCACCCCACCTTCTCTGCCTAGCCCTGAGGGAGGGTGTGCAGGGTCCTGGCTGGTGCTGCGGTATTTGTGGAGAGGGAGTGACTCTCGCATCTGCTTACAAACCCTCTTTTGGGCCCTTCTGAGTCTCTGTGAGTGTGGTAAGGGCCCATGCTGTGGGTCCCAGCAAGGTTGTCCCTCCTCTGGCCCACGAGCCTGCCTCTTGGGATACCTGTGAGCTGGGTGCTGTGCCAGCCACCATGGGTGGGTGCTCGGGTGTCTGGATGACTCAAGACAGCTCATGGCCCTGAGAAGATGCCCTTAGCTCAGCCCAACTGCCGCACTGGTCAGTGAGGTGGGGGGCTCTGCTCACTGCCTTGGTTGTCCTCAGCTTCCTCTCAGTCTAGCCCAGAGACTAGGGACTTGGTGGCATCTTCCAAATTGCTGGGCACATTTGCCTCAAAGCCTGAAAACAGTATGCCACCTGGCCAGGCATGCTTAGCTTTCCGTAAAATACACATCATCGAGTCTTACTTCCAGGTCTTAGCCTATACTGTGGGCTTCACCAAACCCAGAGGAGCTGAGCTGCTTGGGGTCCTGCTGGTGCCTGGTCTTGGGGTTCCCTCAGATGGAGAGGGGCTTTTCCCTTGACTCCAGAGGGCTCCTGTCATGTAGTGTCTGTGGCAGATCCTCCAGGGTGTGGTTGTAACAGGGTTGAGGGAGGTTGTAGCTCTGAATGGGCCCAGTGATGCCTGATGGGCAGAGCCTGGTGGGGGTGGGGCTCCTGTTGCTTCCACATCTGGCCTGTCCACACCACAGACCTGTCCTTGCACCTTCTCCCACCAGCCTTCCTGCGTATGTCCCAGAAATGGCTGTTATATATAAATTCTGCAATGGGTGTCACCATCATGGGAGTCATTATTCACCACAACGAGGACCAAAAGGTTGATTGCAGGGAGCCCAAGAGCCAGGACATTTACCTAAGGCTATTGGTCAAGGTGTACAGGTTTCTGGCCAGACGAACCAACTCTACCTTCAACTAGGTTGTGCTGAAGAGGTTGTTTACCAATTGGGCACCACTATCTCTTTCCCCAGTGATCTGGAAGATGAAACTTCGTGGCCAGGAAAACAAAATAGCTATGGTTGTGGGGACCATAACAGATGATGTGTGGGTTCAGGAAGTGCCCAAACTGAAGGTGTGTGCCTTGTGCATGAGCAGCTGGGTCTGCACCCATATCCTCAAGGCTGGAGGCAAGATCCTCACCTTCGACCAGCTGGCCCTAGATTCCCCCAAGGGCCATGGCACTGTCCTACTTTCTAGTTCTCGAAAGGGTTGGGAGGTATACTGGCATTTTGGCAAGGCCCCAGGAACCTTGCACAGCCACACCAAATCCTATGTCTCTTCCAAGGGCTGGAAGTTAAAGTGTGCCAGTGGCCGTCAGGCCAACTAATCCTGGAATCTACTGTTCTATTAAAAATATTTTGGATGCAAAAAAAAAAATCTGCAATAGTCTTCTGTTGTGGCACCTTACCTCTGAACTGGAAACACTGTTTCCCACTCTTTTCTTGTCCATTATGAGTATGATGTGGAGTTTATGCACTGTTATTACAGAAAGCCCACCCTAAGAAGCATTGACCAGGCAAATGGCACTTGTGAGCTGGGGTGAGCCTTTCCCAGCCTGCCTGCCTCCCTTCCTGTGTCAGAAGAGAAGGTGGGACAGGGAGGGTTGGGGTGTGTGAGGATGGGCCAGAGGATGTGCACCCTTCCTTGAGACACATGGCACTCATGCAGAGTCAGTTCTGGGTCTGTGGCCAGAGAAGATGTGGCTGAGAATTTTTGTTTATGGAGGGTCCAGACTTGTGAAAGCCTAGTGGAGAAGGGTAAGGAGCTCTGGGCTGCTTCATGGCTAGGTCAGACTTGGCTAGCCATGTGTTCATCTCTGGGCTGTTGCATGGCTAGGTCAGACTTGGCCAGCCCCGTGTTCACCTCATTTCATGAGGACTTAGTATGGGTGGGTATTTGGCTTTACCTTAGCCTTCTGGGACATGGCTGTTGGGAAGAGCCATTGCTGGGGATTGATTGCTGCCTGTCATCCTAGCATTCTGGGAGGCTGAGGCAGGTGGACTGCTTGAGTTCCCAAGTTGGAGACCAACCTGAGCAAAAGTGAGACCCTATCTCTACTAAAAATAGAAAAAATGAGGCAAGAGGATTGTTTGAGCCTAACAGTTGGAGGTTACTGTGAACTATGATGCCAGGGTTCTCTACCCATGACCACAGCTTGAGAGTCTGTCTCAAAAAAAAAAAAAAAAAA
>NW_003852580.1:3048445-3052816 GCF_000181295.1 Otolemur garnettii
AGAGAGAGAGAGAGAGAGAGAGAGGGAGAGGAAAAGAAAAGAAAAGAAAAGAAAAGAAAAGAGAAAAGAAAAGAAAAGATTCCTTTTGTATTACTCAGGGACTGGGAATTCAGGGCACTTGTCCCAGAGATGTGACCCACATAAGCATAGCCTGGAGTGCAGCATAGCCAGAGAATGACCCCAGGGCTGGAGCCTCATTCCAGGGCACCCCAACACCCCTGTATGCACACTGGTGTCAGCTAGAAAGGAAAGACTGCGGCCAGGCCTTAAGATGTGGGGCGATGCTTTAATCCCCCATTTTGTGAATGAGTTCTACAGAAGCTGCGGCGGGAGGGATGGAGCTGGTGGGTGGAGGTATGGCTGGGGGCATGGCTGCCTCTGTGGGATTGGAAGAGAAACCTGCCTGATTCTGTGAGGTTGGAAGCCAGGGGCAGCATTCATTTCAGGAGACCTGGTTGCGGGGGACCTGGACTTGCCAACAGTGCAGACAAGAGAAGGTAGGGAGTTGGGAACAGCTCAGAAGTGGAAGTGGGGCCCAGGATCTCTCTTGAAGACACGGATGAAAATGCAGATCGGAGCCTGTTTTCCTTTCCTGGAAATGTTTTTGTGGGAAGTAGGGTATGGCAGGTTGGCTTGAGGACAAAAACAAGCTTAAACTTTCATATTAAAACCAGTCTTTGACTTGCTATCAGGTGAGAAGCTTATTCTGTGACTCTTAACGCACAAAAAGCAGCACTGGGAAAGCTGAGTTGGGTGCCCCTGATACCCCCACAGCAGAGTGGGCCTGTCAGTGCCCAGAACATGGCCCAGAGCCCACTGCCTATTTCTGGTGGCCATGGGCTATGGAGAATGTACGTGAGGATGTGCCCTGTGATGGGCACAGAATGGGGAGAGGGTGAACCTGCCCCCCAGGTAATCCCGGAAGTGTCTCCGAGGCAGTCTGACTATACTTGGTTTTCCAACCTAAGGATGAAATGGATGCAGGGACCAAGGGACCCAGGTGAAGGTCTTGGAGGTAAGCCTGGGGAGGGGGCCCTGATGTGGTGGCTCCATGAGGCAGAGGAAGGGAGCAGGAGTGAAATCAAGGTGAGAACTTCAGGGACTGTCCCTCACCCCATGTGCTTGGCTGGACAGTATTGTGTCCATTAGCTAAGCTTAGAGATCCCCAGGGAGTTCTCAGAGTGGCTCCCACAGGCTAAGGTCCCTCTACCCTGAGGCCACCATTGCACACACCACTCCTTGTCTCTTCCTTATCACTTGGCAGTGACTTGACTGTGTTGTTCTCATGCTCCAGGGTCCAGGGATGAGCTGGACATAATGCCACTGAGTTGGGCTTGTGCTGGGGCTCCCAGAGGCATCGAGGGGCCCAGCATATCCCCAGATCAACAGCTGGGCTCCAAGCAGAGTTGGGGCCTGTGCCCAGAGGACTCCATGGCCTAGAGACTAACAGGGAGCCTCCTTTGGCAGTGCCCTGGCCCTGCTTGCTGTGTCAGGAGGTGATGGCTAGAGCCTCTTGGAGAGGGCCACGTCTGTCTGTGGGGCCAGAACTGCCCTGATTTACCATTGTGCTGGGGCCTGCAGCACCCCCAGATGGGTGGAGATGGCCTAGTCCTCCTGAGGCCCCTCCACTGTGAGAAATGTGTCCAGGATTGCAGCCTGCCGCTCAGGGTCACCCAGGGACTGCTTCTCACGGTTCTGCTCGGCCCTCATCCTTGTCCAGGAGGGGGAGCGTAGGCAGCCGGCCCGCGGTAGTGGGTGTAGACCTGGCATGAATAGAAATATGGGAAGTGAAATTCAGCCAGGAGGCCTGGGGTGCCTGTATGTCAGCCTTCTGGGGCACTGCTGGCACTGTGCCCCGTGCCCTGCGTTCCTAAATGTGCATGCAGACGTCTTTGATGCCTCTAATACCAGATCCCCAACTGTACCTTGAGGTTCCCTGGCCCAGTACACAAAACCCACAAGCTGGCTCCACCAGAGGCCTGGGCAGACCCCCCTCCCCCAGGAGAACCTGCTCTGGCTCCTGCCTTGTTATGCAGTGATACTAGTGGGGCCTATCAAAGTCCCCCCCCCCCCACCATGACCCGGAACAGTCGAACACACCTGAGGGCCCCTGTAGGCCTCACTGAACCTCTGCCCATCATGTGTCCTGCTTTCTCCAGCTTGTGGGTTCCATGGGCTTGGGTCTAGGTAGGCCAGGCCTTGAGCCCCCCATCTCCCCAATTGTATCAGCCCTGGTCTATACATACCTGTGGGCCCGCAGGGAAGGTGTGGGGAAGTGCAAGGAGCCAGTGTGGGATGATGACTTGTCCTGGAGGTGGGGCCAGCCCAATTCCACTGCCCACCCTACACCCCCAGAGCAGTTGGCAGGGACCTTGCTGATGCTGGTGCCTTTAAGGAGGTCCTGAGTGGCCTGAGCCAGGTCCAGTTATCTCATGGGTGGAGCTCCTGTGTTCTCCCCACCCCGTTGCCCAGAGTGTAAGGTCACACTGAGGCCTTCACTACTTACAAGAGATAAAAGATACTTAAGACCCCATTAGAGGTGAATCCTATACTCTGACCACAGGGCTTGGGAGAGACATGAAAGTGACCACATTGTGGGGCCCTGCTTGTGTTGGGTGTGAGCAGAGAGGGAAGGAAGGATGCCAGGCTGGCCCTTGGGCCAGAGGCAGTGCTTGGGGAACCAGAGGGTAAACCAAGTCAGTGAGCTGGGGAGGGGCCCAGGCTGGTCAGTGCCCCACCCTCACCTTGTGCTTGGCCTAAGTTAGGGTTAAAAGTCACATTTAGTAAATTGTACTTTGGACAGATGGTGGCTTTGGATGGTGGCTCACTGGGAAGATAAAGTTTAGGAGCAGCAGCTGTGGGGGAGATTCCTGAAACGCAAATGGTGTATGAGTGGTGCCAGGCTCTCGTTTGAACTCACCTGAGACAACCCCAGGACTCGCAGAGGACCTTAGCCCAGCCCATGCCTCCCCATGTCCCCGTCGCCAGCCTCACCTGCAGGGGACTCACTGGTAAGATTCTCATCATCTGAGTCAGCAAAGACCTCAGCCAGCTCCTGATCGGACATGTCGGTCAGCTCAGTGAGGTCCAGGAGGTCAAAGTGGACCTCCAGAGAGGAGACGCTGCTCAGGGGCTCTGGGAATAGATGGGGCACAGTCACCTCACAAGGCTCACAGATGAACCCCAACTTTCTACAAAGCCCAGATGTGGGCAGACGTGTGCATTTGCTCTGCACACTTGAGGCTGTGAAGCTTCCTAAGGTCCTCATTTCACATACTAGACAGTGGAGGCCCAGGGAACCAAAGCTTTATGAGCACAGCACTCAGCACTAGATCCAGCCCTTCTTTCTCAGACTGAGTCTCTGAGCCTCAGACCCTGGGAGTGTTTGGACAGGGTGTGGGCTCAGCAGCCTCACTTCTGGGGGCCCTCAGGGTCCCAGCAGTGTGCTGGGTCAGTCAGTAGTACTTACGCCTCCTCTCCGTGACCTGCAGGAGCCCTGGTGCGGGGATAGGGATGCCCACCTCCTCTTCCAGCACAGGCGAGTGGCAGCTGTCCGCCGTCCCATGGGCTGGGACACCCAGGGTAGCCTGTGGGACCTCAACCTCCTTAACGATCTCTGTGACCAAAGATACAAGGCATTACCTAGGGACCCACAGGGGCACCCAGGTCCCCACCAGGACACAGGGTCCGGCGAAGACCTGAGGGCTGAGCACATAAAATCCTTTGAGTCTCTGGCAATGGCCCTAACCCTAGAGGTGCCCAGGTAGTGGCTGCCTCTCTCTGATGTCTAGATCACTCTTGGTACTTAATGCTGTGTACCAGTAGATGCTGTACCATGTAGACCAATCAGCTCAGAGCCCCCTGTGTCACTGCCCCAGCCCAGGGTCCCATGAAAGTCACTTGTGGATTTCTATACCCAGCCTCTTTGGTTCCCTTTAATACAGAACAATCCTTCCTCTGTGGACTGACCTTTCCTTTTATTTAGTTACTTTTTTTTTTTTTTTTTTTAAGGAGACAGGGTTTTCCCTCAGGGTTGTTCAGGCCGGGGTATGATCATGTAATCTCAACTCATGGCAGTCTCCAACTCCTGGGCTCAAGTGATCTACCCTGCCTCAGCCTCCTGAGCATCTGGGACTATAGGCATGCACCACCACATCTGAATATTTTTTTTTTTTTTAATTTTTTGTAGAGATGTGTTCTCACTATGTCCCAAAATCTTGGCTTCAAGTGATCCTCCCACCATAGCTTTCTGAAGTGCTGGGATTACAGATATGAGACAACTGCCCAGCCAACTTTTTTTTTTTGAGACAGAGCCTCAAACTGTCCCCCTGGGTAGAGTGCCGTGGCATTACAGCTCACAGCAACCTCCAA
>NW_003852580.1:3053985-3066532 GCF_000181295.1 Otolemur garnettii
CAGCCTCCCAAGTAGCTGGGACTACAGGCACCCACCACAACACCCGGCTATTTTTTGGTTGCAGTTTGGCTGGGGCTGGGTTTGAACCTGCCACCCTTGGTATATGGGGCCAGGGCCGTACTCACTGAGCCACAGGCACCACCCAGGGTGTGCCTTTCTGTGTTCTCTTAGCTACCAACTACACTTCACAGTTGGGGAATATTCTTCCAAGTCTTTGCTATGCAAACTTTTTTTCAGAAATGTAATTGCTTATATTTTATATTTAACAGTTCTTTTGTCTGATGAGAGCAAGAAGGCCCTGAGAAGTCTGCTGGGTGGAGACTGTCCCTTGGCTGCTGGGACCCAGAACTCAGGGACATTCTGGACTGTCTTACCTCACACCCATAAATCCTCTTAGGTCCTCCTCCAGAAGGTCCCAGAACCCACCTTCTCGCTCATAGCTGTTCTCCAAGCAGCCCCCTCACTTGCCAGAGGGTCCCCCAGCAGAGTCAGGCCTGTCCCTGGGTGTACCTGCCCCTGGCACCTGGGCCTTGCAGCTCCATCTCCAGAAAGACTGGAGACTTTCTCCATCTCCAGAAAGAAAGTATCCACCTTCCCAAGCCATGTGGCCCCCTTGCCCCTGCTATCCTGTAGAAATGCCTGGGATGTGTGTGTGGGCTTTTTCATGATCATCTGCCCAGGGTGTACTTGTCAGATGAGCAAAGGCCCTCCTGGCTTGGTCAGCAGTGCCTGCCTGGCCACTGCAGGGTGTGCTAGGAATCCCAGCTGCCTGGATGCTGCCACAGTGTCACTGTCGGGGGCTGTAAGCTCCTGAGCACAAACTCTTCTCCCCAGCTGAGCTGAGGCAGAGAAGGAAGCAGAGGCAGAGCTGTAGTGCTGTTGGCCCTGGCCTGGATGACAGCACCTATGACATTAGGTCATGTGCAGCTGGGTGGCCCCCATCCTCCATGGAGCTCTGTCTCCAGGGATAGCAGAGCCGGGCAGGTTTGCTGTGGGCAGGTGACCTCTGGAAGCCAGGTGGAATGTCCTAGTGACTGGCAGTTGCTTGGGCTCTGCCTGGATCTCAGCCCCATCAGTGCCTGTGCCATTCAGGAGTCAACCTGCTTCCTGCCTGAGATGGCTGAGTGCAGTGTCACTGCAGTTGGTACTGGGGGCTGGCCAGGACACAAGGTGCCCAGGTCCTACCTCTCCATTGGCATTTGGAATATGGTTTCAGAGCATTCTTGGAGTGTCAAGTTGCACCCTGTATTCTGGCCACCCTGAGGGCACAGAGGATGTGGTTTGGAATCCCTCTGAGTGGGTGAGTAGGGACCTCACTTTACCTGTTGGGGTGAGGGGGGATGGCTGCTTGAATCATTGTCCATAGGTTTGAGGGAGCCCCTAGGGAGAAAGGACATAGCACTGGAGACCCTGCGTGCCCTTGGGCCTCTCCTTAGGAAAGATGGAGTCACATTGCACTGGCCTATGTAGGGTCACAGTTCCAAAATCCTTCCACACGGTATGAGCCAAAGAGATGATTCCTGCCCTTGGGCAGTGCCAGGGAGCAGTGAGGGCCATTCTCCCATTTTAGAGAGGTCTTTCTATGAGATTCAGAGGAAGAATCTGCAGGGAGGGAGCTGAGTGATATCTGTGAGAGAGGCTCTGGTAGCCATCATACAAAGTTCCTGAGGCTGCAAGTTTGAGGGATAGCCAAGGGACAATAAGGCAGGCCTTGCAAGCAGGGCAAAGGTAGGCAAGTGCTGGGGCTGTGGTTGGGGTGTGTGCAGCCATTGTGGGCTGGGAGAACCTGCCACAGCGTCAATCCCATGGAAACATATTCTGGTGAGGTGGCTGGAAAAGAAGTCAGCTCTACTTTTATCCACAAGTGCTGAGACAGGGCTCAAAACAGGATTTTAGCTGAATAGCGAGCTCCTCCAACCTCACAGTGGGGAAAGGCCTAGGCAAGCCAGAAGTCTTTGTTATGGACTCTGACCTCACAGAGGCTCAAACAGCCCCTGGGACAAACCTCCAGGCACAGTGGTCTTTTACAGGGGCACAACAGAGCACATAATTTTAGTTTTTAACATCCCTGAAACAGCAATGCTTCTATAGTTGACAGTATCTGAGAGTTGGCAGCATTGGGTCTGTGAACCTTTGAAGTCACCAGGTACCTAGTTCTGATTCTTTTCAGAGCTGGGCAGGGTGGCTGTGGGCAGGTGACCTCTGGAAGCCAGGTGGAATTTGGCAGTACCTGGTCTTTTTTTTTTTTTTTGAGACAGAGCCTCAAGCTGTCCCCCTGGGTAGAGTGCCGTGGCATTACAGCTCACAGCAACCTCCATCTCCTGGGCTCAAGCGAGTCTCCTGCCTCCGCCTCCCAAGCAACTGGGACCACAGGCGCCCGCCACAACGCCCGGCTATTTTTGGTTGCAGCCATCATTGTTGTTTGGCGGGTCCGGGCTGGGGATTCGAACCCGCCACCTTAGGTGTATGTGGCTGGCGCCTTAGCCGGTTGAGCTATAGGCGCCGAGCCGTACCTGGTCTTTATTCTGCAAACCCTAATGCCCTGGCCTCTGTTAAAGCTGTGAGGAAGGAAAACATAGAAGATGCAACTTCTGCCATCAAAGACACCACTAACGTGATAGAAGATAGGGAGCTGAGAAGGCAGGGCTGATTTTGGCATGTAAAGTGTGCAGCCACTGAAGGTATCTTGAGTCTCCTCCAGTGATAAATCTGGAGTTACCAGGTCACCTAGCAATTCCATCCCTAGGTGTACACCTGAAAGAAATGGAAACACACATCCCATGAAGACTGTGCACTTGACCCTGAACAACACAAGTCTGAGCTGTACCTGGACTTTCTTCTGCCTCTGTCACACCTGAGGAAGCAACACCAGTGCCTCCTCTTCAGCCTACTTGCAGTGAAGATGAAGATGCAGCCTGTCAACGACTCATTTCCACTTAATGAACAAGAAACATTTTCTCTTCTTTAAGATTTTCTTTTTTTTTGCAGTTTTTGGCTGGGGCTGGGTTTGAATCTGTCACCTCTGGCATATGGGGCCGGCGCCCTACTCCTTTGAGTCACAGGAACAGCTCCCCTTAAGATTTTCTTAACATTTTCTTTTCTCCAGCTTACTGTATTATAAGAATTCTTTATATAATACACAGAACATAAGATACAGGTTTTTGGGGGTTTTTTTTGTATTTTTAGAGACAGACTCTCACCTTATTGCCCTTGGTAGAGTGCTGTGACATCACAGTTCACAGCAACCTCCAGCTCTTGGGCTTAGGCGATTCTCCTGCCTCAGACTCCTGAGTAGCTGGGACTACAGGCGCCTGCCACAACGCCCAGCTATTTTTTTGTTGCAGTTTGGCTGGGGCCAGGCCTAAACCCACCACCCTTAGTACATGGGGCTATTGCCCTACTCACTGAGCCACAGGCGCTGCCCTAAAATACCGGTTTTTTTTTTTTTTTTTTTTTGAGACAGGAGCCTCAAGCTGTCCCCCTGGGTAGAGTGCCATGGCATTTCAGCTCACAGCAACCTCCAACTCTTGGGCTCAAGCGAGTCTCCTGCCTCAGCCTCCCAAGTAGCTGGGACCACAGGCGCCCGCCACAACGCCCGGCTATTTTTTGGTTGCAGCCGTCATTGTTGTTTGGAGGGCCCAGGCTGGATTCGAACCTGCCACCTTGGGTATGTATATGTGGCTGGCACCTTAGCCACTTGAGCCACAGGCGCCAAGCCTAAAATACAGGTTTTAATCAACTATTTTTGTTACTGGTAAGGCTTAATGTCAACAGTGGTAGTTAGGTTTGTGGGGAGTTAAATGTTATACTTGCATTTTTGGCTGTGCCAAGGCTTGGTGCTCCTAAACCCTGTATTGTTCAAAGGTCAAGTGTACATGAATGTTCCCAGGAGCATGATTGATAATAGTCAAAATTGAAAACAATGCAAATGTCCATCAGTAGATCAAGGTGTAAAGAAAATACAGTCTATTGCTATAGTGGAATATGTTAATCAACTGTAAAATATGAATGAAGCACTGACACAGACTACAACATGGTGAACTTTGAAATCATCATGGTGAGTACAGGAAACCAGTCACAAAGGCCATATACTGTGTAATTCCATTACATGAAGTGTCCAGAATAGGCAAATCCATAGAAAGTAGATTAGTCATTGTCAGTGGCTGAGGGTGGGTGGAGAACGGGTACAAGGTTTTTTGGGGGTGATGAAAATATTTTATTTTATTTTTTATTATTTTTTGAGACAGAGCCTCAAGCTGTCACCCTGGGTAGAGTGCTGTGGGATAATAGTTCACAGCAACCTCTAACTCCTGGCCTTAAGCGATTCTCTTACCTCAGCCTCCCAAGTAGCTGGGACTACAGGCGCCCACCACAACACCCAGCTATTTTTTGGGGGGGGGGTTGTAGTTGTCATTGTTGTTTGGCAGGACTAGGCTGGATTCAAACCTGCCAGCTTTGGTGTATGTGGCTGGAGCCTTAGTCACTTGAGCTACAGGTGCCAAGCCTGATGAAAATATTTTAAAATTACGGATCACCTGAGCTACAAGCAAAACCCTATCTCTAAAAATAGTTGGGCATTGTGTCAGGTGCCTGTAGTCCCAGTTACATGGGAGGCTGAGGCAAGAGAATCACTTGAGCCCAAGAGTTAGAGATTGCTGTGAGCTATGACGCCACGTACTCTACAGAGGGTGACAAAGTAAGATTCTGTCTCAAAAAATTTTTTTCTTTTAATTAGTGGTGATGACGGGCGGCACCTGAGGCTCAGTGGATAGGGCACCGGCCCCATATACTGAGGGTGGCGGGTTCAAACCCAGCCCCAGCCAAACTGCAACAACAACAAAAAATAGGGGAGCGTTGTGGCAGGTGCCTGTAATCCCAGCTACTCAGGAGGCTGAGGCAAGAGAATCGCCTAAGCCCAGGAGTTGGAGGTTGCTGTGAGCTGTGTGATACCATGGCATTCTACCAAGGGCAATAGAATGAGACTCTGTGTCTACAAAAAAATAAAATAATATAAATAAATAAATAAATTAGTGATGATGACTACACAACTCTGTGAATATGCTAAAATATGAATCATGTACGGGGGTGGCGCCTGTCACTCAGCTGGTAGGGCACTGGCCCTATTTACCGAGGGTTGGTGGGTTCAAACCCAGCCCTGGCCAAACTGCAACAAAAAATAGCTGGGGGTTGTGGTGGGAGCCTGTAGTCTCAGCTACTTGGGAGGCTGAGGCAAGAGAATCACCTAGGCCCAGGAGTTGGAGATTGCTGTGAGCTGTGTGACGCCTTGGCACTCTATTGAGGGTGATAAAATGAGACTCTATTTCTTTTTTTTTTTTTTTTTTGAGACAGAGCCTCAAGCTGTCCCCCTGGGTAGAGTGCCGTAACATCAAAGCTCACAGCAACCTCCAACTCCTGGGCTCAAGTGAGTCTTCTAAGTAGCTGGGACTACAGGCACCTGCTACAATGCCCGGCTATTTTTTTGTTGCAGCCATCATTGTTGTTTGGCAGGCCTGGGCTGGATTCGAACCCGCCACCTTAGGTGTATGTGGCTGGCACCTTAGCCTCTTGAGCCACAGGCGCCGAGCTGAGACTCTATTTCTAAAAAAAATGAATTATGTACTTTAAAAGGATGAACTTTATATGTGAATTATATCTCACAAACAATCCTTTGGATGAGGGAGTAAGACCATCTCTCAAAGAACAAGAAAATCCTCAATGGACTCAAAGGTAAAAGGCTGACCTTGGCTGGAGTAGATGAGCAAAGCTGGGGGAAAAGACACAATGCTGGGTACCTATTAGGCATCAGACCCTGGGCTCAGCCCCATAGCAGGCTGAGACTGGGTGCAGGAAAGGGGCTCCCGGGAGCTTCTATCTAGTTCATTGCTGCATTCTGAAGACCTATGCTTGGCCCTCACATGCAGTAGGCTCATAATAAATGTTGAATAAGGAGTGAATAAACTCACCCACAGCCCCCGTCAGTATGCAGCTGTGCTAGGAGTCACAATTGGCCTGAAACCTCTCCACAAACACTGGTGGGAAGAAGGAACAAATTGCTCATGTGTGAGAACTGCTGCTCTGCTCTGACCCTAATGCAGCAGGTAGGGGCAGGTACTAGCTGCCCTGGCTGAGGCACAAGCTGTGTGGATTCAGCAACCCCAGGGCAGTTCTGATGCCCCAGGAAAGACCCTATGTGTGGGTGACAGCCCTGTTCTGGTCCTCAACCCAGCATAGCCCCCATCAAGGGAGGGCCCCAGCCCCCTTCATGGGTTGCTGCTCTTACTGGAGGGTGGGAATTGAAGCAGAACCCCTATGGGAGAGCCTGGAGATGGGGAGCCTCAGCCCTGCCCTACAGGCTTCTCTGAGGGCTGATTGCCGATTACCTTGCCCTCTGGGGCTGACCTATTTTCCAGCACATTTGTGATTCAAAAACTTGGCCCAAATCTCACATTCCCTGCTCTGTACCCACAACCCTGCCCAGACCATCAAGGAGGCTCTCTGCACACATTGCTGCATGAATGAATGAATACATGAATTAATGAAGTGAAGAAATATTATAAGAATCAAAACGATTTCAGGAAAGAAGAGATGGTTGCAGAGATAGGGGGATCTGTACCCGATCTCCCCAACACCTCTGTCCCTGAATTCAGACCTCCCAGCATTTCCAGGATGCTGTGGTGGTCTGTCTAGACTCAGCCTCCTGAGGAAGGGCCATAGTCCTTCTCTTTCTCTCTGGGAAGACCTTTGGATTGACCGAGGTGGACTAGAACTCTGGCAGCAGGTGGGACCCTCAGGGAGGGCACTTTTCACACCACTGCACACACTTCTCTCCAAGTTTTGCATAGTTTAATAATAAGAAATTATTTTGGCCAGATGCAGTGCCTCAAGCCTAGAATAGTAGCACTCTGGAAGGCCAACGCAGGAGGATTGCCTGAGGCCAGGAGTTCACAACCATCCAGAGTTTGAGGTGGCAACCATCCAGAGTTTGAGGTGGCAGTGAGCTATGACAATGCCATTACATTCTATTCTGTCTCAAAAAACAAAACAAAACAAAAAAATGTTCATTTTATTAGGTGCAAAAATAGTTTTGGGGAGCCTACCCACGATGGCTCACACCTGTAATCCTGCTTTCTGAGAGGCTGAGGTGGATAAATTAGCCCAGCCTGGGCAATAGACCCTGTCTTTCAAAAAAACACACCCACAAACAAACAAACAAAAATTCAGCTGGGTGTGGTGGTGGTCTTATAGTCCTAGCTACTTGGGGAGGCTGAGGCAGGAGGATTGCTTAAGCCTAGGACTTGGGAAGTTAGGGTAAGATATGTACCACTACACTTCAGCCTGAGCAACAGAGTAAGACCACATTTCAAAAATTTTTTTTTGGCTAGGCACGCTGGCTCATGCCTATAATCCTAGCACTATGACAGGCCAAAGTGGGTGGATTGCCTGAGCTCAGGAGTTCAAGACCAACCTGAGCTAGCGTGAGACCCTGTCTCTAAAAATAACCAGGCACTGTGGCAAGCACCTCTAGTCCCAGCTACTTGGGAGGCTGACACAAGAGGATTGCTTGAGCCCAAGAGTTTGAGGTTGCTGTGAGCTATGACACCAAGGGTGTCACTCTACCAAGGGTGACAAAGTAAGACTGTGTCTTGAAAAAAAAAATTTTTTTTCTTTAGAAATGGGTTGTCAATATTTTGCCCAAGCTAGACTGGAACTCCTGGGCTGAAGCAAACCTCCTACCTCAGCCTCCAGAATAGCTGGGACTGTAGGTATGTACCACCATGCCTGGCAAAAATAATATTTTAATGATGCTTTATGGAAATCTTTTAGAGATAATTTCTGATATATTTATGGATGAAGTAAATCTGAATGTGCTTCAAAATACTACTGAAGGGAGGTTAGTAGAGGCCTGGATGAGCTGTGGGCTGGGTTATGATACATGGGACCTTATCATGCTGCTCTCTCTACTTTTGTAGTTTTCTTTCTTTCTTTCTTTCTTTAGAGACAGAGTCTCACTCTATCGCCCTTGGTAGAGGGCTTCACAGCTCACAGCAACCTCCAATGGGCTTAGGCAATTCTCCTGCCTCAGCCTCCCTGGCAGCTGGGACTACAGGTGCCCGCCACAACACCCGGCTATTTTTTTGTTGCAGTTTGGCCCAGGCTGGGTTCAAATCTGCCACCCTCAGTATATGGGGCCGGCACTCTACCCACTGAGTCACAGGCGCTGCCCTACTTTTGTAGTTTTCAAAGGTATATGAGAACTCAGACAATGACAGACATGTCCCTAGCATGTGACCTTATGAAGTCCCACCAGCCACTTTCCAAAGAGACAGGCCAACGGTGTGGACAAGTGTGAGCCCTCTGCAGACAGGGCTCTCCTGCCCTGCTGTGCCCCACTGGAAGCATATAATGCCTGCTGGAGTGGGAACCAGATGAAAAGATACCTGTGCACTAAATGAGTTAGGTGTCTGAGGCCCCCAGCCAGGCAGTGATGGACTCAGACTGAGCCTGCTCTCTTGCTTTTCTTTTAAGCTGCTAAAAGGCCTCCTTCACTTCCACAAAGGAAAAACAGCAAAGATGTTAACTTCCTCTTAAAGCCCTTACCTCTATTATCTCACCGACTTTCCCAGCCCCGTGAGGGAAGAGGGCTCTCTCCACCAAGAGACATGGAAACTGAGGCTCAGAGAGGTCTGATTACTTTGTCAGCACCTAAAGGCTCACTCTCACTCACAGCCTGGAAGCAGCTCTGACCCCCACCCCTATTCCCACTCCAGTCCTTACTCACGAAGCTGCTGCTGGGAAGACCCAGAGTCCTGAGACGGTCAATGGCAAAAAAGAGCTCTGATTTTCTCCCAGAAATGACAAAAGAGAAACTCAAACTTACTAGTCCCTGGGTGTGTCTGATGGTGCTTAGAGGGAGCGTGACAAGGGCTCCCAGACAGGACATCATTTTCCCACCTTGGACTAAAGATATACAGAGGCAGGTGGACCCACCATCTCTGGACCCACATCTCTGGGGACAGACTCCAGAGGAGGTCACTATGTGTGGCTGGAGGCCCTTGTGTAGCTAGGAAAGAGCAGGCTGGCTTGCACTCCAGTCACCTTCTTGCTCCCTAGGATGGGACCCCCACTCTTGCCGCCTGCACCCAGGAAACTCAGGAGGTAGGGAGCCTGGACAGGTAGGTGAAAGGGTCTGCAGTTTACATCCAAGTTCTAGGTTCATGGAACCTAGAAGACTCTGCTGGAAAAGGTTGAGGGGAAAGGAGGTTTTTTCTGAGAGTTTTCCTCTCTCACCAGCCACCACCCAGCCTGGAGCCAGACTCCAAGGGGAAGGGGGGGAAACCAGCGGTAGGATTTCAGCCTTCTGCGGTTCCTCCCACACAGCAGACCGGGGTTGCGATAAGAGGCCACTCCAAGCACACTTAAGCTACATTCCCAGGTGTGTGCACCCCTGGGCCTGGCCCAGGCCGGCCACCATGGCAGCCTCGGGAGCCCCCAGCAGGCCGCGCCCTGGTGCATCCCCCACTCCCCCAGCGAGATCCCGTCCCTAGCCCCTTACAGGATCTCTGCCCGCGGCCTCCGACCATCTCCCCTCCCCAGTCGCTGCCGGGGGAAACAAAGCGGACCCGCTAGCAAGCAGGCAGCGGCTCCTCCACACTGTACCGACTGGGTCCCCAAACTCCGGTCCTTTGCATGCTTCTTCCTCTTCCCCGGATCCCCAGCTGGCTCGGCTAGGAGAGGGTCCAGGACGAAACTCTGGGCCACCCCATAAGGGAGCGCGCTAGGCACCGGCTTTCTGGGCCAGTAATGCAGACAAGGAGGCGGAGACT
This sequence comes from Otolemur garnettii, assembly GCF_000181295.1. Lineage (NCBI taxonomy): Eukaryota > Metazoa > Chordata > Mammalia > Primates > Galagidae > Otolemur > Otolemur garnettii. The sequence continues at coordinate 3,063,810 of NW_003852580.1, forward strand.
CGGTCTGTGAGCCCCCAGCCCCGCGCGGGGGCCGCTCCCGGGAGGTGCCTCCCGCACGACTGACAGCCTCCCTCTGCCGCCCCCCACACCTTCCCGGCTCTCGGAGCTGCCGGCGGATCTTCTGCGCCCCCGGGTGCGGCTGATGGGAGGGCCTGACGGGGGTGGGGGGGGAGGGCTGCGGCTCGCAGCCGGGAAGGCGCAGCTTGGTGGTCCCAGAGACTGGGGTCGTACTCACCTCCCGGGCAAGCACCCTCAGGGGGATCCATGTGGACGTCGGGGTCTGAGAGGGGCTCGGGCAGCTGCAGCGTCACCCAGCCTGGGCGCCCCAACAGCTGCGGCGGCAACTCGGCCTGGGTTCCGGGCGCAGCGCATCGGGACAGCAGCCTGGGGGCCGCGGCGGCGGGGAGGAGCCCGCGGGGCGGGGCGCGCAGCTGCTCCGGGGCCCTGGCCCCCTCCCATCTCCCACCAGCCGGCAGGACAGGTGCGGCCCTGTCCGCTCCGTGCGCGCCCCCTGCTGGCCTGAGTCCTCAGGACCCCTCCCCCGCCACCTCGCCCTTCGCGGACCCCACCCCGGCTGAGTATCCCGGCCTCTGCGTACACATTTAGCAGTGGCGCCGGCTTTGGTCCTTGTGTACACCTCTGGCTAAGGTGCTGGCTCTTCTTAGGGGTGGGAGTGGAGAGTGGGGCTCACGGAGTGGCCTAAGCTTCGTCGACACCCTTGGGCCGGTAAGCGCAAGATTGCAGAACTTGATAAATGATGTGAATTAACATTGGGGGTTAAGTGTGGACGACGTGTGTAGTTGGGAAGCTGGAAGGGGCAGGGTGGAGGAATAGGAGTTCAGAGGAGAAGGGCGGGCAGGGAGGACGGCCTGGGAAAAAAAGGCAGAGCCTGGGCGTGCTGAACACTGGGTTCAATGAAGTTAGGGTTAGGGTTAGTCTCCAACGCTGGTCCGCCTCACGAGGCCTGCACACGAGGTTACAATGTAGTGCTGACTCTCTTAAGCGCCTAGTGTGCGCCAGGCTCTGTGCCAGGCTCTCTACGCACAGGATGTCATCTCTTCTCCCAGTGATCCGAAGAACAAGGTGCCTGACTTTTGAAAGTGAGAAGCTGAGTACAGACAGACAGGGAACCTTCCCGAGGTTGCCCATCCTGGAGTTGGAAGTCAGAAATTCCAACTGCCAACTCCTGCACTTTTCTAAAAGCAAAACAAACCAAAGAAAAGCACTGGGAGGAAGAGTTCCTTCTCATCTGGGAGTGGGAAAGTCTAGCTGAAGAGGATATGGACTTGATGGATGGACTCTGGTGGTTCAGCCTGGAGGAAAGGCCCTGGCTTGCAGGTAGGCAGTGCACACAGCTACCACCAACCCATGCCAGACAACTGAGGCCCTGGCTGCCTAATGCATCCTGACTCCCTCCCTAGCTCCACTTATTGGCTTTTGAGCTTGAAAGTCAGTCAAGGAGGCAGGCTAATAATTCCCACGTTTCTTAAGTTTACAAACCAAAGAAAACCTTCTGGAATGATTTCATGACCCACTAGGGACAAGTTGTACCACTGGCCTGCATGATGCCTTGAGAGGTGTTGTTACCTCTCAGGGACAAAGCTGGGTGCAAGGTGGGATGTAGGCAAGCTAGTGGCCACACGGGCCAGCTTGTGTCACTCAGAGTCTCTGGGGTGGCACATTGTGTTTACTCGAAATGGCCACAGCCGTATTTCTGATCACACACGTCTTCCACAACCTTCCACATTCATCAAGACTCTCCTCATCTGTACTGCTCCTGCTCCTTTGGCCAACAGAGTGTGGCAGAAGTGACGTCATGTGACTTTCCAAGGCTTTGTTACAAGAAGGATTCTGTTCTGTGGAAAGGCTGCTATTGGAACTGGGCTACTCGGCGCTAGGCTTGTGAGGAAGCAGATACCACAAGAGCCCTTCTGTGTGGGTCTTGGGTGGTGGTCCTACTAAGGTCTCAGGCAGTAGCTAGCTTCAACTGCTAGATGAAAGTGAGCCCTCAAATTGTCCCATACTCTGACTTTGAGAGTTATGTAGCCAGGTGGTGAGTGTGGCTGAGGTGAGATAGTCAAGGCCAATTTGTAGATTCTTTTTTTTTTTTTTTGAGACAGAGCCTCAAGCTGTCCCCCTGGGTAGAGTGCCATGACATCACAGTTCACAGCAACCTCCAACTCCTGGGCTCCAGGGAGTCTCCTGCCTCAGCCTCCCAAGTAGCTGGGACCACAGGCGCCCGTCACAACGCCTGGCTATTTTTTGGTTGTAGCCGTCATTGTTGTTTGGCAGGCCCGGGCTGGATTCGAACCCGCCACCTTGGGTGTACGTGTCTGGTGCCCTAGCCACTTGAACCACAGGCGCCGAGCCCAATTTGTAGATTCTTAAGCAAAACAAATGTGGTCATTAGTAAGCCAGTAAATTTTAGGGTTACCTGTTACGCAGCATAGTAACTGTAACAGTAATTTTTGTACACTAATAATTCTCATTTGAAAGATGAATAAATGGGGGCAGTGCCTGTGGCTCAAAGGAGTAGGGCACTGGCCCCATATGCCGGAGGTGGGTTCAAACCCAGCCCCAGACAAAAACTGAAAAAAAAAAAAAGAAAGATGAATAAATGATAAGGAGGGGGGTTCTTGTCAGAGGTTGCCCAGGTGGTGATTGACGGGCAGTCTAACTCCAGAGGCCAATGTCAATTTATCTTTCACTTTTTTTTTTTTTTT
>NW_003852580.1:3067659-3075186 GCF_000181295.1 Otolemur garnettii
CCCAGGAGTTGGAGGTTGCTGTGAGCTATGATGTCATGGCACTCTACCCAGGGGGACAGCTTGAGGCTCTGTCTCAAAAAAAAAAAGTAGAGTGAATGGCACAATTAGCCCACATCATATTTACCACCTTGATTCAACAATTTCACAGCTAATCTCCTTTCTTCTTTATCCTCAACCACCTCTATCCACTGCTAGTTATTTTGAAATAAGTCTCCTACACATTTATCATTTAATTTGTAAATACTTCAATATCCATCTCTAAAAGAAAGATCAGGGGTTTTAAACATCATTTAAAAAAAATTTATAATTATTGTGGAGTACATGTGATGTTTTGATACATACACTGTGTAATGATCAAATCAAGGTAATTGGGATATCTGTCACTGCAAACATTTATCATTTCTTTGTGTTAAGAATATTTCAATTCCAGCTGGGAGTGGTGGCTCACGCCTGTAGTCCTAGCTCTGTGGGAGGCCCAGGCAGGTGGATTGCCTGAGCTCAGAGGCTTGAAACCATCCTGAGCTGGAGTGAGCCAGAGTGAGACCCCCCCGTCTACCAAAAAAAGCTGGGTGTTGTGGCGGGCGCCTGTAGTCTGCAGTTACTTGGGAGGCAAAGGGCAAGAGAATCGTTAAGGGAAGAAAAGAAAAAAAAAACAATTAAAAAAAACCACTTCAAACTAAGATGCATGAAAGCCAGTTGAAATTGAAAGCAAAATTAAAAAAAAAAACACGAATATTCCAATTCCACTCTTTGAGTTATTTTAAAGTATACAAAAATTGTTGTTAACTCTTAAATGCTCTTGTCCCTACATCCAAGCTTTCAGCAAGTTGCCACAGTGGCTGAGGCACTTTACTGGAAGACTAGGTGGGAGTTACAAAGACCCAAACGTGGCCAGGCATGGTGGCTCACACCTGTAATCCTAGCACTTTAGGAGGCCAAGGTGGGTTGATTGCTTGAGCTCAGAAATTTGAGACCAGCCTAAATAAGATTGAGACCCTGTCTCTACTAAAAATAGAAAAACTAGCCAGATGTCATGGTGGGTGCCTGTAGTCCAAGCTACTCAAGAGGCTGAGGCATTGGAGATTGCTTGAGGCCAGGAGTTTGAGGGTGCTGTGAGCTATGATGATGCCATGGCACTCTATCCAGGGCAACAGAGTGAGATACTGTCTCAAAAAAAAAAAAGAAAGAAAGAAAAGAAAAGAAAATAGAAAATAAAAGAAATAAAGAAAGATGTTCTGTCCAAACGTTAGACAGAATGGCCAGTTGTTTTGTATGTATTAACATTTGCTCTGGGAGTTTATAGAAAATTTAAATGCCATTTATCTGGATATCTGAGATGCACAGCTTGGTGCTGAATGAAAGTATCTTAAGTTACACATGTGAAGAAAAGGCTCTTTTTTAAAAATAAGAACTAAAATTCAATATGAAAAGAACATATTGCAGTAGGCTTTGATGGGCGCCCAGGGCATCTGCAGCCAGGGCACCCGCAGCCAGGGCACCCTAAACTAGTTATCTCTGCAATGCACACTGGTAGACCAAGCTGCACTGTAGGCTTGTGACAAATGAATATACCTTGTGTAGGCTACTGTGAGCTAACTCTCCTATTTTTGCCCTTTTTACTGAAAGGAATTGTTAATGTGTTTATTTAATTCAAGACTTTCAAAGCAAAAAGCTAACCACTTGCAGCATCTACCATGTTTGGGGTCTGTGAAGTAAGTGTTAAATAATAAGAATGACCCTGCTGTGATAGCTAGCTCCATTGTCTGGCCTGTCAAACCTCCTCTGAGAGATCCTTTCCATCCCAGGCTTGGAGGAGGAGACCCCTATCAGGCCAATAGGGTCTGTCCCAGTGGTGTTGGCTCCTGATTGCAAAGGCTCAGTGATATGTCCAGAACTCACAAAGACCCTGGGGCTTACTATAAATAAATCATGTGCATGCTGAGTGAGCCAGGGCAGTCCTTCCAACTGGCTATTCCTTTCCAAGAACAGTCAGGGCTTGGCTGGGCACACAGGATGCCTACTGGGGGCTCAGATTCCCACCACTATGTGGGTGCCTGAGACCTGAGCAAGCCCAGTTCCTGGGGCATCTTCCTTCCTAAAGTGGGCAGGAAAACCTGCCTTCCTCCTAACCTGTAGGGAAGGGGTTTGCAACCTTTTTTTTTTTTTTTTAATCTCATAATACACTTGAACCTATAGTTAAACTTCCACAGCACACTTAAATTATATTGATCAAAGAAAAAAAAGTAAAATAAAGATATACTTGCTGAGCCAGGTGCAGTGGTTCACATCTGTAACCCTAGCACTTGGAAGGCTGAAGTGGGTGGATTGCCTGAGCTCATGAGTTAGAGACCAACCTGAGCAAGAGCGAGACCTCATCTCTAAAAGATAGCCGGGTGCTGTGGCAGGCGCCTGTAGTCCCAGCTACCTGGGTGGCTGAGGCCAGAGGATCGCCTGAGCTCATCTTTGTGAGCTAAGATGCCATGGCACTATACCAAGGGTATACTTGCTGTGCTTTGAACTTCTCTTGAAAATTAATTAATGATCTTTAAAAATTTTTGAGCCACACCTAAGATCCTCTCAGAGCATACTGGTTGAAAATCACTCCTCTAGGGGGATTTGATTATGGAATTTTCATCCCAAAACATATGGGAAAACAAGACCTGCTGCAAGACCACTGTTTAAGAAGATGCTAAAATTGAGAACTTGGAAAAAAAGACAACCAATGGTGTATAAAGTCGGCTACTTGCTTGTGACAAACTCAATTTTCTGGGCGATATAAGCTGTTGTGTGTAGGTAGTAGAGTCCTTACTGGGAGATTCACTTTGGAAATGGTAGAATGGTTATAAAAAAGAAAATAACTTTTTTTTTTTTTTGAGACAGTCTTGTTCTGTAGCCCAGGCTGGAGATCTATGGCATCAGCCTAGCTCACAGTGATCACAAACTCCTGGGCTCAAGTAATCCTCCTGCCTCAGTCTCCCAAGTAGTGGGAACTACAGGTGCCAGCCACAGCGCCTGGCTAATTTTTTTTATTTTTAGCCGAGACCCTAACCCTAACCCTAACCCTAACTGGAGACATGGTCTTGAACTCCTGAGCTCAAGCCATCCTCCCGTCTCTGCCTCCTAGAGAGCTGGGATTACTGGTGTGAACAACCGCGGCCTGCCAGGAAAATAACTTTTTTCTGCAGTGTCTATCTCCAAGCCTTTGGCAGAGGTTTCTAGCTTTTCCTCATCCATGGCTGGGGCGGGGGGGTGGGGGGAGGCGCTTCAGGGGACATTTTTTTGTGACGGGGACACTGCTGATTTAAAATTTTTGTAGCTAATCTGGAACATATTTTTTCCTTATCCCTCCCCTACCCCCCCAGGATTTGCGTAAACCCAATTATATTTGGTCATCACCAGAGCAGCAGGTGTGGGTGAGTCCCAGGGGACTGAGTCTCAGTCCAAATTGGATCTAATTAGGATAATGTCTCGGATCCTTGGGTGGTAGATTGATCGTTTATTCATTCATTAATTCACTAATTCATTCTCTCACCCATTCAGCACTTCTCTATTGAGCATGTGCGTTTATTGTTCTAGGCTCTGTAGTACAGAAGTGAAGGAAACGGTTCTCCTCATTTTGTGGAGCTTAGGTTGTAGTGGGGGAGACCAGCAATAAACAAAACACATTCTGCTAGAAAGGCTTGAGGGACTCGGGGGAGATCAGGCAAGATCTTCCCGACTTCGGCAACCCAAGGCTCCCCTTAGGTGGTACGTTGCTAGGGACGCACTCCGTTAGTTTCCAAGACCTGTGGTGGCAGAGGAAGTCTCGCGAGGATCCTGGAGACTTCGCGCGGGATCGCCCAGCAGTTGCCGGGAAACAGCGCGGCCACTGGGCAGAGAGCGAATCTGGCTGTGAGAGGCGGTGGTGCCGGTCGCCTGGCGCCATGGTGAGGAGGGGCGGGAGCCAAACCTAGGAGCCGCTCTGGGGCCTGGGGTTCCCGGGTCAGTCATCCCTGAGTGCACAGCGACCCGGGGACGGGGAGGCCTGAGCTCCACGCCTCGTGTGCCGAGACGTCACGGCGGGTGGCCTCCGGGGACCCCGGGAGCCGCACACACTCAGACCCCGGGAAGGGGAGGAGGCCTGGAGGTCTGGGTTCCTGTGTTTGAGAAATCAGTGTCCTCGTGGAATAGCTGTGGGGAGAGTTGGGGATGCTCCGGTTCCGGGGCCTGCACACGCTCGGAGCCGAGAGACCTGCGCTCTCTGGAATCCTGTACTCGCGGGGTGGTTACAGGACCCCCAAGACTCAGGGCCCGGTGTGCAGGGTCTCCAGAAGGAGGCGCCCCGGCCGCAGAGATATTTACCCTGGAATGGAAGACTCGGTGTACTGGATTCTTGGGACCAAAGGTTTCTCCTCACCGAGATTCTGGGGCGTACAAAGGTCCTCGAGGAGGAGAGATGGGGGGCTGCCCCAGGACCTCTGGTGTATGGCGTGGAGCATAGTAGGGTGGCTGGAAATTCCTCCACACCAAGGAGTCCTAGACAGAGGCTACAGTGTTCATGGAGCGCTCAGGGGTACAAGAACTACAGTTGTCTTGGAGGCTGGGGGAGTCGGGCCTACACTGGGAAGAGGATGGTGGACTCCCTGCCTCCTCAGTGCCCCCGCTTGTCTGTTTTGTGTGATAGGGCCTTCCCCTTGATGATAAAATTGTCAGTAACTCAGTTTCCAGGCAATGTCAGCTGGCAGGAAGGATGCTTCCCTGTTGATAGCTCCCAGAGCCCCACCAACCCCCCGGAGCTGGCTGTGAACATCTCAAATGCCGAATCTTCCTCCAAGCCCTTTATGGTCTTCCAGTGAGGTGGCCTTCCTGGAGCAGAGGGATTAGAAAGAGAGCAAATACATTAGGAGTTAAGATTTAAGGGGATGAATCTTTTGAAAGCCTGCTGGGAAAAAACCCACCTAGCTTGTGGGAATAGCGGCACACAAGGGTCTTCAAGGAGAGGCAAGGGGGCAGGGCTTACCCTCGGACTTGGTCCACGCTAGCTGGTGGGAATATGGGTGATTTTTCTTCTTAGTGTTTTCTAAAATTTCCAAGTAACGTTTGTAATCATAAAAATGTTACACATAAAAGCATGGGCTGGAGAGAGTTGTGCAGAGCAAAGTCAGAAGGATAGATAGAATTTGTGAATTCACTATCTGCTTGAATGACCTGTGGGCAGGGAGTGGGGTAGAAAGTTCTCTCTCAGCCTTGTCAAAGTTGCTAAAACCAAGCATGACAATCAAGTAGTTCCTTCTAGTAATCCATTCACAGAGCACTTATGGTGGGTCTGGCTGGACTTTCTTGACCAGGCTCCTCTGTAGGAGTTTGTATTTGGAAGAAAGGAAACCTCAAGTTGTCACAACTGATCATTGCTCTGGAGACATTTCTCCCTACACTTATAAATGATTTCTTGCGGTTCTTTTATGGTGGTTGCCATGCATTATAGCTATCATAGTAACGTTTGGCTATAATGTAGTATTAGGGCACTTCCTTTTTTGTTTCCTCGTAAGTTTTGTATCCACACCGAAGAGGTATTTGCCATATCCAAGGAGTGAGTGGGTTTGAAGTGAGTTCCCCCCTTCTTTTTATTTAATTTTATTTTTTGCAGTTTTTTGGCCAGGGCTGGGTTTGAACCCGCCACCCTTGGCATATGGGACCGGCGCCCTACTCCTTGAGCCACAGGTGCCGCCCCCCCCTTCTTTTTAGAAGGAAAAAAAATGTTCTGTTTTGAAAAGGAAGATTTTCTGTTTGTACTTCTCTAAATGTATCAATAGGATGGCTATGTGTGGTTAAGGCTGGGAACACTTCCAGCAGGGTGATGTGCCCCAGGTGAGTGTTCCTGTTGGGGGCATGAGACAGTGAGCAGTAGGGACACAGGATCTCAAATAAGTACTCCTTTACCAAATACCCCAGGAGTAGATCAGAGCTGCCCAAGAAGTGGAAGCCATTAGCATTTCTCTTACTCACCCATCTCTTTAACCAAAGGCACCCAAAAAGAAAGGGAAGAAAGGCAAAGCCAAAGGCACCCCGATTGTTGATGGGCTCGCTCCAGAGGACATGAGCAAGGAGCAGGTAAGCAGGGCTGGCTGGTACCCAGTCCCAGGAGGGGATGGGTATTGCTCTCACGCGTCTTTGTGAGCTTCTTGCCACTGCACTGGTTGTCCCATTTCCCCCTTAGTATGGGCCAACCAGTCTGTCCAAACCAGAGCATCCCCCCACTTCCATCCTCCATAGTGCCCATTAACTCCAAAGCTTTCAAATGCATTACATGTTTTTTTAAAAGGCAATATAGCCACATTAAAGAACTTTTTAATAGGGTGGCAAGATTTGAAAGGAAATGTTTTTCTGATATAAAAGCTATTTTTAATTTTCTTTATTCCCTTTTCAGTTTTACCCTTTTATGCACCTGGAGTTTTTTTTTTTTTTTAATTAAAAATTTTTTTTTTTGAGACAGAGCCTCAAGCTGTCGCCATGGGTAGAGTAGAGACATCACAGGTCACAGCAACCTCCAATTCCTGGGCTCAAGCAATTCTCCTGCCTCTGCCTCCCAGGTAGCTGGGACTATAGGCACCCCCCACAATGCCCAGCTATTTTTTGGTTGCAACCATCATTGTTTGGCGGCCCCGGGCTGGATTCAAACCCGCCGGCTCAAGTGTATGTGGCTGGTGCCTTAGCCGCTTGAGCCACAGGCGCCGAGCCTATGCACCTGGTATTTATAGAACTCTTATTATAGTACATACATACATAGAATTCTCCTTCATTGGCTCAGTGCCCATTGCACAGTGGTTACAGCGCCGGCCATGTACACTGAGTCTGGAGGGTTCAAACCCGGCCTGGGCCTGCTAAACAACAATGACAACTGCAACAGGGAGTAGTCAGGTGTTGTGGCAGGTGCCTGTGGCCCCAGCCACTTGGGAGGCTGAGGCAGGGGAATCGCTTAAGCCCAAGAGTTTGAGTTTGTTGTGAGCTGTGACTCGACAACACTGCAGGAAGGTAGGGTTGGGGTCACCTGGAGTCTTGTGCTCCACTGCACAGGACAGCTGTAGTCATTTCACTGATGGTCACCCTTTGGGCATTGTACACTGCTTGTTTTCTGATCTTTTAAGAGAAGCTAGAAATATGAATGTTTATAAGAATCCTAAACATTGAATGATGGCAGAATCTAACACCATGAGAACAAACAGCAGGTAGGAACTCTGGTTTGGACTATTTGAATGACAGTAAAGGTCTGTGATGTGAAGACATTTGTCATTTTGCTAAGACTAGTCGAATTATGAGATGCTGTATCACCCTCATGGAGACCCAGACCCCTGCCCAGTATCCTCACCTCAGAGCCCCTTGCTGTTCCTCTTTTGTTGGTCGGTGTCTCCTCTTGAGAAATGTTTTCTTGTGGAGAATATGTTTTTTTTTGTTTTTTTGAGACGGAGCCTCAAGCTATTCCCCCTGGGTAGAGTGCCATGGCATCACGCTCACAGCAACCTCCAACTTCTGGGCTCAAGCGAGTCTCCT
>NW_003852580.1:3075913-3078789 GCF_000181295.1 Otolemur garnettii
CCCGCCACTTAGGTGTATGTGGCTGGCGCCTTAGCCGCTTGAGCCACAGGCGCCGAGCCCTTTAACATATCTTGAAAGGTAAATTTTTTTATTTAACATTATTTTGTGAACATGTCTACATGCTGCTACATCATTTTTATATCTTAATTTTTGGGCCATGTCATATTTTTTCTAGTTGCTATATTCTAATTTTCAACCATTTCCCTCTTTATCTTTTTTTTTTACATTTTGAGACAGTCTTGCTTTGCTTTGTGCTCCTAGATAATTTTCTTTATTATTATTTTTTTTTGCTGTTACAAATAATAATGATGTGGCCAGTATCTGTGAACAAAAATCTTGTTTCTTAAGACATTTCTTTAGGGCTTGGCGCCCATAGCACAGTGGTTATGGCGCCAGCCACATACACTGAAGCTGGCGAGTTCAAACCTGGCTGGGGCCAACAGCAACAAAAAAATAGCTGGGTGTTGTGGTGGGTGCCTGTAGTCCCAGCTACTGGGAGGCTGAGGCAAGAGAATCACTTAAGCCCAGGAGTTTGAGGTTGCTGTGAGCTGTGATGCCACTGCACTCTACCAAGGGCAACAAAGTGAGACTCTGTCTCAAAAAAAAGGAAATTTAATTTCTAGGAAAGGATGAAAGGATACAACTCTTTTATGATTATTGGCCAAATTCAAGGGAATTCTCCCATTTGTCAGATATATCCTATCTATGGAGTCCTCCTAGCATCACCTTTAACTTTTTACTTTTAGTTCTTCATTTTTTTCTTCCTTGCATTTTTGTGTCCACATGTCCTTTGCTGTGGGTGGGCCCCTGATTTGAGCCTCACCTGACCTGCTGTGCCTCACCAGGTGGAGGAACATGTCGGCCGCATCCGAGAGGAGCTCGACCGTGAGCGGGAAGAGCGCAACTACTTCCAGCTGGAGCGGGACAAGATCCATACCTTTTGGGAGATCACGCGAAGGCAGCTGGAGGAGAAGAAGGCTGAGCTGCGGAACAAAGACCGGGAGATGGAGGAGGCTGAGGAGAGGCACCAGGTGGAGATCAAGGTAAGTGGGGCTGGCTGACTCTGCCCTCCAGGTCAAGAGCAGCAGCAGCAGCAGAGGAGCTGGATTGGGTGCTTGGGAAAGGTATGGAACATTTTCTCTTCTTTTAGGGGATCATAGCCCTTTGTAAGTGTTTTTTTTCTTTTTGACACAGAGTCTTACTGTGTTTCCCTTGGTAGAGTCCTGTGGTGTCCCAGCTCACAGCAACCTCCAACTCTTGGGCTTAAGTGATTTTTCTTGCCTCAGCCTTCCAAGTAGCAGGGACTACAGGTGCTCACCACAATGTCTGGCTATTTTTTGGTTGTAGTTGTCATTGTTGTTTGGCAGACTCAGGCTGGGTTTGAACCCGCCAGCTCCGGTGTATGTGGCTGGCGCCCTAGCTGCTGAGCTATAGGCACTGAGCCCCAAAAGTGTTTTTTTTTTTTTTTTATTAAAGAGGCTAAGGGAGAGATGCTTCATCCCTACAGTGGCAGGAGAGACCCTATAGGTCCTGAGTGTTTGAAATGCAGCTTCTATGATGTGAGAGGAGCACAGACTATGAGGGCAGGCTGGCCTGTTTGCAATCTAGTTCTGCCTCTTAACATCCAGAGGTGTGCCTCACCTCCCAGCCTTGGTGTTCTACTCTGTGCCTTGAGTGAATAGGTGGGTGCAGCCGAATAAGTGTATGATGAGCAGGTATGCCTCCCTTGCTCTGCAGGTGTACAAGCAAAAGGTGAAGCACCTGCTGTATGAGCACCAGAACAACCTAACAGAGATGAAGGCTGAGGGCACTGTGGTCATGAAGCTGGCTCAGAAGGAGCACCGTGCACAGGAGGGCATGCTGCGCAAGGACATGCGGTCGCTGAAGGTGGAACTGAAGGAGCAGGAGCTAGCCAATGAGGTGGTGGTGAAGAATCTGCGGCTGGTAGGTATCAGGGTGGGTGCCTAGGGTTGGACAGGCTGCTGAGGATAGCCTGGTACTAGAACCTAGTGCCTCCTGAACTTTTTTTTTTTTTTTTTTTTGAGACAGAGTCTCACTTTGTAACCATTGGTAGAGTGCTGAGGTGTCATAGCTCATAGCAACCTCAAACTCTTGGGCGTAAGCAATTCTCTTGCCTCAGCCTCCCAAGTAGCTGTGACTACAGGCACCCCTAAGAACGCCCTGCTATTTTTAGAGATGGGGTCTCTCTCTTGCTCATGCTGATCTTGAATCTAGGAACTCAGACAATCCACCTGCCCTGGCCTCTTAGAGTCCTAGGATTATAGGTGTGAACCACCATGCCCAGCCAAAAAAAATTTTTTTTTTTTTGAGAGAGAGTCTAACTCTGTCACCCAGAAAGGAACACAGTGATATCATCATAGCTCATAGCAGCCTTAAACTCCTGGGCTCAAGTGATCTTCCTGCCTTAGCCTCCTGAGTAGCAGGGACTACAGGTGTTCACCACAATGCCTGGCTAATTTTTCTATTTTTGGTAGAGATGGGGTCTCCCTCTTGCTCACTGCCTGAACTTCTAATTGTTCAATAGCAACTGGAAATTCATATTTTTGTGTACCATATGCCTTTTGGAATTTGTTAAAATATTTTAAAAAACCCCATGTATTCACAGTGGCGTCTGTGGCTTAGTGGGTAGGGCACTGGCCCCATATACTGAGGGTGGCTGGTTTGAACCCAGCCCTGGTCAAACTGCAACAACAAAAAAAATAGCCAGGGGCGGCGCCTGTGGCTCAGTGAGTACCAAACCCAGCTATGGCCAAACCGCAAACAAACAAACAAAAAAATTAGCTGGGTGGTGTGGTGGGTACCTGTGGTCCCAGCTACTCGAGAGTCTGAGGCCAGAGAATTGCCTAAGCCCAAGA
>NW_003852580.1:3078909-3100131 GCF_000181295.1 Otolemur garnettii
TCACCTAAGCCCAGGAGTTGGAGGTTGCCGTGAGTGTGATGCCATAACACTCTACCAAAGGCAATAAAGTAAGACTCTGTCTCTTAAAAAAAAAAAAAAAATGTATCCAAACAAACCCCATTTGGGGGTTAAGTGCAGAATTCTGTCTCAGACCTGAGCAACAAATTTACTTCCCCAAAGGAAAGTCTCTCTCAGGATCTTTCTTCATGTGCTGTTGACACCTGATAGCCAAGTACTTTCCCTGGGGAATACCATTGAATGCATTTAGAAAGACAGAAACCAATTGTGCCATCCCTCGGCAGCCACAGCAGTTTGTCACGCAAGCTGAGCCCGTGAGTGTCTGGTTGGGGGTTCTCAGGTGGAGACAGAAATTCATTAGCTGAGTGCCTATTAGGTGTCAGGCCCTGATCTGATCTCTGACAAAATGCCTGCCTGTATGAAATTGGTGGTCTAGAAAGACAACAGGTGACAAAGAAGACAAATGTGTCAGTTTACACGATGTATCTGGTGGGATATAATGGGAAGAGCAGAGTGGGAAAGGTTGGGCTGCTGGGCATGGTTAAAGGATATAGTTTTCTGGAAGAGTTCTGGGAATGCCTCAATGCCTCAGTGAAAGGCCAACAATCAGAGGGAGGTATGTGACCAAGCTGGGGAGAACAGCCAGTGAGAAGACCCAGAGGCCAGAGGAGCAAGTAGTAAGAAGGCTGGCAGGGGTGTCCAGACTGCGGTCTGCAAGCTGCATGTGGATTGTGTGAGTACTGTTTGGCTTATCTGTCATAGTGGACATCATGAAAAGTATGCACAGATTTTTTATTTTTGGCTCATCAGCTTTCCTTAGTGTTGGGTATTTAATGTGTGGCCTAAGACAACTCTTTTCCCTGTGTGGTGCAGAGAAGCTAAAAAATTGGATATGAACTTGGCCCTGGAAGCCATGGTAGGACTGGAGCTTTGATCCTGGGTGAGTCAGGTGCCCTGTGAGAACTGGGGCAAAGGAAAATGTCAGATTTTAGTTGTCACAGGTACTTCCTGGATGCTGGGTTGAATAGGCCTTGTCCACACTTTTTGCCTCATGCCTGGAAGTCCAGCTTTAACTAACTCAGGAAAAATTCAGATTCTGCAGCAAACCGTGAAGATGCTGAAGTCTTATACCCTCCAGAGTTGTCTGATCTTTCTTGAGAAGCACAGAATGACTGATTTCAGATCACATGAAGCTGTCTGCTTAGCCTGAGGCCTGGATATGGTATCATTACATGATCAGAGGTCTCCTTTGGGTAAAAATACTGCACCAAAATAATTTCAAATTTTTATTCAAAATTTTAACATAGAATTATTTATGAAAGTAATTTTAAGTAATGATGAAGTGAGTTGAGAGCTACATAGGACCCCTAGAGAGCCCATAGCTCTGTGGCTGGTGCTCTTCAGCCTGTGCAGGGCCAAGGAACTGGACCAGGCTCAGTGCTCACAAGGTCTGTTCATGCTCCCTCATGCTGAAAGGGGACCTTTTGCTGAGGGAAGTGAGTTAGGAATTATAGAGGTTACGAAAAGCATGTTGTTCAGAGCATGTTCCATAAACTTGGAGGAGAGGGGAATCCAACATTTGCCAATAGCCACACGGTGTATTGGGCTGGAGTTTTCATAGAAGTCTGGGGGAGTGGGCTTCTCTGTGCCATTGTCTGGTGACAGCCTGCTCTCACCTTGCAGAAGCACACTGAGGAGATCACCAAGATGCGGAACGACTTTGAGAGGCAAGTGCGAGGTCAGTTTCTGACAAGCATGTTGTGTACGATGGTGTCAAAGGCCCCCTTCCATCAGAAAGAAACTTACCCCCAGAGTCTGTTAATTCAGGGCACATAAACTAGATTAAAACTGCCCAAGCATGCAAAGAGAAAGAATGTGGGAGTTTCCAAGGCCAGTGGACCCACTCAGTATCCCAGAACGACTTATTTCCATGTGAATTTGGGAGGCTCTGATTACCACACACTTTCCCACTCCTGGCTAAAATCAGCAGTTAATAGTAGGTGGTAGTTATTTGTGGGCAGCATTCTTAGAATAGGCTTCTGCATGACTCCTGGCCTGAGAGGGCTATACTTTCAGAAGTCATCTGGCTTACTGTTAAAGCCCTAGAGTCTGTGACTGACTGCCACATAGCCCATGGTTAGGGTGTCAGCTGACATTCAGCTTTTGGGACCCCCAGTGCAGGGACTGATTAGCAATTCCTGTCACTGGCAGAGGCAGCTGACAGTGGCGTGTGTGCTGAATATATCATCTGTGAACAGAAAAAATTTCCCCTAAACCTGTCCTGTTCTTCTCTGGAAGAGCTTGTCTGCCAGCCTTTGTGCTGAACTGATGGATTTTCTTGGGCTGTGTTCACAGGTCCTATCTACTGTAGCCATAGGGACACCTGTTCTTCCTCTGCTAAGCTGGTATATTTGCTGCTGCCTTTCAGAAATTGAGGCCAAGTATGATAAGAAGATGAAAATGCTTAGGGATGAGCTCGACCTGCGGAGAAAGACTGAAATCCATGAGGTGGAGGAGAGGAAGAATGGCCAGATCAACATGTTGATGCGGCGGCATGAGGAGGCCTTCACCGACATCAAGAACTACTACAACGACATCACCCTCAACAACCTGGCCCTCATCAACTCCCTCAAGGTGCTGCATGTGGGGAGGACTAGGGAGACACCTGCTGTCTGTCCTAAATGTGGAGTTGTAAAGCCCAGGGGATCCAGACACCAGTTTTCACCCTGTCAGACCCAGCACCCTCTTTTGTAAGAATACTCAAGAGTACCCCTCTTCTGGCCTTCACTGACACTTATGAATAATGTGACCTGTCTACACCTATAATTAAAAACAATCAGGATATTTCCCCAAGTGTAATGCTGAGGGGGGAAATAATAAAGTATGTTCTGATGGGTGGAAGCTCAGGCAGAACTGCAGTAGATGCCATGATGTGGCCACAGGGCAGCTGGAGTGGACAGGTGTCATTATCACTGAGATGCTGCAGCAATAGTGTTTCCCACAATGAAGATGGCTCTTGGTCTTAACTGAGTATAGTTTCTCAAGCTGTATTCTCAGAAAATTCAGAGTAAATTGAAAGTATGCAGAATACTTTGCTTGTACACAGAACAGGTGCAGGTCCTCCATATGCTGGCATGATGTGTCTGTGGGCAGAAGAGCACCCAGCCCTTGCCTCCCAGGCCACAGCCCCCTTGGTACCGTCCACCGAGCCCTACCTGTGCCTGTGCCCACAGGAGCAAATGGAGGATATGCGGAAGAAGGAGGACCACCTGGAGCGGGAGATGGCAGAGGTGTCTGTGCAGAACAAGCGCTTGGCAGACCCTCTGCAGAAGGCTCGGGATGAGATGAATGAGATGCAGAAGCAGCTCAAGAACTACGAGAGAGACAAGCAGATCCTGGTCGTGAGTCTCTGCTGCCTTCACCCCCCTTCTTGGCGTGTGCTCCCTGTGCTTGGGAGAGAGGGAACCTGGGGATAATTGAGGCCCCACGAAGGGCTTGGCCCTGAGGACAGGACAGGAGTCTGAAATCTCTGTCTTTGACTGTTCTACTCCTGGGGAACATAGAGTTGGTGGGAGTTTTGGAGATGAGCCCTGACCTTCCACCTTATCCCCCTGACCTGCTTCAGTGTGGGGCTTGGCTACTGTGTCTTTAAGCCTGGCAATTATTTTTGGCCTTGCTGTCTCTCAGGAGCCTGTATTACATGGATGCCTGTGAATCCTGAGTACTTTCTGTCCCCACTCCCTACGTTCTCTCCAGTGCACAAAAGCACGTCTGAAAGTCACGGAGAAAGAGCTGAAAGATCTGCAGTGGGAGCACGAGGTGCTGGAGCAGCGGTTCTTCAGAGTGAGCAGGCGGGACCCTGCTGGGGAGGGGCTCTCCCTGCTGACCAGGCCCCTGGGCCACTCTTGATGTCCATACTTTGGCCAGGTTTTAGGTTGAGAAGCTGGAGGTCCTATTTCCTGCTCCTCATTCCATGTTGTATTTGCGAGGCAGAAGTGTGTGGCCTGTTCTGTAGCAAGCTCTCTGGTGAGGAGGAGGTCACACATACTTCTGTCCTCTCAGAAACTTAGCTCTCAAAACACATGGAGGAGGTCTCACCCTTGCAGCAGCTATCTTTTCACATATATGTGTCCTTTCTACATTTTAACCTGTTACACACTCATGGTAAAGAAGTCATGGGAACCCCAAGTGTGCAGGTAAAAGTGAGTGCCTCCCTGTCGCCCAGCACTGGTTCTCACACATGGTGACAGTTTTGTTAGCCTCTTTCCAGACGTCTTTCTGTGAATGCACTAGAGTGGATGTGGTTTCATGCTCCTCAGAATTGGGATCACACTCTAAGCACAGCTTGCTATTTAATGTCACGGTCTATCAGGTTCACATACAAAGTGGCCTTTTTTTTTTTTTTGTAGCAACCACAGGGTGCTCCATATGTGAATGACTGATGAGTGATTTTGCTTGTTCTTGCTGAACACTTCTATTTCTAATCCTTTGTTCTTATTAAGCACTGCTGCTTGAATTACCCATTTACATTCATTTTTGTGTATCTGTATAAGATCCCTTTTATTGGAAGTCAGTTCTTAGCAGATTATGGGGTCTGAGGGGTCAGTACTCAGAATCCTTACTTTTATTTATTTATTTATTTTTGAGACAGAGTCTCACTTTGTTGCCCTTGGTAGAGTGCTGCAGTGTCATAGCTCACAGCAACCTCAAACTCTTGGGCTCAAGCAGTTCTCTTGCCTCAGCCTCCCGAGTAGCTGAAACTATAGGCGCTGCCACAGCGCCCAGCTATATTTAGAGTCAGGGTCTCACTCTTGCTCAGGCTGGTCTCAAACTGCTGAGCTCAGGCAGTCTATCTGCCTTGGCTTCCCTGAGTACTGGAATTACAGCAGTGCTCAGAATTCTGATAGTTCATGCAGAGGGCTGTTCTGAATTACGTTCCTGCCAGAATGTCTGAAGGGCCCTTTTGTTTATTCCTTGACTGCACCAGATCTGACAAATTTGAACCTTTGCTGATGTAATTGAGTGGTAAACATCTAGCTTAATGTGCCTTTCTGAGATTTCTATTGAGTGACAGAGATGTTTGGTCCTGTCTTTGCCTCTCAACCCCCTATCCCACAGCCTCTGTGCAGTTTCAAAGGTGTGGCCAAGGGCTGATCCCTGTGCCACAGGGTACTTGGTGTTTTGTCTGTGGTATGCATGGGCACAGCATTTTATCATGAGTTGTAGCTACATGTGCTATTTTATTTTCTTACTTAATTGAAATTTACGAACACAGACTGTAATAATAGGATTGGCCTGTCTCCTCCAGAGCAGGCTCCACAGGGCACCCTATCAGTATATTAGCTCTATACATCTGGAGTCCCATGGAGTATAAAATGCTGGGCTCTGCCAGTTGTCAGCTATGGCCCTGTGCAGGGTAGCCCGGGAGACCCTGAGTCCCACTCTGTTGGACAAGGATCCTCTTCTCTCTCCTGTGGGTTTTGCAGTGGGCATTAGTGGGAAGAGGAGAGCAGAAATAAGCCTGGGTTGGAGCCTGTGTTTTCTGCCACAATGTCCTCCATTTGAATGTGGTTCCTGGTATGTGCCAAAGTCAGTGTTAACTTCTTAGAGAACTGAGAGCCAAATTTGTCAGCAAAATGGAGATTAAACATAGTTACAATTCACATATCTGTAAATAGGGAAGTAGATTTAAGCAAATCTGGAATTCTGTACAACAGTTAGAAGGAATCCACATATGTGCTGCTTTGGAAGGTGCTGCAGGATATCCCATATCAGGGGATGTGCTGCGAAATATGTGCAGCACTTTAGTGTGATCCCATTTTCTTCCAAACAGTAATAAATATTTTCACATGTGTAGAGAATGTTCCAGAAGGAGTCACACTAGCTGTTCACAATAGTGGCCTCTGGGAATTAGGGTTAAGGGGGGGGGTTTACTTCTTACTTTTGGCCCTTCAGGGAAGTTTAGATTTTTTTTTTTTTTTTTTTGAGACAGAGCCTCAAGCTGTCCCCCTGGGTAGAGTGCCATGGCATTACAGCTCACAGCAACCTCCAACTCCTGGGCTCAAGCGAGTTTCCTGCCTTAGCCTCCCAGGTAGCTGGGACCACAGGCGCTCGCCACAACGCCCGGCTATTTTTTGGTTGCAGCCGTCATTGTTGTTTGGCGGGACTGGGCTGGGGATTCGAACCCGCCACCTTAGGTGTACGTGGCTGGTGCCTTAGCCGGTTGAGCTATAGACGCCGAGCCAAGTTTAGATTTTTTTACAGTGTACAGTTAATAAGTAGAAGAGTTACGAGATTAGGAAGAATACAGTTTCCCTACTTGGCAGGCAGCTGGTTCCAGGGCTGTGCTCTGGATCTGCCATTTGTGGGCATGCCCATAGCATGTGGAGTTCTAGGATCTGGAGCTGAGCAAGGGAGTGGTTCCTCCCATTGCCAGACACTGCTAGCAGTGCAGTGCCCTGGATCTCATGTGGAGGCAGCAGGGACAGGTCTCACCTGAGCCCACAGCCCTGATGCATGGCAGGACGGGCCTCAGTGGTGCAGCTTTTGGGGTAGGGACTGCTCCAGTTCTTACCAGGACACCCTGTGGGTTCCAGAGATGGCTTCCTGAGAGGAGGGCTTGTTTTGTTTCCCTCTTGTCTTCCCCTGCACAGAAGGGAGGATGCAGGCAGTGTGGACAACATGTAGACCCACATGCCCATGGGCATGGGCAGTATTGGAGGTGACCCTTCCACAGAAGCAAAGGTGGAATTCGCTGCTCCCCTTAGACATCCTAAGCGAGGGGTTCATCACTCACCCAGTGCCGCCTTATAGGTGCAGCAGGAGCGGGACGAGCTCTATGGGAAGTTTACCTCGGCCATCCAGGAAGTACAGCAGAAGACAGGCTTTAAGAATCTGGTGCTGGAGCGCAAGCTACAGGCGCTGAGTGCCGCCGTGGAAAAAAGGGAGGTGCAGTTCAACGAGGTGCTGGCAGCGTCCAACCTGGACCCCTCGGCCCTGACACTGGTGTCCCGCAAACTTGAGGTAGGCCCAGCTTGGGCTTCTGCCCCCAGGGGTGGCCTCATCCTGCAGTAGGATCCTTCAGCTCTGTACTGTCTCTCTTTGGACAGTCACATAGACCCCTAGGTTGCCCACAGTGGGTGCAGACTGGGGCTGCTATGGGCATGTGTGGCTCTTAGGCACTGACACTAGCAATGTCTTCTCTTCAGTTTCTTTTTTTTTGAGACAGAGTCTCAAGCTGTTGCCCTGGCTAGAGTGCTGTGGCATCACAGCTCTCAGCAACCTCCAACTACTGGGCTTAAGCAATTCTCTTGCCTCCGCCTCCCAAGTAGTTAGGACTATAGGTGCCTACCACAGTGCCTGGCTATTTTTTTTTTTTTTGGTTGCAGCCATCATTGTTGTTTGGCGGGCCCAGGCTGGATTCGAACCCGCCAGCTCAGGTGTATGTGGCTGGCACCTTAGCCACTTGAGCCTTAGGCGCTGAGCCTTCTCTTCATTTTTGCTTGAATCTTTCTCAGGCCTTCACAGGACCCTCCATCATCTCTGGTACCTCCTGACCTCTAACCCTCTGCCCACTCTAGTTCATAAGCCAGGCTTATCTGAGCATGTCAGGATCTTACCACCTAAATACAGTGTGAGGAGTGTCAAGGGTGGAAAAGTCACTGTCAGAATCTTTATGGGCCTGAGCTCGGCTGCTTGTGGACAAATTGCAGACATAGGAAGGGGGATGGCCGTGTCTCCTGAGCACCTCTGTGTCTAAGGTACTGCTCCTGTCCTGGGACAGAGACAGCACTGGGAGGCCCCTAAGATGTGCAGATTTAGGATGCGGAGAATTGCAATGGGGAAAGTGGGGCTGGGTGAGCCTGAAGGCCCTGACCCAGCCTTTATGATACCAGGGCATGTGAGGTGTGAGCAGAACCCAGAGCATGCCCTCTATGTTCCCACCACCGTGTGGTGCTCTGCTAGGCTGGTCCTCGCATGGGACACAACCAGTAGAGCAGGTGAGGCCTTGGCCCCATGGTCCAGCAGGGGAGACAGCATGTGGTCAGCTACCAATCAAGATTCTGGGGAGCCTCTGTCAGAGCCTTCCTGGTGGCCTCTTACCTGGCATCAGTCTTCTGGAGCTGCCCTGTTCCTCTGCTCCCTGGACCTGATTGGGAGGAATCAGAGGAGGAACACGTGATGCAGGATGGGGGGGGGGTCTTTGGCTGATACTGGAATCCCAGCCAGCTGAGGTGACCAATAGCTGACAGACCTTTGGCTCCTTGGAGGCCCTCAGATACAGATGGCCCATGCCCAGGCCCAGCTGCTGCCCTGAGCTGGAAACAAATGGTTTTGAAGCCCCCACCAGACCAGGCCTAGTGCAGCAAGGCTGGCTTGTCCCAGACATACAGCCTTCTAGGGTCACAGGACACCTGTCCATCTCTGCTGCTTGTGCCACACATGGCCTGTGGAGAAGCAGGCATCTGGGGTGTGGGCTTGAGATTTCTTCAGCTGTTTGTAGAAGTGTTTTTTTTTTTCACCCTGAGACTATCTCAAGCAGCATTTCTAAGGTGATTTGTTGGTGTATAGGTCAGCTGAACATAAATGCCGTCTGCTCACCACTGACTCTAGGCCCAGGGGATCGACTGTTACACGTCAGTCACCTAATCTCTAAGACACTCTCACCTGGCTTTTTCCTGTGCCCATATACCTACTCACATGTGCAGCTGTCCTCCACCTGAGGCCTGAGCCAGTTAACCTCTGCTGAGCTGTCCTGGGACCCCCCCCAGTGTTGAGGGGTACAGGGCTGAAGCTGAGGGGGCTGCTGTGAAAGGACTGTTAGCTGTGCTGGGGAGTTTAGTGCCAGTTGGGAATCATGGAAGGTTCTGGGAGGAATGGATTAGAGATGGCCATTCTGCTACTGATGGGGATGCAGGGCTGGAAGAGGCAGGTGGGGGCTAGTGTAGGGTAGAAAAGAGCAGAGTATTAGAAAGCCCTTAGGAGGTGGCACCCATAGCTCAGTGGGTAGGGCACCAGCCACATACACTGAGGCTGGCAGGTTCAAACCCAGCCTGGGCCAGCTAAACAGCAACTGCAACTGAAAAAAAAAAAAATAGCCAGGCCTTGTGGTGGGTGTCTGTAGTCCCAGCTTCTTGGGAGGCTGAGGGAAGAGAATTGCTTAAGCCCAAGAGTTGGAGGGTGCTGTGAGCTGTGATGCCATGGCACTCCACCCAAGGTGACAGCTTGAGACTCTGTCTCAAAAAAAAAAAGAAAAAAGAAAGCCTTTAGGAGGCTGAGTTGACAAGACTTGTTGCTGATTGAGGAGGGGGCTGGAAGGGGCCAAGGTGGTGATGACTTGCCCCCGCTTTGGCTAGGGCACTGGTTATTCACCCATGGGGGCCTTCATAAGGTAGCAGCAGGGCTTGGTGGTTGGCATTGCCTGTGGGAGCCTAGGTCACCTGGGATAGGCCAGCTTTTTGGTCCTGAGGTAGTGAAGCCGGCTGGGAGAGGCCTCATCTGGGATGGGAGGCCTATCCTTGTCTGTTCAATGCTGGGCCCTGTCCAGGGCAGAGCCAGTCCACGTGAGCACAGGCAGGTGGGAGAGTGAGGTCTGCTTCTGGAAAGTGAAGAAGGGATGTTCTTACCTCCCTTGGGGAGGGTGTAGGCAAGGAAAGTACCCTCATCGGAAAGTGGTAGCGGCCTCTCCAAGAGCTGCTCCTAGGCTGGGCAGGTGGGGATTTGGGGGAGCTTCTCTGGATTCTGGTCATTTGGCAGCAGAGATGGCTCTAGAGCCAAGCTGGGCGAGCAGTGGCCCTAAGGTGGGAGCCCTGGAAGCTTTACCCTGTGGTTAGACCCATGGTCACATCGGTGGGGCCGATGCTGCTAAAGTCTTGAAAGTTAGTGACTTTTTTCCCTGTTACAAGATAATACAGGGCTGAGTGCAGTGGTCTGAAGTCTTAGCACTTTTGGAGGCTTAAAGCAGGATCACTTGAGCCCGGAGTTCGAGGCTGCAGTAAGCTGTGATGGTGCCACTGTACTCCACTGTCTCTAATAAAAGCAAAAAGAATAATATACTCCGATAGTTCAAGAAATTTAAGGAATTATAATTGTGTTTAGGTACCAGTCTCCACAATGTGGGGACTGCATTCCGGCCTGCTTATGCCATCTTCATTTCTTATGAGTCTTGGTAGTTTCTTTATGGAGATAGAGATATTACAGGTGTGCATTCCTCTGTCTCCCTGTCTCCTTCACTGTCTTCTCTAGACCCTAGGAGACTTTTTCCTGCTGACCTGCCTCTGTGTGGATGTACATATTGGTCCAGCCAGGCTGTTATTCCCTGAACTTTGGAGGACCCCTGCTGGAGCCCCCAGATCACCACCCACCCCGTCTGCTTCCACCAAAAGATGTCTGTTAAACTCACATTTGCCTCTCTCCTCAGGACGTTCTAGAATCAAAGAATAGCACCATCAAGGACCTGCAGTATGAGCTGGCCCGGGTCTGCAAGGTACAGCTATGCCCCTGGCCCTGCCCTTAGGACTATTCCTTAGGGCCAGCTTCAGTCTGTTGCCCACCTGGCCCCGCTTTCTACCTCACTTAACAGGCCATGTGCTGTGAGCACAGTGTTGTTGCTTAGGCCCAGGCCATCTCTCCTGGGATTGGTGGAGGGGGATGTGGAGGGTGCTGTGCTCACCAGGGCAAGTAATAGAGGCCAGGACCCAAAGCTACCGAACTAGGCCACAGTTCTGCTCCATGTACCCTCTGCTTCTGTCTCCCGATTTGTGAAAGAGGAATAGTGATAGCACCTCCTTGTGGTGGCCTACCTAGTTGGTGTTTGTGAGGTGCACACCCTGCCACTCACTAGCCTCTCCCTACTTAGTCATCAAGGCTAGACCTGTACATGTCACCTAGTGCTCAGGCTCAGGTGGTTCCTTTCCTTTTTTTTTTTTTTTTTTTTGAGACAGAGTTTTACTATGTTGCCCTCAGTAGAGTGCTGTGGCATCACAGCTCACAGCAACTTCCAGCTTTTAGGCTTAGGCAATTCTCTTGCCTCAGCCTCCTGCGTAGCTCAGACTACAGGTGCCTGCCATAATGCCTGGCTATTTTTTGTTGCAGTTTGGCCGGGGCTGGGTTTGAACCTGCCACCCTCAGTATATGGGGCTGGTGCCCTACTCACTGAGCCACAGGTGCCACCCAACACCTGGCTATTTTTTTTTTTTTTGTAGTTGTCACCATTGTTTAGCAGGCCTGGGCCAGGTTTGAATATGCCAGTCCTGGTATATATGGCTGGTGCCCTAACCACTGAGCTACAGATGTCGAGCCAAGGTTCTTTTCCTTCTTGACATAACCCATCCCCACAGGCCCATAACGACCTGCTGCGCACATATGAGGCGAAGCTGCTGGCCTTCGGGATCCCCCTGGACAATGTGGGGTTCAAGCCCTTGGAGACAGCTGTGATTGGGCAGACACTGGGCCAGGGCCCTGCAGGACTTGTGGGCACACCGACGTAGCCACTCTACCCCAGGGCTGAGGCCTGCAGAACCAGCCTGGGACCACTCCCTGGGTGATACCCCCTTTCCCACACTTAGGACAGCAAGTTTATGTTCTTTAGGTTTTACTGTGAGCAAATGAAGTCTTTTCACACTTTCTTGCTGTCTTCTTGCCTGTGTCTGTGGAGGACACCCATGGTGCCTCACACAGGGCACCTTTGGCTGCTGCTTTCCCTGGGTATGTGTCCCATCCTATGCCACATCTGTTCCCTTCAGGGGCTGCCCCTACTATAGTCAGCACACCTCTGAGAGCCGTCACCTATGCTCTGTTTATCTCTGCATTCCTCTGTACCTGGTGGACAGAGTGGCTCTGTAGGTGCTGGCATAGACTTTATTGAGTCACAGCTGCCCATTAGAAAGCTTGGGGGGTGGGCAGGTCCTCCCCTAGGAAGGAGGTGACTATGATGCTCCATGGTGAACGTGAAGCCCACTCTGATGAGGGCTGGGTGAGCAGATGCTCTCCTGGTGTCAGCCTTGGTGCTAGCTCCCTCGGTAGGTGGTGTAGGACCATGGGCTCAGCAGCAAAGGCACATGGAGCTTCTGGGTCTCATCTGTGACGGTGAAAATGACCTGAGAGAGAGCACCCACAAGAGTAAGAGATTTCGGCACATGAGCTGTCTGGCCTCAGCCCTCAGGGAGAATTTAGTAGCTCAGAGTGGGGCTGGAGTCAAGGGAGGAGCAGATGTCCTCCCCAGGGTGAAGAACTGTAAACGTCCCTAGGGCTTAGGGTAGGGTGAATCCTCTTCACTGGAGGGACAGCTCCAGGGAGGTCACACCCCCTGCACTGCTGGCACATCCACAACATGATGGGTCTGCTGCTTTAATGTCAGCTCCAGATGCAGATGGGAGCGCAGAGGTTTGGCCCAGTGCAGTCTGGGGCTCTGAGGACAACCTGTCTACAAAGTGGGGAGTGAATACTCGGGCCCAGCCTGGCTTCTCCACAAAGCCTGACGCAGGGGCAGGGCAGGGACTGGTGTGTCCTCATAAAGTCTGACAATGCTTGGACACCTTTCTTCTGGGAGCTCAACCATCTGCCACCACCCTGGGGGAGATGGGACAGGCAGGACCAGTCTGCCCACTGCCCAGAGGAGGCCCAGCCAGCAAGGCCTGGCCTGTGAGTCACAGTGAGTCCTGAGCCTCCACCCTGCTGCCCTGCCCATGGCCTCACCTCCACATATGGGTAGAAGCTCTTTTGTCCCCTCTTCTTCCAGTAGGTCTCAGTGTCAAAGGAGAGTTTGTAGGTGCCTGCCTTCATCTGGGTGTGGGTCAGGAGCCCGGGGCAACGGCCATCTGGGTCTGTGTAGCTGGGGAAGAGGACAGGGCTGCAGAGATGGGGACAAGGAACCACCCTACCCCTGTGCTTCTGGACCTACATCCTGGACAGGCCTCAGATGCTTCCCAAAGCCCAACTTAGACATGGGTGAGTAGGCACACAGCAGGACAGTTTTTAAGGCTTGCAGTTCTGGAATAGACCCTGGCCCCACTGCACTGTTTTTTTAGGAAATCACAATACAGAGACACAAAAGGGAAAAATCTTCCCTAGTCTACTTCATGAGCAGGAACAACTTTATCTCTGACTTGTATTTTTCTAGATTTTCTTTATGCATACTATTCACAAACTTTAAAAGTCATAAAATGGATTGTTCTATTTGTTCCATAACTTGTGTTTTTCATGTAGTATACTGTGTGGTTTTCTGGGTCAATAACAACCAAATCCTCACCCACTTGGTGGCATGTTGCCCCCCTTGTCAGGGTCCTGAAGGCTTTGCTCAGTCACCTGCAGGAAGACCTCCTGTTCTGACCAGCTGAACCTCAGAGTGTGTGTTTCTACTGTGAGGAGAAAGCATAGTGTGTGCGTTGTGGGGTTGAGTCTACGTGACCCTCTTCGGCATTCCTGCCCAACCAGGGCTTTGCCAGCTGCTCAGATGAGATGGCTGTGCACATCTCTGCTTTTGTGAAGGGCTGAGGATGGAAGGAACAACATCCAAAGACCCCATCTGGAAGGGAGGAGGGAGCCAGAGGGAGCCTGCCTCCTTTAAGGAGAGGGCTGGGGATCTGCACACAGGGCCCACCCAATGGCCACAAGGGCTGAACTGGGGACACCTTCCCCAATGCAGAGCCTGTGTGCAAGTGCCCACCTCAAGTGAGGCTGAAGACCATGGTGCCTCACAGGCCTGGCTTGGAATCCCAGCCTTTACCTGTCTCTTGTTGCCTCAGCCTTCCTGTCTGTTAAAGAGGTGATTGCAGTGCCTACCCAGAGGTGTTTGGAGAGTAACAAGAGCAGAACAGAGTGCTCACTGTGTGGCTAGGCACCAACTAACTGTGGCCACAGTGAGGTCTCAGACTCCACCTCAGGTCTCTGCTAACCCAGCCCTCCCAAGCATGGCTGTCAAGGACCAGCAGAGACTTGTGCCCACCCCAAGCAGGCTCAGGGGTGGAGGCCAGCAGCTTATGCTGTCCCGGACTGTACAAACCAATCGAACAACTACCCCCCATCATCCCCAAATTTTCAGGTGAAGAAACTGAGGTTTAGTCAATAGGAAGGGGAGCCTGTGGCTGGTGAACCCAGGGAGTGGGCCCTGAGGCAGAGTCAACCCTGCCCTCCAGCCCTTGGTGCCTCTATGCTTGGCTGTTTGGGATTCCTCTCAGGAGGGGACATGGGAATGCCCTGCAGGGGAGCAGGTGCTCTGGAGTCCCCCCCCTACCGCAGGACCTCTCTCCTACCTTGTCCTTAGTTCAATCCACTGTTGGCCATGGTCCTCGAGTCGGGACAAATGAAGGCAGAGGCCCTGGGCTGGAAGCCCCAAGGTGGTATCCAGCACGTGTGTTGTTAGTGAGCTGCTGGCTGCATCCATGCCACTGCTCTGGGTCACAAGACAGGGGCAGGGGTGAGCTGGGGGCTTGTGCCTAACCTTGTGTACACACCAGCTGTGATAAGGGTAGATAGCCCTCTGGACAGAGTCCTCTCATCCAAACTGCCCAGGGGACAGCAGGGTATAAAACTGCTAGAACTGCTGAGCCAGCACGATGAGGCAACCTGTTCTTAAACAACCGACCAGTGTCTTCATTCTCACCTGCTCCCCCACCCCCACCAGGGATCCTCCCCCACTTTCCTGGCCATCCAGCCACTAAGGGCAATTTCCCCCCAAGCCCCTTAATTGCAGCAGGTTAGTGCTGGGCCTGGGGTGCCTAGAGGGGTTCCCTTGTTCGCCCAGAACCTGGCTCTTTTCTCCACCACCCCGGTTCATGGGCTCTCGGATCTTAGCTGCGCTCCCTTCCAAACACACACCGCAGACCAAGGGACAGGTCTGCTGCCTACTTCTGTCTCCCAACCTCTGCGGGTCCCAGGTGTCGCTGCAGCGTCAGCAGCCGCGGGGTGGCCCTGGAGCTCATTGCTGCTCCACCGGGAACTGCACGATGCCTACGGGGCGAGGCGGGCACCGCGGCGGGCAGTCCTTCCCAGCGCCGTGGCCCATGGGTCAGACCAAACCTGCCGAGAATCGCCCGTCAGGGCCCATCTCGCTGCCCATCAAGAGGGCCTCAGGGACTTTTCCAGGAGGGTCGGGGTGAGTGATGGGGGCACACAGACCTGACCGAACCCAACACTCGAGGAGACCGTGGAAGTTCCTCCCGGATGGAAGTGGAGTTGGGAGGGGGGAAGGGCGGGACGCGCCCGGGTGTGTGTGTGCGCGCGCAGGGACGTATGGGGCGGGGACTTGCAGGAGGAGGGGACCTGTGGGGGGCGGGGACGTGCGAGGTTGGGATGTTGTGCAGGGGCAGGACGTGGCAGGGAGGAGCAGTGGGGGGCTGGGGACCTGTAGGTGGCCTGGACGTATGGGTGTTGTGGGCGCGACCCACAGGTCCAGAAATCAGCCCGGGTTGGAGGACAAGTGAGCCGCTGGGAGGCTCAGAGACCCAAAAGATTTTTTTTTTTTTTTTTGAGACAGAGTCTCAGTATGTCGCTCACAGCAACCTCAAACTCCTGGGCTCAAGCGATTCTCTTGCTTCGGCTTCTGGAGGAGCTGGGACTACAGGCGCCGCCACAACGCTCGGGTATTTTTTGGTTGGAATTGTCCTTGTTTAGGAGGCTCGGGTCAGGCTCAAACCAGCTGCGGTGTCTGTGGCTGGCGCCCTATTCACTGACCTACGGGCGCCAAGCCAAGACCCAAAAGATTCTGATAGAAAATCCTTTGTGGGACAAGGACGGTTTTCCAATTCTGGCTGCCCCAAAACGCATGTGACCTCGCCTCACTTTCTTCATCTGTGAAATGGGAGCAGCAATTCCCATGACATGGCTCCATAGGCTAAGGCGAGGCTCTCTGAGCTGTGGTTGTTACGCTTTCTCTACCTGCCCTCTCCTTACTTTCCTCTGCTTTCCCCTCAACCCTATGGAGTACATCAGGTAGAAGGTACTCTGCACAGCATGAGGAAAACAAGTGATGGAGAAGTGTGCACTGGCATGAATCCATCGCTGTATTAAAATTATATAGCACACTCAGAGAACTAAATTTGGATGTATATATGAATAAAATAAGGGCATTCTATGTTTAAAATCTGGAAAACTCCACACCATAATGTTGGTTTACTGGTTGTCTTGGTCTGGGATATGGAAACTTTTTATTCTTGCCAAGTTGCATTTTCTAATAATTTGATAGTGAACATAGTAGGTTAAGGATCAGGTCTTTCCAACGGAAGGGAAGGAGAACCTCTTAACAAAGGTCAAGAGTGTTCTGGTTACAACCACTTTTGAGGTAATTAGGAAACATCCAGTTGCCATTTAAATTCCCATGATGTTTGACATGGCTTCTGTTAATAGGAGGTAACACCAAAGACATGCTCACACCTGTTATGGAAATGCCCATGGAAGTCAGTCCCCTTGGGAACCAATTAAATAAATGAGCTCAGTGGCACTCGAGGGTGCTCTGCAGCCATTTAAAAAGAATAAGGCACATTTGTGTGTAAGATGAAGAGCAGCCTCCTGGAAACAGCAGCTAGTGACAAGGCACAAAATTGTATATAATAAAGGGAGGGCTTGTAAATTTATATATAGATCTGGCTGTATTGCAAAGACAGCTTGCTTAATTCACACAACCTCTTGATGTTAAATATTATCACTGTCTTACAGAGGAGGTGATAGTCTATCTTTGAATTTGAACTAAGTTATAATAAAATAAAAAATTTTTCAAACAATAAAGATGCAGTGTGGGGTCTGCAATACCTAGTTATGAAAAGATGTGAAGTGCACAACCTGAACATAGTATTTCCCATTCCCTGTGAGGGAAGACCCAGGGAGACCAAGGGAGACTCAGGCTGGAAACCCATCTGGGAGGTCATCTGTACAGTTCAGGAAGCCCCTAGAAGTCCTATGTGTTTGGTGAAAGATCCTGGTGACTCTGGTAGGGAGAAGGGCATGGATGTAGGAGTTGGGAGGGGATGTGAGAGAGGGTCAGGGGAGACTCCCAGTGCCTATGACCAGAGGTAGTTACAAGAAGGATATCAGACTTTACACCTGGGACCTGCAAGCCACATTTCCTCCATGGCTCCCAACTAACCCTGTCTCATGTGGTCTGCTGTGATCCTAAGGCCACTCCCAACAGCCCTTTCTGTGTGGTTCATTCATCCATCCTGATATCATCGAAGTCCACACCATCTCCTCCTTTCCAGTCTAACTCCAAACACATCTCCTCCATGGAGGTTTCTCTGAGTTACTCCCTGGGCCCTTGTGCCTGTGTCCTCTACCACTGTGGAGGGATGCAGTTTACCAGGTGCTAGGTTGGTAGAAGCAAGGTGGATGGAGCAAGGTCCTGTGGTCGTTTGAGTTTGTGAGTGAGTGTGGTGGGACTGACTGTATGTGTGAGCATTTGGGTGTGTGAATGAGTGCTATGTGAGGCCAAAAGTATGTGTGTAACCATGTGAACATACATGAGTGTTAGTCTGTGGGAGTCTGCACATGTGTAAGTAAGGGTATGAGGGTGCATGGTGTGTGTGTGACTGAGTCTGTGGGGGTGTACGTAAGTGTGTTCTTGTGAGTGAGCCCAGCATATGTAGGAGTGTGATCACATGTGAGCAAAGTTGGCATGTGCATAAGTATGCAAATGAGTGAGGGTATTTGAATGTGTGTGCATGAGGCAATATGTGAGCCTGATTCTGTGAGCATTTCAGTATGAGTAGTGAGTATGAGTGTGAGGGTATTTGAGTGTGTGCATGCAGTGAGGGCAAGTGTTTGCATGTGGGGTGTGCTCTGTGTGTGTGATGGTATCTGAAGATACGCTGTAAGCATGCTGTGTGTGAATATGTGTGCATGAGAGGGTGTGCTGTGGGAGTGTATGCATGTGAGGGTATGCTGTGTGTGAACATCTGTGCATGAGAGGTGTGCTGTGAGTGTGCATGCTTTGTACCCTAGAGCATCTAGGACACTCTGCCATTCTCCCACAACACACATGACATTCCATCCCTGGTAATCACCCAACTTTAGCCTTTGATGTAATAGGAAGAAGGCAGGAAGTTCAGTCCAGCAGCCAGGCTGTGTCCTCTCTGAGGATTCAGGTTGGAAGCCAGATCAGGCTGGGATGAAAGTTGATTAGGTATGGTCTTCATGCCTTCATGTGATCTCGCCTTAGTTTCTTCATCTGTGAAATGGGAGCAGTAACTCCCAAGGTTGTTGACGTGCCTCTATAGGCCAAGGTGTGAGGCTCTCTGAGCTGTGGTTCTCACACTTTTGCTACCCTCCTTACCTTTGTCTGACCTCTCCCCAACCCTGTGGAGTATATCCTCACTCACCCTCATTTTGGATTGATCATTTAGTCTCCTAAAGCTATATTTAGTCTGTAAAATGGGTGGGATAGCACAGTTTCTTCCTCATGGGTTTCTGGTAGAGATTCATTGAGATAATGAAGTTGCAATTCAGCCTTGATGCCCGGAGCACAACATCTATCCAAAGCATTACTGTGACCGGGGCTGTGGGAGTGGCAAAGCCCAAATATTAACACCCATACTCTCACTGCTACCCACAGCTATGAGGAGGGCTATGAGCAGTGGCTCTTCATACCCTCTGTGTTGTCCCTGTGTAGACTGGTTCATGCAGAAAACATAGCATTTCTGAATTGATGTCTAGCTAGTTGGCTGGGTCTTGCCATATCTGGTACCTGAACAGAATCTACTTTCAGTCTTACTGCAAGGCAGAGTGTGGTGCCCCCACATTCTCAGGACACAGTTTAGGTATGGTCTTCATGCCTTCCTCCAGCCAGTGCTTCAGAATGCACACAGAAGCCAATACCACAGCGCTAGCTTTTCTACTGGGTAGAGTGCCGTTGCATCATCATAGTTCACAGCAGCCTCAAAGTGGGCTCAAATGATCCTCTTGCCTCAGCCTCCCAAGTAGCTGGGACTACAGGTGCCTGCCACACATCTAGCTAGATTTTCTATTTTTAGTAGAGACAGGGTCTTGTTCTTGCTCAGGCGGTTCTTAAACTCCGGAGCTCAAGCTACCCACCTGCCTCAGCCTTTCAGAATGTTAGGATTGAAGGTGTGTGCCACTGCACCTGGATATGGCACCCGCTTTTGAGAAAAGACTGCCCAGCAAGAAGACTAGATAGAGGTGGGCTATCAGTCCTTGCTCAGGACACAGCTAGAGATGCATAACAGTGCAAAGCCTCTGTTTTCTTGATTCAGAGTCTAGGCAACTTTCTGGGCTGAGAGAGCAAGAGAAAGGATTTAGGAATGTTGGCTTGGCAGAGTCTGATTGGAGGACTTCCATTTTGGCTGTTTAGGGTAAAACATGTTGAAACAGGTTTTCGTCCTAGGTCTTCCAGCCCAATGGACATTGGAAAGGTCCCCTTGTTTAGGGTTTCGTCATGTCCCAGTCTTCTTGGTTCTGAATCCCCATGATGCCTACAAGTTAACTCAACATTTTGTTATCAACAGAATAAGTCTAGTTTGGGTTAGTCTCATAGTTACAGCTGCTCTTCTCCATGAACGTTTCTTCTCACCTGCTTTTCTTTTTCTCTCTTTTTTTTGAGACACAGTCTTACTATGTCACCCTCAGTAGAGTGCTGTGGTGTCATAGCTCACAGCAACCTCAAACTCTTATGCTTAAGAGTTGACATAGTGAGTGTCAGCCAATTTAGGTATGGTCTTCCTGCCTTCTTCTAGCTAGTGCTTCAAAGTGCACACAGAAGCCAACACCATGGCACCAGCTTTTTCTACTGGGTAAGAGTGCCTTTGCATCATCATAGCTCGCAGCAGCCTCAAACTCTTGGGCTCAAGTGATGCTCTTGCCTCAGCCTTCTGAGTACCTGGAACTACAGGCACCCACACAACACCCGGTTATTTTTTTGTTGCAGTCGTCATTGATGTTTAGCAGGCCTGGTCTGGGTTCAAACCTGTCAGCCTCGGTGTATGTGGCTGGCCCCCTAACCACTGAGCTATGGGTGCTGAGCCATTTTCTTTCTTGTTGATAGTTTCATCTTAGGTTTGTCAGTGGAGAGAGGACTCTTCCACTGTCCCACCTAGAGTTGATTTTTCCAAGCCCCTTGGTCCAACCTAGATACACTATGGCAACTTCTTGCTTCCAGGGCATGTGGGGTCCCTGGGGGCCTTAGCCTAGCCTCTCTTACCTCCCTGACTCCTCACTATCACTTCCTGGGCCCCCTCCTACAAATTCTTGTTCCAATGTCTGTTTGGGGGGAACCCAAATGAAGACATCTATGCCCAGTTGAGGTCTCTAAAAACTTCCCACATTAGTACTTTTGTGGGAGATGCACTGTTAATCAGGAGCACTTCCCCTGGGGGTTCAGGACAATGTTGTGGTCATATTTTGACCTTTCTTTGGTTATTTTGAGACAAGAGTCAGGGCCAGGACCATCATCTCAGTAGAAATGTTAAGCTGAGAAACTGTCAAACCAGGCATGGTGCCAGACACAGTGGCTCACGCCTGTAGTCCCAGCATTTTGAGAGGCTGAGGATCAACTGAACCCAGGAGTTTGTGGTTACAGTGAGCTTTGATTGTGCCACTGCACTCCAGCCTGGGTGAGAGGGCAAGACCCTGTCAAAAAAAAAAAAAAAAAAAGCAGAAAACCTGGGGATAATGAATGCACAAGGAACATGCTTCCTACCCCCTTTCTAATCAAGGGCAGACACTACTCAGGGATTCCCAGCTGTCCCAGCTACAAGAAGGAGGCTGAGCCCCCCAGCCCAGTCAGTGGGCTTCCCACTTCCTCAGAGCTCTTACCCACCTTAGCTGTTTTCAGAAGGCCCTTGTTCATCTTGTTCTGGTTGCTAGAACCAAGTGGCTTAAGTTTTTGTCTGTTTGTTCCCCTAAGAGATCCTGAAATATCTGTTGTGTGGGTGATAAGGAGGTGATTGGTGTAAGCTGGTGAAGCAGTAGTTTGTTGTATGGACAATGGACAGAAAGAAGGGGAAAGAGAGAAAGCTTCATGGCTCCTGCTGTCAGGAGGGAGGTGAGAAAGAACACATTTGAATATCCTTGTACAATGAAACATCTTGTAATTTCCAGAATTTTTTTTTTTTTTTGAGACAAAGTCTCACTTTGTCACCTTTGGTAGAGTGCCATGGTGTCTTAGCTCATAGCACTTGGGCTCTAGTGATTCTCTTGCCTTAGCCTCCCAAGTAGCTGGGACTACAGGAGCTTGCCACAATGCCTGGCTATTTTTAGAGA
>NW_003852580.1:3100575-3102249 GCF_000181295.1 Otolemur garnettii
GGAAGTACAGTGGCATCATCACAGCTCACTGCAGCCTCCAACTCCTGAGCTCAAGTGATTCTCCCACCTCAACCTCTTAAGTAGCTGGGACCACACAGGTGTGAGTCACCACACCCAGTTTCCATTTTATTTTCAGCCTCAGAGAATTAGGGCCTCAACAATAATCTCCCAAATGTCAGATGTGGATTCATGGGTTTGCTAGACATGTCCATGATGAGGCCAATGTGCTCTAAAGAAGCTGCAGCAGCAATCAGAGGATGACCCTGCTTGCAAGTGTCAGGTTCTCATAAAAGATGTCTGGAAATGGGGATGGCCACTCCATTAAGAGTATTCTCACATCTTTGTTTTCAGGAGAATGAATTGGGAGAAAGGGAAATCGAGGGTGTATAGGGAGAAGGTGGGAAGTTAGCAGCCACAGGGTGGGGTGGTGTCTGGGGAGGATCAGAAGCCAGTAGCCACAGGGGGCTGGGCAGCCAGGGATCTGGAGTGCAAGACAATGTGCAGATCTGCAACCCTGGGTCCAGAAGGACCTGCTAATTTCACAGCCCCACTGGCCCATCTCTGGAAACTGTTGGCCCTTGGCCTTCCCACCTGAAATTTACTGGAGCAAGCCTGAGGGTGTGTGCTACTTGAGACATGCAGAAGCCTTTGCAGTCCCTCTGACTTTAAAGTGCTCTAGGTGCACAGTGCTGCTTCATCATGAGTTCTCCTCTGTTATGTACTGAATCTTCATGTTTTCCCTGATTTTCTGCCATGTGCCATTAAAATTCCCCATGGTTCTAATTATTCTGGGTGGCTCCTTCCATCAAAGACCCCCCCCCCCAAGACCTTGGGGTGAATTTGGGGTTTGTCATTCACTGTAAACACAATATCCACAGCCATCCTGTTTAAAGAGAGAGCATGAGACAAAAGCTGCAGAAGCAATGTGGTGGCAATGAGGCTGAAAGGGGTGTGGTCTTGGAGGGTCGTGGACACTGACATTGCTGACTCCTGGTGCCACAGAAAGTGAGAGCACACACAAGGCTTTGGCCATTTGTCACACACTGACTGTTGTGCTCTTGAGCATTTGTATTCGAGAAGACTCAGCCCCATCAGAATCTACTGTCCTGCAGGGCAGCAGGCTCACTCTCCTAACCAATTCTTGACATTTTCTCCCCTCCTCCAAACCTTTATATTTGCTGCATGTGTCATGCCCAGGTAGAATTTCTCCCCAGGTAGAATGCAAGTCCTTCAGAGTGGAACTATTTCTTTCTTTCTTTCTTTTTTTTTTTTTTTTTAGGACACAGAGTCTTACTCTGTTGCTCAAGCTGGAGTGCAGTGGTGTAAGCACAGCTCACTGTAGCCTCCAACTCCTGGGCTCAAGCAATCCTTCTGCCTCAGATTCCCAATTATCTGGGATTGCAGGGCACACACCACCATGAAACCTGGCTACGTATATACATATCCCCCCCCCCTTTTTATTTTAGTAATGAGGGTCTTGCTATGTTGATCAACGTGATCTCAAGCCATTCTTTCAGGAACTGCTGGGATTACAGGTGTGAACTGCTGTGCCTGGCCTATCTTCTTATTTTCATAGAAATTCCTTCTTATTAAATGTCTGTCAGCAGTAACCAGCAAATATCCTCTACTCTGAAGTCCCAAAAGATGATTCAGCTGGTTTTTTTTTTTTTTTTT
>NW_003852580.1:3102269-3104628 GCF_000181295.1 Otolemur garnettii
ACAGAGCCTCAAGCTATCCCCCTGGGTAGAGTGCTGTGGCATCACAGCTCACAGCAACCTCCAACTCCTGGGCTCAAGCGAGTCTCCTGCCTCAGGCTCCCAAATAGCTGGGACTACAGGCGCCCGCCACAATGCCTGGCCATTTTTTGGTTGCAGCCATTATTGTTGTTTTGCGGGCCCGGGCTGGGGATTCGAACCCAGCACCTTAGGTGTATGTGGCTGGCGCCTTAGCCGCTTGAGCCACAGGCGCTGAGCCTCAGCTGGTTTTTAATGAAGAAAAAGTGATTAAATGAACAAATGGACTTAGATTGTTCAAAGGAAAAAAAAGCCTGTCTTTCCTTCGACAAAGAGTCTCTGCTTGGCCCAACCTTGTTTAAGCTCCTTAGCTTTCCCTGTGCCAATCTGTGCATTTCCTTGTAAAATCCAGGGTTTGCAAAGAACTCCCTAAGTCAATTTAGCAAGAATCATTTCAATTTATGATCATTTCCCACTACCCCCAGGCAATGTCTGATTTCCCTGGCCTGCCTTCTGTTAGGTAGGTTTGGCCTGAATTCCCCTCACCCCTTATGATTCTTCTTACTAACTTTCCATCCACTGACCCCTACCTGTTCCTTGGCTCTAAATTTGTGCTCACCTGTGCTGTATTTTTTGCAAGCCAAGGAACCCCAAAGATTGTCAGCAAACCACTGGAAGCTGGAAGAGGCAAGGAAGGATCCTCCAAACATGTTTCAGATCCTGCCAACACCTTGATTGTGAAACTCTAGCCTCCAGAACTGTGAGATAATGAATTTCTGTTTTAAACCATATAATTTGTAATAGAGGAAGGTGTTTGCTCTTACATTTTTGTTTGTCTATAGAACAAGAGTGAGAATCTAGGACTCCCCTGGAGGAAGGGGAGGTGTTCCCTCTCTGATTGGCAAGGGACACACCATACATGCACACAAATACATGATACATATGTGCAGGCACATGTGAATGCACATATACCCTTGCAACCCTTATACCCACACTGATACACCTACCCAAGAAACCCCTTTGCATAAGACATAGCACACATGTACATATGCATGCCCACACGTCTCCTTGTCAGGCTTTCACCTCGGAGGCTACAGAGCTTGGAGGAAACTGGGAGAGGAACCAGAAGCCAAGGAAGGACTGTGGCAGTAGAGGGGAAGGGCACATTAGAAAAGGCCACACTTCCCAGGAAACCAGGGAATTCCCTTCCCTGGCCCAACTCTGTCTCAGATCCTGGTTTTCTCTCCTGGGGCTCAGAAAAGGATTCTCCAATAATTTAAGCAGATAGATTCATGGCTTACAACTCTCCAGGGGTTGGATTCTGTGGGTATGAGTTCCCTGTGGTCTTCCTGGACTCATCTCCCTTCAATGATAAGAGAATAAGATACATGCTTGGGCTTCAGATTTTTATGGAGAAAAAATTTATTAGAACAGGAGGCCAAAAATCACCCCAAAAACTAAACTAACCATGGAAGGGATCAGTGTGGGAAAGAGCCACTAGTCAGCACCTCCTGAACACTGAAGGACCTCCCCACCAGTTTTTCTTCCTCATCTCTCTAGTCATGAAAGTAGAGGATTTGATTATTTCTGCTCTTTACACTTTTGGGGAATCTAAGGGGTTAGGAGACTTCCTGTGAAGCCCTCTCAGACCTAAGGTGTGGAGGTGTGTTATGGCCACATTTGCCCTCTTGTGGCTGTTGAGATGTTTTTATTACTAATGACTTACCCTTCTTGAAAGCATCGGTATTTGTGTGTGTCCTCTGGTGTGTGAGGAGGGCTGACTTATCATGGAAGCTCTGCGCACAGTCCCTGCAGACATAGGGCTTCTCCCCTGTGTGTGTCCTCTGGTGTGTGAGGAGGGTTGACTTACAGCTAAATCCTCTCTCACAGTGCATGCAGACATAGAGCTTCTCCCCTGTGTGTATCCTCTGGTGTCTGAGGAGGGATGACTTATCATGGAAGCTCTGCCCATAGCCCCTGCAGACATAGGGCTTCTCCTCTGCATGTGTCCTCTGGTGTGTGATGAGGTGTGGCTTTTGGCTAAATTCTTGCCCACATTCCCTGAAGACGTAGGACTTCTCCCTGTGTGTATCCTCTGGTGTGTGAGGAGGGATGACTTATTATGGAAGCTTTGCCCACAGTCCCTGCAGACATAGGGCTTCTCCCCTGTGTGTGTCCTCTGGTGTCTGAGGAGGTGTGGCTTTTAGCAAAATCCTTACCCACATTCCCTGAAGATGTAGGGCTTCTCTCCTGTGTGTGTCCTCTGGTGTGTGAGTAGGTTTGGATTTTGGCTAAATCCTCGCTCACACTCCCTGCAGATGTAGGGCTTCTCCCTGGTGTGTGT
>NW_003852580.1:3104667-3111521 GCF_000181295.1 Otolemur garnettii
GCCCACAGAAGGATTCTCTCCTGTGTGTGTCCTCTGGTGTGTGAGGAGGTTTGACTTATCACTGAAACTTTGCCTACACTCTCCATTCTTGACTTGTACAATTCTTTTTTTTTTTTTTTTTGAGACAGAATCTCAGTTTGTCACCCTCAGTAGAGTGCTATGGCATCACAGCTCATAGCAACCTCCACCTCCTGGGCCTAGGCAATTCTCTTGCTTCAGCCTCCTGAGCAGCCGGGACCATAGTTGCCTGCCACAATGCCCAGCTATTTTTTTGTTGCAGTTCGGCTGGGGCCAGGTTTGAACCCACCACCCTTGGTGTATGGGGCCTGTGCCCCACTCATTGAACCACAGCCGCCACCCCGACTTTTGCAATTCTTGAGATCCCTACTGTCATACATAATTTTCTTGTATCCCCTGGACCCTCCTTCTGGTCTGGTCTGGGCTCTTCCGCTATCATTCTTTCACCCTCCCTAGAGCTCCCCATTTGTCTTTTAGGTGGGCAGGAAAATATCCTTGAAATCCTGCTCTGCTGCGTCTTTTTATGAGAGGGTTTTGACATTTCTTTGACTTCTTGACCTTTGGTTTTGTTATTCCAGCTGTGAGGATCAGAATGTTGGGGCTCCTGATTCTCATCCTTGGGGCAGGGAGTGTCTGGTTGGAGGTATTTTCTTCCAGATGTTCCCAGGGAGATCTGAGAGGAGTGCGTGCATTCTACATGTTGACTGAGGAATTTCTGAGTGGAGAAGGCCAGAGAGCATGATGGACATGGATGAATCTCTGGCTTTGGTTCTGCTAAGAGAGGAAATTTTTGGTCAGAATAGATGTAAACAATGCTGTTTGTGCCATCTACTTTGTTGTATGGTAAGGCCTGTTCCACTAATCATTCTTCTGTGTGTTAACAAGGCAGATGGTCTCCCACCAAGGTTTGATGGACTTTTACAGTCCATTTTTCTATTCTATTTTTATTCAACACATCTTTTTTTTTTTCTTTGAGGCACAGTCTCTCATTTTGTCTCCTTGGGTAGAATGTCATGGTGTCATAGCTCACAGCAACCTCAAACTCTTGGACTCAAGCAATCCTCTTGCCTCAGCCTCTCAAGTAGCTGGGACTACAGGCACCTGCCACAACATTCAGCTAGTTTTTAGAGATAGGGTCTCACTCTTGCTCAGGCTGTTCTTGAACTTCTGAGCTCAGGTAATTCACCTGCCATGCCTCCCAGAGTGTTAGTATTACAGGGATAAAATCCAGGAAACCCACATCATGTACCTTCTCTACAAATCAGCCACACCACTGATCTCCAGTAGCTCAGAGGCAGTTTCACTCCTTCCATAGATGGAGCTGCAGTGACTTTCCCTCTGTAAACTACAAATATCTTCCAAGCCATTTCAAACCTCCCTTGCCCCCCCGCCCCCGCCCAGGCTCCCTTCCCTCACACTGATCCCTAGATTCCTTATAGAGTTTGCAGCTGTTTCATTCTACTGAGAAATGACATTCTTAATGACTTAGGGGAGAATCATCTCTAATGACTTTTCCTATGAGGGGAAAGGGATCTGGTAGGTTAGGAGCCACCAGCCTGGAGGGTGCATAAATGTGGAAGGCAGCGCAGGGTTGTGGCTAAAGAGAGCTTCTGTGAGTGAGTCTGAATTTGAGTCTCCCTGTTAAAGAAGACATATTTTATTGAGGACTCTTATGTGCCCATCTCTTTACAGGGAAGTGGGATTCAAGTTGTACAATACAGAGTCATCCAGGTCCCACTGACTAAAGGGCTCTGGATCTTGCTGTCCCAACTAGGCCATGGATTGCCACAAATCAGAAAATGAAAATATGTTCTTCCTCAGCCCACACAGCAAGTATTCATGCTTGACCTGTTATTTAGTCTTTGTCTGTTTCAAATATACTAGGAAGTCCTGTTTTAATACATATCCTTGATTTTTTTTTTTTTTTTTGAGACAGAGTCTCACCATGTTGCCCTGGGTAGAGTGCTGTGGTGTCATAGCTCACAGCAACCTCCAACTCTTGGGCTTAAGCAATCCTCTTGCCTCAGCCTCCCAAGTAGCTGGGACTATAGGCACCTGCCACAACTCCTGGCTATTTTTTTTTATAGAGATGGGGTCTCGCTCTTGCTCAGGCTGGTAACACATATCCTTAATCAGACTTCTTAGCTCCTGGACTGCCACCTTCATCTCTCCCATCTGGAGACTGAGGAGCCTCTGAGGGGATTACCCACTGCAGTCTATTTTCTGAAAATTAACCAAAGCTTCAT
This sequence comes from Otolemur garnettii, assembly GCF_000181295.1. Classification (NCBI taxonomy): domain Eukaryota; kingdom Metazoa; phylum Chordata; class Mammalia; order Primates; family Galagidae; genus Otolemur; species Otolemur garnettii. The sequence continues at coordinate 3,106,932 of NW_003852580.1, forward strand.
CTTAGAGTAGAGAAGTGAACAGAGAAATGAAAACTGCAGTGTCTTGGCATGATTCATAGGCCCTATGTTTCCAGGCTTCTTTGTGTTTCTCCCACTTTTGCTCTTACCCTTTCTGGTTTCTTTGAGTGGTCTCTGGCACCCTAACTCTTCCTTGCCCCAGAGTCATTGCCCTGAATCCTTTGGCTGGTGGTGTTTACACTTCTCAAATGCAATCCCCTGAGGGGAACATTCTCTGACCACCCTGCTACACCTCACCCTCCGCTGATGCCTGGGCACTTTTCCTGGACTGATGACTGGGCACTTTTTCTGAACTAGTGTTCTTCAAAGCACTGATCACAGTCTGATCTGCATAGGTCCGTATGTGTATGTGTTATTTCCGTATTCATGTGTCAGCTGTCCAGGAGCAGAGATTCTGAGTGTCTTGTTCAAGCTCAACTTCTGGCTCCTGGAACAATGGCACAGAGCAAGAATTCACATGACAACTAATTGAGACAATAAGTGAATGAATAATAATATAAGCATATTACTTATTCTTATGTATGGAGGAATTTAAAAAGAAATACCTAAAAGGGACAGAAGAAACTACCTTGTTGAGAGAGCTGGTAGGTGAGACAACTTGCTTTTTACCTACAAGGTTTTTAGTATTATCTGATGTTATAAATTTTCTTCCTGAAGTAGTTAGAATATGAAATCAGATCAAAAATTTAAAATTATAAAAATTGTTTCTAGGATTCAAAGGCCTATGACATGAATCTTTAATTTCAGAAGCACCCGATTGGACATTTTACTGACTTTAGACTGCATTTTACTCTACTTAAGAATTGAACTAGGCTGGGCACAGTGGCTCAGGCCTGTAGTCCCAGCACTTTGGGAAGCTGAATAAGGAGGGTAACTTAAAGCCAGGAGTTCAAGGCTGCAGTGAGTTATAATTGTGCCACAGCACTCTAGACTGGGTGACTAAGTGAGACCCTGTCTGTAACAAAAAAAAAATGAGAAAATAAAAATAAAAATATAGAATGATAATAGCTGAACCATGGGAATTCCCAAGGAGAAGCTTTCCTTCCTAGGGAGTCGTGGTGGTGCCCACCTTGCCCCGCCGTGAGCTCTTTCTTCCACATGCTGCCCCACTTGATGCCCAATTCCTGGACATACTTGTCCCAATACCAGACCAGTAGTTTACAGACTGGCCTGATGGCCCAGCAGGTCTGATAGAAGATCTGCCTATGGTTTTGGAAGGCCACCAGGTTCTGCTCCTCTTCATCTTGGGCACAGTTCACATACCTGTGATAGAGCAGCAGAGGGAAAGAAAATAGGCAGTGAGTTCCCACCACCTGTCAGGTCTGCATCTGGCTTGTCCCCTGGTCAAGACCTCCATGGTCTGGTGCTGCCCACTTCCCACTGCTCCTCAGACTGCACTCTGCTTGCACCTGAGTCTTTTTAGTGATTTATTAATTCCTGCCTCTAGGTCTTGCTTACAGGGTCCACCCTGCCTTGAATGCTCCCCGTGCCACCTAATTAACCATTTTTCAAAGCCCAATTCTAGACTTACCTTTATCTTCACTGGCCATAAGACAGAGTGACCTCTAGCTTCTCCAAACTCTATGCTAATTATGACACAGCACTTGATGCTTGCTCATGTGCTCTGCTTCTAGATCAGCACACACCGTTCTATACTCAGCCCAATTCAGCTTTGTGTTGAGAGGCTACTCCTAGTTTTTCCACAGTTTACCCACTTTAGAGGACTGTCCTAGCAGAACAGCACAGAACAGTAATTGTTTATTTGTATCCTGTCTCCCCTGAGAAAGTGAGAGCCCCTTATGGAGAGGGGCTGGGCCTGGCAGCACAGACACCCAAGACTGTCCTGAAGTTTGCTGCCCAGGGTACAGGGCCCAGTTTTAATTTCACTGAGCATAGGAAGATTTCCTGCCCTCAAAGATTAAAGGTCCTTTGTTTTATGCTATCTTAGCACTGTGTGTGTCTTGGAAAATAGAAACATTATGGTTAAATATTCCTATAATCAAATGTTTTGTGTCTGTCTGCATTACATCCTCCACAATGACACGGGTTGTGTGATCTGTTTAAGTAATGATCTTCATTTTCTAAACTAAAAAATAGTAAGCGCTTAATAAATGTGGAATAGATAAAATAAAATGTGAATTCAGTGTCCCCAATGAATCTAGGCTCCTCAAGGTTTATCCTGCTGCCTTGATATAGTGTATCATAGAGATTTATATTTTGATTAAAAGTTGTAACATTTATATTTTTATCTTTTTCTAAATGTTTGTGATGTTAAAGAGCATTGTATGGAGAAAAATAAGAAAAGAGGATACAAAAACCACTGAAGGAAGTGTGATGAAAAAGAAAGGAATCTGGGCTTGTAAGAGACAAATGCCCTCTCTGGAACACAGAAAACTACTATCCTTACCTCATCCAATTGCTCTGAGATTCATCCTTCTCATCCACATACTCATAGCAGTTTCTCCCCTTGGTGATCTGAGTTTCAAAAAAATAAGTTAAAGGCTGTTTAGAGAGTAGTAATCAGAAGACTTATTCTACTCTATTGTTATCAGTACCCTCTGAGCCTGTGTGGACTCAGCTGCCAGCCTTAGGCACCAGCTCCCTGTTTAAGTTCCACTGTCCCACTGGAGCACAGGCCCACAGGGAGGATGCACCTCTTTGTGCCACTCTGCTCCTGCATACTCTATGACCTTTACATTGGAGCTCCCTGCCCATGAAGAGACCACTGGGCACACAGAGATGACCAAATTATCTATGTGCATGTCCTTCCAGGTAGAGGGCGACTTCCAGCCAAAGGCATAGAAGGGATGAAGCCAGAACAGGGGAAAGGGTAGGCACTTCTCACCAGCCAGGAGTATTCACTGTTGGCTGCCTCTTCATCCTGTATGACCTGGGCCTCATAAGGGCCAAAGTGCATCCCTGGTTGTAAATCAGATGCCTCGTTCAATACTCCAAGCCCAGCCCAAGAGATGTCCGATGTTCTAATTCCCAGCCCAGGGGGAAGACTGAGGACTGAGTGGTTGGGATGTACCTTGTGCATTGCAGTGTACTTCACAAATGTAGGGGGTCCATGAACAGCACTGTTGTCAATGAAGGAGTTCTGACACTTCTCACAATCTGGAGGTGAGAACAGCAGCAGTTAGGAGAGGTGTAGGGCGTGTTTTTGACATAAAGAACTTCAGGAGGAGCTCAGTGCTCACATCATTTAGCCTCAGTCCTGTACTCCAAGTCATTAAAGGAAAGATTTGGGGGCCAAGAGATGAAATCATTGTACTAGGACATAACAGCTTTATGTGTGAGTGTGGAAAAGGGACACATACAGAGATAGTCATCATCCTGAGGCTTGCTGAACTCTTTGTATGCATGGCCCTTCTTTCTTGCAGGCTATACATCCTCACTTCAATGTCCTTTATCCTGAGGTCTAAATTGGGGAAGAGTAGTGAGTGAAGTTGGGAGTCTGAGGTATTCATCCTTCATCAGAAAATGTGAAGTCTCCTACCATCAAATTATCATTTATTCTTTAATATATTTTGGTCCCACCCTCAACTACTGGTTCGGGTCCAGAGAGATTAAGATTCTACACCCACACTGACTACAGATGCCTAATTCACTTTTAGTTTCTGGATGTTCCCATTATCTCATTAATGTCCCAAACTTTCTACTTATGACACAGTTCATGCATGCATGCATTCATTCACAAGATATTTATTGAGGGCACATTACATGCTGGGCATTGAGCAAAGGCCTGGTCACTGAGAAGGCATGTCAGAGATAGATTTACTGGACACCTTGCATGTATTAATTCTTTTATATTTAATGTTTTTAAACAATATATGAGCTATGTATCTTTATCTTCATTTTACAGATTAGCATTCAGGAGGTCAGAAAAGTTATAACATTTTCCCAAGGCCCCAATGCTTTGACATCAAAGTCAACCCCATATATCTAGATCAGTGGTTCTCAACCTTCCTAATGCCGCGAGCCTTTAATACAGTTCCTGTGGGTCACAACCCACAGGTTGAGAACCGCTGATCTCGAGAGACTAAAGTCCCTAAGGTATTTTCTCTTGCCCCATTTTCGTTTAGAGTGCTGTCCAGAGGTACTTGGTTCTCCAGGAGGGGACACACATTTCTGATGCTCCTCTGAGCCACTAATGTTCGGTGAACTCCCTGGTCATGACAATTCCTTCAAACTAGATTCATGACTTACAGGTGCTCTGAGCATTCCCTTTAATGTGAGAATCACATATTAAAAAACAACATGCATTTCTTTAGTTCTTTAGGGCTTGCAGTATGTTTCTACACACTTGACTTTAGTTAATGCTTCAATAACCCTTAGAAATAGCCCAGTATGGTAGCTCATGCCTGTAATCTTAGCACTCTGGGAGACCAAGGCAGGTGGGTTGCCTGAGTTTAGGAGTTCGATACCAGTCCAAGCAAGAGCAAGACTCCATTTCTATTAAAAATAGAAAAACTAGGGTGGTGCCTGTGGCTCAAAGGAGTAGGGCACTGGCTCCATATACTAGGTTCAAACCTGGCCCTGGCCAAAAACTGCAAAAAAAAAAAAAAAAAA
>NW_003852580.1:3112364-3114763 GCF_000181295.1 Otolemur garnettii
TTTTTTTTTTTTTTTGAGACAGAGTCTTACTGTGTTGCCCTCAGTAGAGTACCATGGTATCACAGCTCAAAGCAACCTCAAATTCTTGGGCTCAAGTGATTCACTTGCCTCAGCCTCCCAAGTAGCTAGGCCTACAGGTGCCTCCCACAATGCCCAGCTATTTTTAGAGATGGAATTTTGCTCTTGCTCAGGCTATTCTTAAACTCCTGAGCTCAGGCAATCCACCCAGCTCAGCCTCCCAGAATGCTAGGATTACAGGTGTAAGCCACCACTCCTGGTCTAAGAGCCCATGTATTAAGGTTCTTTCCCTTTAACTTTCTCTCAAACTTTTACATATAAGTGAAGGCAAATGCAGGAGGATGCTGGAGAACTGACAGGTCTGTGGAGGAACAGGTAAGGGTTGATGGAGGAAAAAGAAGATCTTCTGTATGCTAATAGGCATTTGACGTAATGAGAAGGAAAAGCACAAAGGGATGAAACACCTTGGAAGTAAAGCAACAGAGCAGTGAGGTTGGGGAGAGAGGAAGAAATGGTTGGCGAAAGTGTATCTAGACAAGTAAGAAAGGGATGCTACAAGTTGCGAATTGCCATGTCCTGGAAAGAATATTTGACATTGGAATTAGATTAGTTGGTTTCTGTTCTAATTCTGCTTGAATAAGGGTGTGTTATTAGCTAATTCTCTTTAGTTTCCTGATCCTTAAGTTGGCATACATGATATAGTAAACATCAACCATAATAATGTTTGCCTAAGTGTTTTGTGAGCTATTTAACAGTGTAAATGTGACAGTAATAATTTCTCTCATGGTATGGATACCAGTTTCCTTCCTGAATCATCTCCACAGTTTAAACCTAACGCTAAGCATTCTTTGATCCTGTTAATTATTCTTCAATTTGTAAATTTGGAATCACTCATTCAGAAAACACTCAAGGGATGCTCATAGAGCTCACAACGCAAAGGCAGCAGGTCAAACAAATGATTCCAAGCTGCATGAGAGTAGTGTAGATAGAGCGTGGAAGAAGGAGCCATTATTTTCTCCTATAGGAAATAGCATTTGGAATCAGTTCCAGAAAGATATATTTCTACTGAATAGTGTATTACCTAAATGAAGTACTAAGTTATTTTCTTTGTTGTTTGTCATTCTGCAAACCTGAAGCTCCTCAGGGCTGGAACTTGGTCCCTTTTATCAGAATGAGTCCCTTGGTCCAGGTGTGGTGGCTCATGCCTGTAATCCAGCATTCTGGGAGCCCAAGGTGGGTGGATTGCCTGTGCTCACAGGTTCAAGACCAGCCTGAGCAAGAGCAAGACCTTGCCTCTAAAAATAGCGGGGCATTGTGGTGGTAGTCTCAGCTACTCAGGGCAGGGCTGGGCGGCTGAGGCAAGAGTATTGCTTGAGCCCAAGAGTATGAAGTTGCTGTGAGCTATGATGCCCTAGTACTCTACTCAGGGCAACAAAATGAGATTCTGGTTCAAAATCATAATAATAATAATGAGTCCCTTAAGAGGCAAGAGACCCTATCCCTTGTCATTTGGGACAATCCCTATTATACACTGTCTGTGTTTCTATAAGTGTCCCTTGGTCAGAGCATCTTCCTGCATCTCTCACTTTACCATAACAGAGGGAAAATTGAGTTTGGAAACTCAGTCAGATGAATGATGTAGGAATAAGATATAATAAACTTTATAAAACAATGAAAGTTTTAATGAGCTTGTAAGTGCTTTATAGACGTTTGGATTAGAGCTCACCAACCCTAAATGTGATCTCAGGCATATAATCAAATATTTTTGTACCACAACATCCTCTTCTTTAAAATGGTTATAGTTTTAGTACCTATCTCACAGCGTTGTTGGAAGGCTTAAGTGAATTTATTCATGTAAAATGAATGCTTAAAAGAAAGTCTAAAGCATTACAAAAAAACAATGATAGCAATTATTGTTACTGTTCTTATTAACTCTTAAAAATAATGATGCTGTCAGACAGCGTGCTAAAGAGACCAGGAGAGGAAGGCAGCAGTTGCAGGACACTCTGTACATTTTCCTATTACCTGTGTTTGGGTTCCTGTGGAAGACTTTCTTGTCAATAGGGTTTGGAAGACACTCAACTTCTGGCATTTACTCTGTTCCATTCTGAAGGCCATCCAAGGGTGTTTGACTAAAAGTGATAAGAAATCAGTGGTTTGGTTGGTAAATGTTTCCAAACTCTGGAGATTTTCATTAGAAACAGGATTGTGGGCTCGGCACCTATAGCTCAACCGGCTAAGGCGCCAGCCACGTACACCTAAGGTGGCGGGTTCAAATCCCCAGCCCAGACCCGCCGAACAACAATGACGGCTGCAACCAAAAAATAGCCGGGCGTTGTGGTGGGCGCCTGTGGTCCCAGCTACTTGGGAGGCTGAGGCAG
>NW_003852580.1:3114880-3118163 GCF_000181295.1 Otolemur garnettii
AAACAGGATTGTGAACTAGAGAATGATAATTCCAAATATTAAGCAAGGGTGATTTTTAAATGTTTTTTGAAGTGTATTTAAGGACTATGCGTCTATTAGAGGCATTGCTAATTTTCTTTAAAAAAATTTCTTTTTTTTTTTTTTTTGCTCATGCCTGTAATGCCAGCAGTTGAGAGGCCAAGGCAGGTGGACTGCCTGAGCTTACAGGTTGGAGACCAGCCTGTCTCTAAAAATAGCCAGGCATTGTGGTGGGTGCTTGTAGTCCCGGCTACTTGGGAGGCTGAGGCAAGAGAATTGCTTAAGTCCAGATGTTTGAGGTTGCTGTGAGCTGTGATGCCATAGCACTTTACTAAGGGGTGACAAAGTGAGCCTCTATCTCAAAAAAAAAGTTTTTTTTTTTTTAAATAGGCAAAACTTCATCTCTGCTTCACCTTATGTTCACAAGGTATCTATTTATTTTTACATAAAAAGAAGGCTTTATTTGCAGGAGAATGGGAATTTAATTCAATAGGCCAAATCACATGTTATCATCCGATTCTTCAACGCCTCTTCTGATATTTTCCTCTGCTGTAGCAGGGGTGGAACCAGCAGCAGGAGCTGCAGCTTCTGGGGCAGCAGAGGCAGCCACAGCCCCACCAGTAGGTATACCGGGAAGCTTGCCAATACCCTGGGCAATGACATCTTCAATGTTTTTTCCATCCAGCTCACTGATGACCCTCCTGACCTGGTCATCGTCTGATTCAATGCCGATGCTGTCCAGGACTTTCTTGATGTCCTTGGTGCTGGAGAGGGGTTGCTGTCACAGGATTGCCCCCCAGCCAGAGTGGCCAGAAGGTAGAAAGGGATGTGGTGGATTTTCTTTATATATATATCTTTTTTTTTTTTTTTGAGACAGTGTTTTACTATGTTGCCCTCAGTAGAGTGTCATGGCACCACAGCTCACAGCAACCTTAAACTCTTGGTCTTAAGTGATTCTCTTGCCTCAGCCTCCCAAGTAGCTGGAACTACAGGTGCCTGCCACAACGCCTGGCTATATTTTGTTACAGTTGTCTTTGTTGGTTAGCTGGCCTGGGTTGGGATAGAACCTGCCAGCCTTGGTGTATGTGGCTGGTGCCATAACCACTGTGCTACGGGCACTGAGCCTGTAGTGGATCTTCTTGGTGGCATCAGTAAGGGTAAGGAAGTCGCTGACACAGGTATCTACCTATCTATCTATCTATATATATATTTTTAAAATAAATTGACTGGAGTCAGGTGTGGTGGCATGCACCTGAAATCCCAGCTACTCAGGAGGCTGTAGTGGGAGGATTGTTAAAATCCAGGAGTGTGAGACTAGCTTGGGAAACATAACAAGACCCTGTCTTTAAAGAAATAAATGAATAAAAAAATAAATTGACTGGCCTTTTCTCACAAATACACTGAACAAACTAGGAATAGGAGATTACTGGCCAGGTGCCGTGGTTCATGCCTGTAATCCTAACACTCTGAGGGGCCAAGGTGGGTGGCTTACATGAGCTCATGAGTTCTACACCACCCTGAAGAAGAATGAGACCCTGTCTCTAGTAAAAATAGACAAAACTAGCTGGGCATCATGGTGAAGCTAAGGCAGGAGGATCTCTTGATCTCAGGAGTTTGAGGTTGTTGTTAGCTATGACACCACAGCAGTCAACCCAGAGTGCCTGAGTGAGACTCTGTCTTAAAAAGAAAGAAAAAAGAGAAGGAAATTACCTCATCATAAAAAACTACGTTCAGAAAAATACCCATGTCTAAGGCAGCACCTGTGGCTCATGGAGTAGGACACTGGCCCTATATATTGGGGGGGGTGGGTTCAAACCCAGCCCCGGCCAAAAACCGAAACAGACACACACACACACACACACACACAAAACCCAAAACACCCATGTCTAATATCATTCTTAATGCTGAAAAATTAAAAGCCTTTCCTCTAAGGTCAGAACAAGGTAAAGATTTTCACTCTTGTTACCTTTATTCAATATAGTACTGCAGTCCTTGTTAAAAAGATTAGGCAAGGAAAAGAAATAAGAAGCATCCAATTTGGAAAGGAAGAAGTGAAGTTGCCTCTCTTAGCAAAGCACATAATTTTCTATGTAGAAAACCATAAAGAGTCCACCAGAAAACTGTTAGAAATAATAAATGAACTCAGCAGGATTACAGTATACATCAGTTGTGCTCCTATACACTAACGATGAATAATCCAAAAAGGAAATTAAAAAAAGAATCTCATTTACTATAGCTTCAAAACGAATAAAATACTTAGGAATAAACTTAGGCAAAAGAGTTGAACACTAAAAACTACAAAACATTCATGAAATAAATTATAGACACAAATAAATGGAAAGTCATCTTGTATTCATGAATTAGGAGATGAAACATTGTTAAAATGCTCATGATATCAAAAATTTATATGAAACCTCAAGGGATTAAGAATAGCTGAAAAATCTTGAAAAGGAACAAAGTTGAAAGCCTCACATTTCCTGATTTCAAAACATGAGGTCTGACAGTTCTGTGAACTCATCCTAGAAAAGGTGCTACACACCTCACTGCTGAATATCACTATGGTCACCTTTGAAGCACTCCTCTTGGGAAGCTACACATACACACTGACACCAGTGCCCAAATCACCCTTCAAAGCAATTTTGAAACTCTTTTTTTGGAATGGCTATTAAAGCTGTCATCCTATTACCCTGATGTCATCAAAATGTCTTCCTTTCAATATTTTATTTATCTTCAGGTAAAGAAAAAAGTCATAGGGGGACAGATGAGTTGAGTTGGGGGGTGGGTTCCAATAAAATTATTTGTGTCCTAGCTAAAAGTTCCCTCACAGACAGTGCCAGGTGAGCCAGAGCATTATTGTGTATTGTGATGCAAAAGCATGCATTGTTGGCCAAAATTTTACTAACTGTTTCTATATTATTATTTACTTGGTCTGCTATCCTTCTTGTGGTTATCTGACAAGTTAAGTGAATAATTTGACACATTCTTGCAATGTTTTCCTCAGTGATGCTTGTTACTGGCCATCCTGACCTGTTTTTGTCAGTGTTGCTTTCTCTCCCTTCAGAAAAATATTTTATCCATTTGTACAATGCCATTTTCTTTATGGCATTATCCTCATAAACTTGGTCTAACGTGCCCCTGATTTCACTTCCACTCTTGCCAAGTTTAACAAGAAATTTTTTTTTTTTTTTTTTTTGAGACAAAGCCTCAAGCTGTCCCCCTGGGCAGAGTGCCATGGCATTACAGCTCACAGCAACCTCCAACTCCT
>NW_003852580.1:3118367-3121726 GCF_000181295.1 Otolemur garnettii
CAAGAAATTAACAAACGTCTGTTCATCGTTCTAATTCAAGCTCTGACATTCTGGCAACAGCACACAAAAACATGCAAGAATAATACTGAAAACCACTCAGCAAGACACCATCACATGGCGATACAAACACAATTATGAGACACTGATATACTAAGGTTACGAAACCTTACTGAGTTGTTTTATAGTGCTGCCAATATAAGTGTTAAATTCATGAAGTTAATTGTCAGACCTTGTATTAGAAAGCCATGGGCCTGTAATCCTAGCACTCTGGGAGGCTGATTGGGTGTATTGCTGAAGCTCAGGAGTTTAAGACCAGCCTGGGCAAAAGCAAGACCCTGTCTCTACTAAAAAATAGAAAAAAATAGCTGGTTGTCATGGCATACACCTCTAGTCCCAGCTATTTGGGAGGCTGAGGCAAGAGGATAGTTTGAGCCTAAGAGTCTGAGGTTGCTGTGAACTGTGATGACATGGCACTCTACCCAGGGTGACAGAGTGAGACTCTGTCTTAAAACAAAACAAAACAGAAAAGAAAAGAAAAGAAAGCTGTGGGAACAAAAACACACACACATAAAGACAGATATATAAACCAGTGGGGGAAAGGACAGTCTCTTTGAGAAACGGTGCTAGAAAACTGGATATCCATATGCAAAAGAATGAAAATGGACTCTTATTATACACCATTTATAAAACATAATTCCAAATGGATTAAAGGCTGAAATGGAAGACATTGATAGTATAAAGTCCAAGAAGAAAACATAGGGTAAAAACTTCATGACACTCACATGAACAATTATTTCTTTGATATGATATGAAAAGCATAAGCAAGAAAAGCAAAATGGGGAGTACATTGAACTTAAAAACTTTGTAGCAAAGGCAACAATTAACAGAGCAAAAGGCAAGCATTAATCACAATAGCCAAGAGATGAAGCAACCTAAATATCCATGAAGAGATGAATGGATACAGAAAAAGTGGTATATACATAAAATGGAATATTGTTCAGCCTTAACTAGAAAGGAAATCCTGTCACATGCTATAGCATGGGTGAACCTTGAGGACATTATGCTAAGTGAAAAAAGCCAGTTATAAAAAGACAAATATTGTATGATTCCAGTTTTTTTTTTTTTTTTGAGACCGATTCTTACTTGACTGCTGAGGCTGGAGTGCAGTGGGATCAGCCCAGCTTATAACAATCTCAAACTGTTGGATTCCGGAGATCCTCCTGCCTCAGCCTCCTGAGTAGTTGGAACTATAGGTGCCTTCTACAATGCCCAGCTAATTTTTTCTATTTTTAGTAGAGACAGGGTCTCACTTTTGCTCAGGCTGTTCTCGAACTTCATTTCTTTCTTTTTTTTGAGACAGAGCCTCAAGCTGAGCCCCTGGGTAGAGTGCCATGGCTTCACTGCTCACTGCAACCTCCAACTCCTGGGCTCAAGCGAGTCTCCTGCCTCAGCCTCCCAAGTAGCTGGGACCACAGGTGCCCACCACAATGCCCGGCTATTTTTTGGTTGCAGCCATTATTGTTGTTTGGTGGGTCCGGGCTGGATTCGAACCCGCCACCTTAGGTGTATGTGGCTGGCGCCTTAGCCGCTTGAGCCACAGGCGCCGAGTCTGCTCTTGAACTTCTAAGCTCAAGTAATCCTCCATTGTTGGCCTCAAAGAGTGCTAGGACTACAGGCCTGAACCTCCATACCTGTCTGAGTCTTATAACCTCTCCTGTCAAAGCAGAAGAGGAAATGAGCATCTCACTTCTATTCTATAATAATTGCGGATTATTTTATTTACCTGATGCTGTCTCTTGTCAATGGCATGTGAGAAAGATCAGGGAAACTGAATAGTTCTCTCAAACCCTCTCCCAGAATCAAGACAAAGAATCAGATTCATTTTGGGCTAAGAGGATCATATAGTATGACTAAATATACCTAAATAAATTATGTATCTTTACTTAATATGACAATTATTTCCTCTCCTCCTCTCTCTCTTTCTCTTTTTTTTTTTTTTTTGACAGAGATCCAGGTACTGTGCCATGGTGTCAGTGTAGCTCACTGCAACTTCAAACCCTAGGCTCAAGGGATCTTTCTACTTCAGCCTCTTGAATAGCATACCATGATGGACAGTTATTGTTTTTCTAATTTTAGTAGAGATATGGTCTTGCTCATGCTCAGACTAGTCTTAAATTCCTGACCTCTAGCAATCCTCCCCTTTCAGCTTTTTAGAGTGCTAAGATTACAGGCATGAGTATAGAGCCAGGCCAATTGTTTCCTTTTCTAAGACATTTAATTTGATGATTATGAGATCATTGTTAGAAAGCTTTTGGTGGATTTATAGCTTAATTAAGATTTCATTAATTGTCCTCTGATTAACTAACAATGTTTAGCAAAAACAATGTTAAAAAAAGAAGGACAACTTTTATTTACTAATTTAATTTTTTTAAGAGATAGAACCTTGGTCTGTTGCCCAGGCTGAAGTGCAGTGGCTGGATTATAGTTCACTGTAGCCTGGATACATGCAATCCTCCTACATAAGTTTGTGGATTAGCTGGTACTAGAGGTGTACACCACTGCATCTGGTTAACTTTTATTATTTTTTCTAGAGACAAGGTCTCACAACAGCTTAGACTGGACTTCAACTTCTGGCCTCAAGCCATCCTCCTGCCTTGGCCTCCCAAAGTACTGGGATTACAGGGGCAAGCTATTGCACCTGGCCTAAATTTTGAATATATAGAAAAATATGGAGAATGAAACTGGAAAACTTATACATCCATATTCACTCAGTCCAATCTCAACATTCTGCCACAACTGCTTCAGATTTATTTTTTTAATTTCAAAATTCAAATTCAAGGTTGGGTACAGTGGCTCACACCTGTAATCCTAGCACTCTGGAATGGTGAGATGGGTGGATTGCTTGAGCTGAGGAGTTCCAGACAGCCTAAGCAAGAGTGACACCCTGTCTCTACTAAAAACAGAAAAATTAGCTAGGTGTTGTGGTGGGTGCCTGTAGTCCCAGCTACTTAGGAGGCTGAGGCATGAGGATCACTTAAGCCCAGGATTTGGGGGTTGCTGTGAGCTATGATGATGCCACTGGTATCCAGGGCAACAAAGTGAGACTGTGTATAAAAAAATTCAAGATTCAAAAACAAAAATAAAAACAAACAAAACCCAACAAAGCTACAGTGAAGTCGTCTGCCAGCCCTTCCTCCTGCTGTTGTGATAATAACTGTTCTGATTTCGGTATTCCTATTTATATTTTATACATTTATTACTTATTGTATCTATAAATAATATATATATAATTATTTTATTTTATTTTATTTTATTACTATTTTTTTTGAATTTAGCCATGTGCTTTTTATTTTTTATTT
>NW_003852580.1:3122034-3126291 GCF_000181295.1 Otolemur garnettii
GTAAAACTTTATATGAATAGCCTCTTACTGTATGTATTATTTGCTAGCTTGCTTGTTTGTTGAATATTTCTGTTTTGAGGGAATACTGTTTCATTTGTTAACTCCTAAGATGCAGTTGAGACCTAAATGCAGGCTGGTTTCAGGAGATTACCTCTAAATCCTCTGGTCCCTCATGGTTGCCTAGGTGTCCATTTTTTCCTCCAAATCTTCAGCATCATCCACCTGGTATTTGATGGCCTGTCTTCAGTGATACATGAAAGCCGGTCGAGGGGTTCTGAGACCTGAAAAGAAGCAAAATCTTTGTCCTGAAAGGAAAAACATGGGAGGAGGAGCAAAGAGCTGTAGCAATGGAAAGTACCACAAAGTCAGTGTGGCTTTCCCTGTTGAGCTGGGTGAATCTCAAACAAGGTCATGATGTGACCTCTGCATGCCCAATATTGGCACTCAGTGTTGTATTGACACAAAAGAACAAAATTTCCCTTTAGATTTGTGTCTTTATAGAAGGGAACTGTGGGCAGATGCTGCCACCTAAGAGAAAATCAAAATAATATAGGGACTGAAAATGTGATTTGTGTTTCCCAGGTTGGTCTGCAAGCACTTCCTGTTACCTATGTCAATCAGCACATTATAGTTCCTTTTCACGTTCCTATAATGCATTTTCTCCCAGTCTCCCATCTCTGCCCATTCTTCCTTGGAGAAGTATATGGAAATGTCTTTGAAAGCATCTTTGAGCTAGAAAAAGTAACAAATTCCATCAGTACACATCAAACTGGGCCTTTTCCTCTACCTTGCCTGTAATCTCTGTGAAACAAGGGTAAAGACTCCCTCTCTCCCCAGATTCTGTTTTGTTTAACTGAGCAAACACTAAGCATTTTCCTTGTTCTCCTATGACAGAGTGCAGTTGTTGATACTTGTCTCCTTTCCCTTCCCACATCCCAGACAGGACCAACTGCCCCCATTCAATGTACATCTGAACAGGGTCACCCAGGGGTGCAGGCCAGGAATCTTGCAGACTTCCGGAGACCAGAACATTGTCATTATGCCCCCCTCCCCACCTTTCCTACAGACACTGCTTGGAGCCTGGTTTCATCCCTGCCTCACCCCTCTTCTCACTGTGGGCTTTTACCCTCTTGTCCCTTATCTATCTCTGGGCTATCCTCCTGGGACCTGTTGAGGCTCATGGTGCTGAACTTCCTAGCAGGTCCCACTCCAACTCTGAACTTGGGAAGGGCCTTTGAGTCTCCCAGCTCCTAGGCCAAGGCTCCTGTGGAAGAAGGTACTGAGAGAGGGTGCCAGCCCAGATCATTGCCAAGAGCCAGGGTCTGTTGTCTCTCTTGGGCGGGACTGTCTACTACAGGAAGATTTGGGCAGCATGGATGACAGAGAGGTCTGGGGGCATATCCATGGGATGGGGTGCTCTCTACCAGTTCTGACAGATCACCTAAAGTCAGCTGGGTTTTGATTCTTTAGTTCCCTTGCAGCTTGGCTCATCTGAGGAAAGGGGGCAAAGGAGTCCAGAGGGTTGTGCCGAAGGGTGTTTGAGGGAAGCCCTGAGGCATGAGGGCCAGAAGAGTCCCAAAGAGAACTTGAGGCCCCTGACTGCCGGGACTCGGGTCAGACTGACGGGCAGGGAGAGAAAACGAACCTTTCTCTTAGAAGGGATCTGGGGCTCTCTTACTGGAGATTCTGGGAAACCCTGGGAGTAAAGCAGCCGGGACCTGTGAGGGGCACGTATATCTCAGGCTGAAGAGATGTGGGGTCTCTCAGGCTGAGGGGACTGGGTCTTCTCAGCAGGTTGCAGGGATCTGGGGTCCCTCAGGCTGGAGAGAGAGATGTGGGGTCTCTCAGGCTGAGGGGACTGGGTCTTCTCAGCAGGTTGCAGGGATCTGGGGTCTCTCAGGCTGGAATTTGAAGGGCTGGGTTGGGAGTTCGTAAGAGATTCACACCTCACAGCAAAGGCCCGCGAACTCCTGTCAGTCTGTCCGGTCTCTCCCTGCGCTGCCCACTCGGAGCCTCTCGGGCCCTAAGACGTAGTGGAGGCCGAGCTGCCAGTCTGCAGCGCCCTATCGGTACACACGAGCTGCCAGTCAGCGTTTGGACCGAGCTGTCTTGCCAACCGACCGTCAGGAGGCACTAAAGAGGCGAAGCCTCGCCGATCAGTCAGAAGCGCCACCGAATTCTGAGTGGGGCGGGTCAGGGCCGGTCTTTCTGTCTTCAGCGAAGGTCCGCCCACTCCGCGGGGATTGGCGGCGTTGAGTCTCCCATCTGTGTGCAAAAAGCCGCCAGCGCGCAGGCGCAGACTCGCGGTGTTCATTTCTCCACGCGGCGCCTGTGAGTGTTTAGCTGGGGCTCCTGGCGTCTGGCGGTGGGCAGTGGTCCTCTGGAGTCCGGGTGGTCCACAGGATTGTCTTGTTGACAAAGGCTGTGCTTCCCGGGATCAGTGTGGGGGACCCGAACTCACTGGTGCCCAGTCCAGGCATTTGCGGCTGCGCGTGGCCTTTAGGGCGGGGCGTGTCCGCACGCTGTGCCCACGACCCGGAAACCCGGCCTCCTGTCCCGACTGGCAGCGGCTCCGGGCTCTGGGCGAGTCCAAGGGTGAGAGGGCGGGGATTCAGGTTGTCTGACCAGGTTCGGGGAAGGGAGCAAGTGCCCGGGCTGCAACAGATCGCGGTGACCCCCGTGGGGTGCTCACGGCGCTGGATAAAGAGTTCTCACGCAGTAATTGGGTTAGAAAGAAGTTTAAAGTTTCTTTTCCCCCACAAAGAGAGGGAGGAAGGGAGGGAGAGGAAGTGGCCCCGGAAAGGAGGCTGGTGTTTTAAGGGGTAAAAATGGCTTTCCCCCTCTGCTTCAGCAGACAAAAGGTGCACATCTGGTGAAGAAAGTAACAGAGGTGGAAGCAACGCAGTTGCAGGTGCTTTCTCAAGCCTATCTGAATCCTTGGAATAGGGTTTTGGTACGAACTGAAGCAGAGGGTTGGAGCAGAACGCACAGCTTGCTGTCGGTTTAGGGCTCTTGTTGAGAAAGAAGTCTTAGAGGTGACAAGCCAAGACACAGGGTTTTAATTAAACAAAGGGGGAAGTGATGTGGCGAGTTTTCTCTTATAGGGGCAATTTTGTGCTATGAGTTGTTTTCTCTTTTTTTGTTGGTTTACTTACCTGAGTAGGACAGTTATTCGTAAGACCTCCTTTCAATCACCCGGTTGTCCTGAGCTTGGGAGAACAGAGTCTGGTCTTGGTTCCAGAAGTTGCTCAGGAAATGGGTGTTGGTGGCTGAGGAGCTGTGAGGTGTAGGGGATCCGGGAGGGTGTGAAGGATCCCCGATTAGGCCCAGCAGCTGTGATGACCTCCTTGTGTCCCCAGGATGGTCCAGCCCAGAGCCTGGTCCTGAGGGGCACTCAGGAGTCATTAGTGGGCTTCTAGGTGGATAAATGGAGTAGCCTGGCAACAACTGTAGCATCAAGGAGAGAAGTCTCAGGGTCCCGGTACTGGATGCTTACTCTGTCCTCTGGGGAATGTCTGATATTCCCCTTTCTATGATGTCCCCAGGCTAGGCCTGATGCTTCCTCTCATCCCACAGACCACTGTGGTATCCCTCACACTTTGATCTCCTGAGGTCGCCTTTTCTGTGGAAGAGGTCTCTGAGGACCTGGTACTGACCCTGCCACAGGGCTCATGACCTGCATGACCCTCTATAAGCCCCTGTTCACCCATAAGGGGAGTGTTTTAGCATCTTCACTTGTGCAGAGTGACTAAGTTCACATAGCCAACAGTAGGCAAACTGGTATCTCCCACTTCTTAACCTTTTTTTTTTTTGGAGACAGCGTCTCAAGCTGTCACCCTGGGTAGAGTGCCGTGGCATCACAGCTCACAGTGATCTCCAACTCTTGGGCTTAAGCAATTCTCTTGTCTCAGTCTCCCAAGTAGCTGGAATCACAAGCGCCTGCCACAATGCCTGGCTATTTTTTGGTTGTAGTTGTCATTGTTGTTTGTAGGCCTGAGTTGAGTTTGAACCTGCCAACTCTGGTGTATCTGGCTGGTGCCCTAGCTGCTTGAGCTACAGGCGGTGAACCGAAATATTTTTCATGACTCCAGGAAATGGCTCTAGGCTGAATTAGTGAGTGGATTGGCAAATCTCGGGACCAAAAGGAAGCTACAAAATCTAGTCCTGCCAGTGGGTCATGAGGCAACATATCTTGCTGGGCACTAAGCAGAAGAGTTCAGCTTTGAATGAGAGAGTCTGAGTTTTTTTTTTTTTTTT
>NW_003852580.1:3126565-3131444 GCF_000181295.1 Otolemur garnettii
TGTTGTGGAGTTTTGGGGTCTAAGATCTCGGAAATGCAAATAAAATGACTGGAGCTTTTAGGGATCCCATAGGGAAGGAGGCAGTGCATCCTGGGGGAGAGTGTGGGTTCTGCTGTAGGTAGGTCTGAGTTTGCATCCTAGTCATAGCCCAATGGCTGTGGGATCTTGTGTAAAGCATTCACATGGTCTGAGCTTGTAATAACTCATCTGTGGGCATAGAGACAATACTTTTCTCTCACATCATGGATGCTATGTCTGTAAATCCTTTAGTACTGTGTCAGTGGTCAGTAAACAACCCTTAAGGTTATTAAAATGTAATCATAATTCTGTTACTACAATGTGTCAAATGGGACATAGGGATCAGGTCTGACTGACTCTTCCCCATGAGGCCATTCTCCAGCCCAGGAAGGGATTCTCAAACCTATTTTCTGCAGTGTCTATGGAAATGATGGGGACATGCAACCAAGAGGGACAATGGTAAGGTGTGTGGTGGCATTTAGTAACTCTCCTGGCCCTAGACTCGAGACATGGGAAGCCAGTAAGGAGGGTTTCTATGAGGTCAGCATTTCCCACAAAGGGAACAGTGAGTCTTTATGTTCTGGAGATGTGGACAGTCTTCTGAGCTGATGGGCTGGACCTAATGGCACAGTTTGGGTCCTGGGGACCCACCATGTCATTGGACCTCTGACTCTAGTACTGCACTATTGAGCACAGAATTCTCTTGCTGTTTGGTGTATTCCCCTACAGTCAACCTTGCAACATTGTGTGTGTGTTCAAGTTTTTGTGGTATATGTATACAAACCTTCGTATGCAAATATGCAGATTAATATATATGTAAATGCACAAACTATAATAGAATCACCCATTATATACAGTTCAACAACCTGTATTTATTATTGTCTATATTTTGGATATTTATCATCAATCTATTTATTCTTTACCCTTTTAAACAGCCAGACAGTATGTTGAAAAAAGAATTATAATGAGTAGATAACATGGCTGAGCCTGGTGGCTCACACCTGTAATCCTAGCACTCTGGGAGGCAGAGATGGGTGGATTGCTTGAGCTGAGGAGTTGGAGATCAGCCTGAGCAAGAGTGAGACCTGATCTCTAAAAAAATAGCTAGGCATTGTGGTGGGTGCCTACAGTCCAAGGCACCTCCTCCCTACTCAGGAGGCCTGAGGCAAAAGAATCGCTTGAGCCCAGGGGGTGCCTGTGGCTCAAGGAGTAGGGCACCGGCCCCATATACCCGAGGTGGCGGGTTCAAACCTGGCCCTGGCCAAAAATTATAAAATAAATAAATAAATCAAATTAAAAGAATTGCTTGAGCCCAAGAGTATGTGGTTGCTGTGATCTATGACCCCACAGCAGTGTATCCAGGGTGACAAAATGAGACAGTGTCTCAAAAAAAAAAATTAGTAGATAACATCACATGATTTACCTGTACTACTATGTATCTATTTCACAGCCACCTATCCATGGAAATTTTAAGTTTCAGAACTGTAAAGGGAAGTAAAAATCCCAGGACCTTCCCAAATGCCTTATGCAAAAGAAAATGTGAAACCTGGAGGCTGAATCATGAAACAGCTTCTTCCAAATGAATATTTGTTACTAAAATTATGTGTTAGGCAAATCTACACAGAAAGATAAAAGGCTTTAGGTATCTGTGAAGGACTGTCCTCCCAGATCATTCATGAGGAAATGTATAACTAAATTTCCTGAAAATGTCTTTGGAAAAACAGTCACAGACTTGTCTGTTTAGGTTGTATCTTAATGCTGGCTTAAGAATAGTGGATTGATTGAGATTCTTGCTTCAGTCACTCATTTCGGTTGCCACTTAGTAACCAGGAAGGCATCCCTCAGAGTGACACCCCTTTGACTTTCAGTAATTCTCCTACTGGTGCTTGGGGGAGTGAGAGTTTTACTCTAATGTTGTGTGGTTCACCAGTGCTCAGCCACTGATGCCTCCCAAGGTTCCTGTCTCAAAATTTTTGCTTTGAGATATAAGGCTTATGTTGCCAGGGAACTCCCATAAAGGAATTTTGCTAACAAAGCTTATTTTGACAGGGAACTCACCTAAAGGAATTTTGCCAACTTCTGATAAGGAAGATGAGTTTTCTGTTTATGTGACAACAGTTAGCAGTATTTGGCCGGGGCATCATCTCTAGGTAAGGAGCTGGTTTGGGGTTTTGGTTTAGACTTTGATAGCTGAAGGTTATCGTTAAGGTTGATCGTCAGTTGGCTATAAATTTTCCTTATTCTCTGAGATCTCAATGGTACAGAATTATGCAGTTGCTTTTCTGGTTTGGGTTTAAGTCTGTCCTGTATCAGCTGTTGGCCAAAACTGACAAAAGCTCTAAATTATGGGAAATAAGACTTCCAAAATTAACTAAAACCTTGCTGTTGCAGAAAATCAAGTTCTACCTCTAGACACAATGCCAGTTAAAAGAAATGAAAAAATTTTACCCCAAAATATATTTCTTTGACATTTTTTTTATTAAATTATAAACACACAGATGATGTATACATTAATGCATTTATGGGGTACAATGTACTGATTTCACATAGAATTAGGAATGCTTACATCACACTGGTAAATTATGCCTCATCTCATTTACTTAATTATTGTGTTAAGACATTCATACTCTATGCTAATAGATCCGACATGTACCCTTGCATCATGCAACATAGGTATGATCCCACCATTCACCCTCCCTGGATCTGACCCTCTGACATGTTTTAAAGTATTCCTGTGGAAACAAAGACTAACAAAAGGTCTGACACCTTTAAAGACACATTGTCTAAGAGGTACCACCTGGCAGCTTTTATTTATATAAAACCTCCTTCCTTCTATCTCTGTGCTACTTGATTTACTATACATAATAATGCCACTGGCTAGCCTAAAAAATTTTATTGATTAAAGAAGAAAATTTGGCCTTTTATTTCTCTAGGAGTGATTGATTAGAAAAAACTGACATTGGGCCAGGTCTGGTAGCTCACATCTATAATCCTAACACTGTGGGAGGCCAAGTTGAGAGAATATCTTGAGCTCAAGAGTTTGAGATCAGCCTGAGCAAGAGTGATCTCCATTAAAACTACAAAAATGAGGCTTGGCACCTGTGGCTCAAGTGGCTAAGGTGCCAACCACATACACCTAAAGTGGCAGGTTCGAATCCAGCCCGGGCCCACCAAACAACAATGACGGCTGCAGCCAAAAAATAGTTGGGTGTTGTGGTGGGCGCCTGTGGTCCCAGCTACTTGGGAGGCTGAGGCAGGAGACTCGCTTGAGCCCAGGAGTTGGAGTTTGCTGTGAGCTGTGATGCCATGGCACTCTATCCAGGGGGACAGCTTGACACTCTGTCTCAAAAAAACAAAACAAAACAAAACTACAAAAATCAGGTGAGTGTGGTGGTGGGGACCTGTAGTTCCAGCTACCTGGGAGGTTGACGCAGGAGGATTGCTTGCACCCAGGAGTTTAAGGTTGCTAGTGTTCCACATCATTCTAGGCTACAAAACAGAGTGAGATTCTGTCTTGCACAAAACAAGACAAAACAAACTAAAAGAAAGATAAAACTCCTTTGTAGACTTCCCCTGCTGGAATAACCACAAAGGCCAGTCCACCTTGTGTCCCAGTGGTTAAAACTCTGGATCTTCACTGCAGCATGGTTTTAGTTCTTGGTCATGAAATAATTCTGTTGTGTTTTGATATTTATATGACTTTTGTCTTTGTGGTGTACTCATTTATTATTGATACCTTATCCCTTGGTTAGCTTTTGGTTTTCTGTCTTCTTCCACTAGTGAAAAACACTCAAAGCTTTTAGGCCTTTGTGTGTAGATAGCCAGCTAAAAAAACCAAGACCATAGAAAACATGGCTAGATCAAAATATGGTGTGAACTAAAATTAAATATTGAGGTTCTCCACCTCTCCCAGCAGCTGACTGAATGGACCCCTTTTGGACAAGGGGATACCCTAAAACTGAGTTGTTAGCTATGAGAAGGGAGGTCAGACCTGCCTCATCATGCCCCCTCCCTTTTTAGAGATGTTCTTTGTGACTCATTAACAGGCCTAAGGCTATGTAAAAGAAACCTGCAGGTCCTCAATATGCATAACAAATTAATTGGGTCTGGGTATGTGTCTGGTGTCTTGTCTCTAGTTAACAAACTTTCTTAACTGAAAGCATTCCGAGCTTTTAGTCTAAAGTTTAGACAACGCTTTATTTCTATGACCAGTTATAAATCACCTAAAACCTGTAATTTCCTGCTTTGAGATGTTCCACATTTTCAGGCAAAATCACTGTACACCTTCCATGTACTGATTTACAACTTCATATATTGATATAATTTCTATCTTCTTTAAATGTATAAAACTAAAGTGTTACCAAACCACAGACAGTCCACTTTCTCAAGACTTTTTGAGTGTGACTCCAGACCCTGGTCCTCAAATTTGGCTCAAAATAGCCCCCTTCAAATTATTTTATAGAGTTTGGCTTCTCTTTAGTCTGGGGAGGGGGCAGCTCAAAATTTTGTTTTAGTTCACATCTCCATTAAAATAATAAGTTTTACTCTTCTTATGTTTAGTATTCTAAAATTAGAAATATAAAGTATTTATGGGTACTTTATATGTTGTGTCTACATATATGTATATATCTACCATTATATATTTCTTACACATGGTACAAATTAACTTTAAAAAAATGGGTACACTGCTTGGCATCTGTAGCATAGCGGTTACAGCGCCAGCCACATACTCCAAAGTTGGCTGGTTGAAACCCAGCTTGGGCCAGCTAAAACAATGACAACTGCAATAAAAAATAGCTGGGTGTTGTGGTGGGCGCCTCTAGTCACAGCTACTTGAGAGAGTGAGGCAGGAGAATCACTT
>NW_003852580.1:3131801-3132864 GCF_000181295.1 Otolemur garnettii
CGGGCTGGGGATTCGAACCCGCCACCTTAGGTGTATGTGGCTGGCGCCTTAGCCGGTTGAGCTATAGGCGCCGAGCCCCAAGTTCTTTTCAAGATCATGTGATTTCAGCAATCTTTGGTAAATAAAGATAATTGAAAAACTGGTAAAAGAAAATAAGAAAAAAAAGGCTTCAAAATTAAACACTTTGAGTCTGTCAGGTAGGTGGGTTTGTGCTCTTTGCTAGATGTTTTAAGATCATAACACTGTAGCTTCTTTGATATGAAATTATGCCTTTAGATTTAAGCTTTTAAAATTTTGAGGTTTGGCCTCATTTTCCCAGCCCGACTGTGCCTTCTGGTTATGCTGTGCAGACTCAGGAATTGTCACCATAGGTGTGTCCTTACTACTGCGTCCTACACTCTGTGTGTAAACTCAAGACCTAGATGGTCCATACCCTCCTTTCCTATGGTTTGGGTTTGGGTTCTGGTTTGGATTGGGGTTGGGTTAGGGATGGGGTTGGGTTGGCGTTGGGTTAGGGTTAGGGTTGGGGGGAAGGGTTAGGGGTTAGGGTTGGGGTTAGGGCTCCAGTATGGGTTGGGTAAGAGTTGGGGTTGGGGTTGGGTTAGGGTTCAGGTAGGGGTTAGGGGTTAGGGTTAGGGGTGGGGTTGAATTGGGGTGGGGGTTAGGGTTGGGGTTGTGGTTAGGGTTGGGGTTGAATTAGGGGTTAGTGTTGGAGTTGGGGTTAGGGGTAGGGTTGGAGTTGGTGTTAGAGTTAGGGTTAGGGGTTAGGGTTGGGGTTAGGGTTAGGGGTTAGGGTAGGGGTTAGGGTTAGGGGTTAGGGTTAGGGATTAGGGGTTAGGGTTGTGGTAAGGGTTGGGGTTGAAATAGGGGTTAGTGTTGGAGTGGGGGTTAGGGTTGGGGTTGCGGTTAGGGGTAGGGTTGGAGTTGGTGTTAGAGTTAGGGTTAGGGGTTCCGGTGGGGTTAGGGTTAGGGGTTAGGGTTAGGGTTAGGGTTTAGGGGTTAGGGTTAGGGTAGGGTAGGGTTAGGGTTAGGGTCAGGGTCAGGGGTAGGGTTAGGGTTAGGG
>NW_003852581.1:0-31014 GCF_000181295.1 Otolemur garnettii
AATCCCAGTAATGTTTCTGTATGCCATAGACAACTATCCAAAAAAAGTACCAAGAAAAATCCATTTACAAGAATATGAAAACTAAAGTGGTTATGAATAAATTTAATAAGGAGATAAAATATCTCTACAATGTAAACTATAAGACACTAATGGATAAAATTGAAGAAGATATAAATAAATAGAAAAATATTCCACATTCACTGACTGGAAGAACCAATATTGTCACCCAAAGTGATCAACAGATTCAAGGCAATCCCTATAAAATTACCAATGACATTCCTCACAAAAATAGAAGAAGAAATCCTAAAATTCATATATGTGTGTCACTACAAAAGTTTTGAGATAGACCATCCTATGGTCTATTATTTCACTTCAAAGAAACACAGTTGATAGCATCCTTTCTGATTCATTAGTGCAAGTTTCAACTTTCACGGTGTTTATTGGTGTTGCTAGGAGGGTCTCATCTGTTCTGTCCATGTGAATTTTACATTTCTTGATTTTTGTGTATCTCGAACTTTTGTAATGACCCACATAAAATCACAAAAGATCTTGAGTAGCTAATGCAATCTTGAGCAAAATGAATAAAGCTGCAGGAATCACACTAACTAACTTCAAAAAATACTACAAAGTAGTAAGTACAACAGCATGGTACTGTAATAAAATAGGCACACAGACCAAGAGAACAGAATAGAGAACGCAGAAATAAATCTATACACTTATATACAACTGATTTTTGACAAAGTTGCCAAGAACACACATTGGGGAAAGCACAATCTCTTCAATAAATCTTGTTGAGAAAACTGGATCTCCACAAGCAGAAGAAAACTAGACCCCTGTCTATTATAATATACAAAAATTAACTCAAAATGGATTAAAGACTTTAACATAAGATTCAAGAGTATAAAACTACTAGAAGATAACATAGGGGGAATGGTTCCTAACATTCGTCTGGGCAAAGATATTTTGGATGAGAATTCAAAAACACAGGCAACAAAAATAGACAAATGGGATTATACCAAATTTAAAAGCGTCTGTACAAGAAAGGAAATAATCAACAGAGAGAATAGACAACCTACACAATTGGTAGAATATATTTTCAAACTATAGATCAGATAAGAGGTTCATATCTAGAATATATAAGGAACTCAAATAACCCAATTATAAAAATCAAATAATCCAATTTGTAAAAATCAAAAATACTTATTTGGGTCTTTTGCCCATTTTTATAGGGTTTATGTTTTCTTGATGTTAAATTGTTTCCCATTACCAAAATATTTTTGATATTAACCCTATAAAAATGGGGTAAGGCCTACATAGACATTTCTCAAAAGAAGACATGCAAATGGTAAATAGGTACATGAAAAATTATTCAACATCCCTCATCATCAGGGAAGTGCAAATCAAAACCACAGTAAGCTATCACCTCACCCAAATTTCAATGGCTGTTATAAAAAAAAAAAAGACAAAAAATAATAAAAACTGGCATGTATGTGAAGAAATGGGAACTCTTATACACTTTTGGTGGTAATGTATGTTAATATAGCCACTATGGAAAATAGCATGCCGATTTATAAAAAAGTGAAAAATAGAACATGGAGTCTAGCAATCCTACTACTGGATATTTGTCCAAATTAAATGAAATCAGCAAGTCAAAAAGTATCTGCAACCCCATGTTTATAGCAGCATTATTCACAATAGCCAAGATATGGAATCAGTGTAAATGTCCTTTGACAAATAAATTATTAAAGAAAATGTATCACAATGTAATAAAATAAAATTATTTCATTTGTAGCAACAGGGATGAAGCAGGAGGACATTATGTCAAGTAAAATGAGCCAGGCAGAGAAAAAGACAAATCCTACATGATCTCATCCATTTGCATAATTTTAATAAAATTCTCTTATAGAAGTACAAAATGGAATACTGCTTATTAGAGGCTGGGTATAGAAGTGGGGAAAAGAAAATGGAGAGATATGGGTCAACGAGTATACAAATTATACATAGGAGGAATTAGTTCTGGTGTTCTATTTCACAGTAGGATGAATATAGTTAAAAATATTTTATTGCATATTCCACAATAACTAGAAGAGATATTTTAAATGTCCTCCCCACCAGGAAGTTTAATCAATTCTAAGAGTTTGAGGTTGCTGTGAGCTACAATGATGCCACTGCACTCTACCCAGTTCAGCATAATGAGACTCAGTCACACACACACACACCAAACACACACACACATACACACACACAAAAGCAAATAAACAAAAAAACTATTGTCCTATTGTGAATTATATTAAATTTGAAATAAGGAGTGAGGTTCATGTAAATAATTATTTAAAATAATTAGACCAATGTGAGGTTACAAACAAGTAGGTTACATTATTTACATTTGTAAGCTGAAGTTCAAGTTGTAGTTGAGCCCTTCACCCAGGAGGTGTGCCATATAGCCTTACATTGTGCCCATCACCCTCCTACCTCCTCTCTCCCCTCCACTTGAATTTAATTGTGTTTTACTCTCACGTGGGTGTGTGGTTGGTCATCTACTGGCTGCATCTGTCTCCACAATAGGACAATATTTATAATAACTTTCATATGTATGATAAAGGCTTATTGTGTAGATTTACAATGTAAGGTATACACATGAAAAACATATTAATTTATGGAATACATTCAAGTTAGTATCCATTATGTTACATATGATAGAAAACACAAAAATGAATGTACACTTAAGGGTCCTCAAGTGGGAAGAATAAAATTGTGCACCAATGACTATATGACAAGGTAAAATGTTATAAATGCTACAATAAAATACATACAAAGTAGGAGTGAGAACACAGCACAGGAAAATTAGAAGTTCAGTTTTTATTTTTATTTGTGAATTTATATTTTTGATTGCAGATTAATTGGAGGGAACAAAGAGGTAGGTTACAATGTTTGCATTTGTTAGGTATAGCCCTTGTAATTGTGTTTCCTACCCAGGAGATGTGCCTTATACCCCCATATTGTGCCCAATAAGTGGGAGCATACCCAACTCACTCCCACCTTCCCCCAACCCCATCTTGAATCCAATTGAGTTTTTCTCTTGTGTGGGGGTATATTAGATCTTCTACTGGCTTCATATCAGTATTGAGTATATTGGATACTTGCTTTTCTATTCTTGTGATACTCTACTAAGAAGAATGTGTTACAACTCCATTCAACTTAATACAAAAGATGTAAAGTCTCCCTCTTTTTATGGCTAAATAGGATTCTATGGTCTACATATACCACAGTTTATTAATCCATTCTTGGGTTGATAAGCATTTAGACTGTTTTAATATCTTGGCAATTTTAAATAGAGCTTCCATTAAAACTAATACAAATGAACTTATGATAAAATGATTTATTTTCTTCTGGCTAGATGCTTAGTAATGGGATTGCAGGATCAAATGAAAGATCTATTTTGAGTTCTTTGAAGATTCTCCATACTTCTTTTTAGAGAGGCAGTATCACTTTGTAGTCTCATCAAAAGTATAAAAGTGTCCCCTTTCTGCACATCTATGCTAACGTTTGCAGCTTTGAGATTTTGTGAAGTGGGTTGTTCTTACTGAGGTTACATGGTATCTCAGCATAGTTTTTAGTTGCATTTCTTTAATGAGTAGGAATGATGATCATTTTTCATATGATTGTGAGTCATTCTCTTGTCTTCTTCAGGGAAGGTTCTGTTCATATTTAATTCCCAGTGGAAGATAGGATTGGTTGCTTTTTTTTTTTTTTTTATTGAGTTCTCAATACATCCTAGTTATCAAGACTTTGTCAGAATTGGAACATCCAAATTATCTTTTCCCATTCTGAAGGTTGTCTATTTGCTTTAATTGTTGTGTCTTTAGCTGTACAGAAGCTTGTCAGATTAATTAGGTGCCATTTGTTTATTTTTGCTGTTGTCGTGAAGTTGTTGACATTGTTGTTGTTGCTGAAGTCTTTTTCATAAGATCTTTTCCAAGGCCAACATCCCTGAGAGTTTTTCCCACACTTTATTCTAGGACTTTTATCATTTCAGGTCTAAGATTTAAATATTTTATTCATTTTGAGTTAGTCTTTGGTGAAAAATGCTGGTCCAGTTTCAGTCTTTTTCATGGGATTATCAAGTTCTTCTAGTATCATTTGTTGAATAGGGCTTCTTTTCACCAATGTGCATGTTTCTTTGGTTTATCGAAGATCATATGGCAAGTAGAGACTGGCTTCATCTCTTGGTTTTCTATTCTGTTCCATATGTCTATGTCTCTGTTTTTGTGCTAATACCATGCTATTTTGATAACTGTAGATGTATAGCCCAAAGTTGTGATACAGTGATGCATCTGGTTTGTTTTTATTACTTAAAATTGTTTTGGCTATATAGGGGCTTTTTTGCTTCTATGTGAAACAAATATATTTTCCAGTTCTTCAAAGGATTTTTTTTTTTTTTGTATTTTAATGGAGGATTGCACTGAATCTGTAGATTGCTTTGGGTAGTACAGACATTTTAACAATGTTGACTCTTCCCAGCCAACAGCATGGTGTGCTCTTCCATTTGTTAATGTTTTCTGCTATTTCTTATCTTAGGGTTTCATAATTCTCTTTGTAAAGTTTCTTCATCTCTTTTGTTAGTTATATTCTAAGGTATTTCATTTTCTTTGAAGCTACTGTAAAGGCAATTGTGTCCTTGATTAGCTTCTTAACTTGGTTATTATTGGTGTCTACAAATGTTAGTAATTTGTGGACACTGATTTTATACCCTGAGATGTTGTATTTTTTGATCAATTTGAGGAGTTTTGTGGTTGAGTCCCTGGGCTTCTCTAAGTTTAAGATCATATGAGTATAAAAGAGCAAGAGTTTGACCTCCTCTTGCCTGATGTGGATGACCTTTATTTCCTTCTTTTGCCTAATTGTGTTGGCTAGAACTTCCAGCACTATGATGAATAGTCGTGGCAATAGAGGACATCCTTGTCTGGTTCCAGTTCTAAGTGAAAAACATTTCAGTTTTACTTCATTCAGTATGATGTTATCATATTATCTGTGGGTTTGTCATAAATGGCTTCAGTAAGTTTCAGAAATGTGCCACTGATGCCTATATTCTTAAGTGTTCTTGTTAGAAAAGGATGCTGAATTTTATCAAATGCTTTTTCTGCAATTATTGAGAGGACTGTATGGTCTTTATTCTTGCTTTTATTGACATAGTGAACTATGTTTATGAATTTCCATATGTTAAAACAGTTTTGTGTCCCTGAGATTAAGGTTACTTGATCATGATGCATAATTTCTTAATGTGTTGCTATAATCCATTGACTAACATTTTATTGAGTACTTTTACATGAATATTTATTAGTGAAAGTGGTCTGTAGTTCTGCTTAGTTGGGTCCTTTCCTGGTTTGGTATCAAGGGGATGTTTGCTTAATTGAATGTGTTCAGGAAGGTTACTTCCTTCTCAATGTTTTGGAATAGTTTCTGCAATATAGATACAAGCTCTTCTGTGAAGTAGTTTGATAGAATTACGGTGTGAGGCTATTTGGTCCAGGGGTTATTTTGTTGGAAAATTTTTTATTGGTTTTTGGATCTCAGTGCTTGAAATACATCTGTTTAAGAGATCAATTTCTTGTTGTGTGTTCTTTGGAGATTCTGATCGGGACGCAGGGGAAAGAATTGCAGATGGAATGAATATTCAAGGGAGACTGGGACTCGCTCTGGTCGGCAGCCCCGCTAAACTTTACTGATTATCTTATATACTTTCCAACATTTAGTAAGAATTTAACACATATACAAAGAAGTCAAGTAACATGAAGAAGCAACCATTTAAGATTACAATTTAGTGTGAAGGCTGAGGAACACATATACAGTTGATTTTGTTTAGAGTAAATCATTTTGGAGCCTGGCTGTCGGTCCTCGCTCGCCCAAGGTAAAGTTACACATTATAATGCTAATGAAGGAGGAAGACAGAGAATAGAACCCAATGCTCCAAGACTGGTCTATCCATCCTCCAGCTAACACCTCGGCTGTTTCTCCACACCCCCTAGGGAGAGTCACTCTACACATTCCTGCACATCAATAGGCAAGTGTAGAAGCTCAGATCCTCAAGGAAATGCTTCACAGAAACAATCTCCGGAGGGAGCACGTTGAGGCAAACTGCCATGTCTTGAGCAAAGGGATCTTATCTCCTACAATTTCTTCTTGGCTAATCCTAAGAGAGATGATATAATTCCAGGTATTGGTCCATTTCTTCTGTGCTGTCGTATTTGTGGGCATAGTGTTTCTTGTAGTAGGCAAAGTTATTCCCTTGTATCTCTGTGACATCTTTTGTTATTTCCCTCTTTGAATTTATTTTTTGTTTTGTTTGTTTTATAGTCCTTTAATTTTTTTTTATTGTTGGGGAATCCTTGAGTGTACAAAGAACCATGTTACACTGCTTGCATTTGTTAGGTAAAATCCCTCTTCTAATTGTGTCCTGCCCTGAAAGGTGTATCACATACCATGAATCCCCACCCACTTCCCTCTGTCCACTCTGGCACTTCCCCACTCCCCCACCATGTACAAGCATCAGTAGTCCTCATACCAGAATTGAGTACACTGCTTCTCCATTCCTGTGATACTTTACTAAGAAGAATCTTAGTAAAGATTAACCCCCATCTAGGTTAATACAAAAGATGTAAAGTTCGATCTTTTTTAGTGGCTGAATAGTACTCCATAGTATACATATACCACTGCTTGTTAATTCATTCCTGGATTGGTGGGCATTTAGGTTGTTTCCACAATTTGGCAATTGTAAATTGAACTGCAATGAACAGTCTAGTGCAAATGTCCTTATGATAAATTTTTTTTTTTTCTTCTGGACAGATGCCCTGTAATGGGATTGCAGGATCAAATGGGAGTTCTAATTTGAGTTCTTTGAGGATTCTGCATACTTCCTTCCAAAAAGATTATAATAGTTTGCAGTCCCATCAGCAATATAAAAGTGTTCCCTTCTTTCCACATTCATGCCAGCATCTGCAGCTTTGAGACTTTGTGATGTGGACTATGTCTCAGGGTGCTTATGATTTGCATTTCTCTGACAATTAGTTGATGATGAGCATTTGTTAGTAATTAGTTTTTCTTTCTTTCTTTTTCTTTTTCTTTTTCTTTTTTTTTTAGTCAGAGTCTCACTATGTCCACCTTGGTAGAGTGCCATGGCGTCACAACTCACATCAACCATAAACTCTTGGGCTTAAGCAATTCTTTTTCCTCAGCCTCCCAAGTAGCTAGGACCACAGGCACCCGCCACAATGCCAGGCCATATTTTGTTGCAGTTGTCATTGTTGCTTAGCTGGCCTGGGCCGGGTTTACACCTGCCACCCTTGGTGCATGTAGCCGGCACTGTGCTATGGGTGCTGAGCCATTCATCTGTCTTC
Source organism: Otolemur garnettii (assembly GCF_000181295.1). Classification (NCBI taxonomy): domain Eukaryota; kingdom Metazoa; phylum Chordata; class Mammalia; order Primates; family Galagidae; genus Otolemur; species Otolemur garnettii. The sequence continues at coordinate 7,395 of NW_003852581.1, forward strand.
TTTAGAGAATGTTCTATTCATCTCATTTGCTCATTGATATAAGGGATTGTTGGCTCTTTTTTGTTGCTTAATTTGTATTCTCCGTAGATTATAGTTATCAAGCTTTTCTACAATTTATAATATGCAAATTTCTTTCCCCATTCTGATAGTTGTCTCTTTGTTTTGTTATTTCCTTAGCTGTACAGACTTTATTCAGCTTAATTAAGTCCCATTTGTTTATTGTTGTCGTTATAGCATTTGCCACTGGATTCTTTATCATAAACTCTTTCTCCAGGCTGATACCTTCAAATGTTTTCCCCACAATTTCTTTGAGGATTGTTTTTGTTTCATGCCATAGATTTAGATCATTTATCCATCTTCAATCAATTTTAGTGAGTAGAGAAAGGTGCAAGTTGAGTTTCAGTCTTTTACATGTGGTTATCTAGATCTCCCAGAACCATTTATTGAATACAGATTCTTTCTCCCAATGAATGTTCTTGTTTGGTTTATTAAAGAGCAGGTGGCAGTAAGATATTTGCTTCATCTCATGGTTTTCTGTTCAGTTCCAGATGTCTATGTCTCTATTTTTGTGCCAATACCATGCTGCTTTGATCGCTATTGCCTTGTAGTACAGGCTGAAGTCTGGTAGGCTGATGCCCCCAGCCTTGTTTTTATTACTAAGAATTGTCTTAGCTACATGAGTTTTTTCTGGGTTCAATACAAAAAAAAAAAAAAAGATTTATTTTTTTCCAAATCTTGAAAGTTTGATGTTCATATTTTAATGGGTATTGCATTGAATCTGTAGATTGCTTTGGAAAGTATACACATTATCACAACGTTGATTCTTCTTAGCCACGATCATGGTATGTTATTCCATTTGTTATTATCTTCTGCAATTTCATTCTTCTGGTTTCAAAATTTTCTTTATAGAAATCTTTCACCTCTTTTATTAGATATATTCCTAGGTATTTCTTTGAGAATACTGTGAAGGGAACTGTGTCTTTGATTAGATTCTCATCTTGGCTGTTATTGGCATATACAAAAGCTACTGATTTGTGTGCATTGATTTTATATCTTGAGACATTATTGTATTTTTGATCACTTCCACAAGTCTTGGGTTTGAATCTATGGGGTTCTCTAAGTATAAAATCATATCATTGGCAAAGACGGAGATTTTAACTTTCTCTGACCCCATATGGATACCATTTATTACCTTCTCTTACCTGATTGCCTTGGCTGGAACTTCCAACACTAGGTTGAATAGTAGTGGTGATAGAGGACAACCTGATCTTGTTCCAGTTCTGAGTGGAAAAGCATAAGTTTTATCTGATTCAGTATATTAGCTGTACATTTGTTGTAGATGGTTTTGATCAACTTTAGAAATGTGCTACCTGTGCCTATAATTTTCAGTCTTTTAATTAAAAAAGAATGCTAAATTTTATTGAATGCTTTTTCTGCATCTATTGAGAGGATCATATGGTCTTTGTTTTTGCTTCTGTTGATAGAGTGAATTAGGTTTATGGACTTGCATATGTTAAACCAGCCTTACATCCCTGGGATAAAACCTACTTAATTGTAATGTATGATTTTTTTTTTTTAAATCAGAAGCTGTAATCTATTGGCTAAGATTTTATTGAGAATTTTTGCATCTATATTCATTAGTGAAATTAGTCTAAAGTTCTTTTTGGTAGTTTTTTTCCTGGTTTTGGTATCAGTGTGATGTTTACTGCATAGAATATGTTGGGGCAGATTCCATCTCAGTTTTTTGTAATATTTTCTGTAGTATGGGTATAAGCCCTTCTTTGAAGGTGTGATAGAATTCTGGTATAAAGCCATCTGGACCAGTGCATTTTTGTTGTTGCTATTGTGAGATTTTCTTTTATTGTTTCTTTTATTTCAGTACTTGAAATTGGTCTGTTCAGGAGATCTATTTATTCTTGATTAAGTCTGGGGAGAGGGTGTGATTCCTAGTATTGATCCATTTCCTACACATTGCTAAATTTCTGGGTGTAGTTTCTTGTAGTATTCAGAGATAATCTATTTTGTCTCTGTAGTTTCTGTCGTTATTTCCCCTTTATCATTTCTGATTGAGGTTACTTACTAGAGACTTTACATTTCTGTTTGTAGTTAGTCTCACTAAAGGTTTACCTATTTTATATAAAAAAAACTTTCTATTTTGTTAATTTTCTGATTTTTTTTGTTTTCAATTTCATTAATCTCTAATTTAATTTTGATTATTTCTTTTCTTCTGCTAGGTTTAGGGTCAGATTGCTATTCTTTCTTCAGTTCCATAAAATAGTTTGTGAATAGGTTGATGCACTCATTTTCTTTTTTCTTTTTTTTTGCAGTTTTTGGCCAGGGCTGGGTTTGAACCTGCCACCTCCGGCATATGGGGACGGTGCCCTACTCCTTTGAGCCACAGGCACTGCCCATTTTCTTTTCTTTTCTTTCTTTCTTTTCTTTTCTTTCTTCTTTTTTTTTTTTTTTTGAATGTAGGCGTCTAGTGCAATAAATTTTTCTTTCAGGACTTCTTTTGCTGTATCTCAGAGGTTTTGGTAACTTGTTTCTTCATTGTTGTTATGTTTGAGGAATTTAACAATTTCTTATTTTATCTCTTCCTGAATGCAACAATCAATCAGCATAAGGTTGTTTAATTTCCATGCCTTTCTATTGGGATGAAGGTTTTTGGTGGAGTTGAGATCCACCTTCATAGCCTTGTCATCTGAAAAGAGACAAGGTAAAATTTCTATTTATTTAATTTTGCTGAGATTTGATTTGTATCCTAGGATGTGATATATTTTGGAGTATATGACATGGGATGACAAGAAAAATTGTATATTCTTTTGCTTTGTGATAATATGTTCTGTACATGTCTATTAATCCCCTTTAAGTCTTTTGTATCTTTATTTAGTTTCTGTTTAGAGGATCTGTCCAGTACTGTCAGAGGGGTGCTAATGTCCCCAGTTATTAAGGTGATATGAGATATCATATTGATCAGACCAATAAAGGTTTGTTTCATAAATGTGGGAGCATTTAAAAATGGTGCATAAATATTTAAAATTGAGATGTGCTATTATTGTATTATTCCTTTGACCAGTATGAAGTGCCCATCTTTGTCTTTCTTAACTACAGTTGCTTTGCATCCACCTTTTTCTGATAATAAGATTGCAATCTCTCCTTTCTTCTGATTTCTATTTGCTTTAAATAATGTTATCCATCCTTTAACCCTGAGTCTTGATTTGTCCTTCAGGGCTAGATGTGTCTCCTGAAGACAGCATATGGATACCTTATGCTTTTTATCCAACCAGCCAACCTGTGACTCTTTAGTGGGGAACTTAATCCATCAACATTTACTGAGAATACTGGTAAGTGTGGTAAACTTTCATTCATCCTGTTATCAAAAAGTATGTTGTATAGTTTTATCCTTTGCTTCATTGTGGAAGTATTGGCCTTTGGCTACTATAAGTTTACTTTGGTGGTTGTCCATTGTGGTGTTCAGTGTTGAGAGTAGGTCTAAGTATTTCCTGTAGAGCTAGTCTTGCTTTGGCAAAATTCCTCAATGCTTGTATATCTGTAAAAGATTTGATTTCTGAATCAATTTTTAGGCTTAATTTAGCAGGATACAGAGTTTTGGGCTGAGGCCTGGCATGGTGGCTCATACCTGTAATCCTAGCACTCTGGGAGGCTAAGGTGGGTATACTCCCTGAACTCACAGGTTCAAGATCAGCCTGAGTTAGAGTGATACTTTGTCTCTAAAAATAGCTAGGCATTTTGGCAGGCACCTGTAGTCCCAGATTCTTGGGAGGCTGAGGCAAGAGGATCACTTAAGCCCAGGAGTTTGTGGTTGCTGTGAGCTGTGACACCATGTTACTCTACTAAGGATGACAAATAAGACTCTGTATCAAAATAAAAAAAATAAAAATAAACAATTCTGGACTGAAAATTGTTTTGTTTAAGAATGTTGATGCTTTTCTGGCTCTGAAGGTTTTGGTTGAAAAGTCTGCTGTCCATCCTAAAGGCTCTGCCCCTGTAGGTCACATGGTACTTACTCCTAGCTGCTTGCAGAATTTTTTCTTTCATCTTGACTTTGGACAGGTTGATTACCTGTCCTGGAGAGGCTCTTTTTGAGTTAAGATGACCTAGGATTTGATATCAATCTGAAAGGAGTGTGTTAGGATATTTAGTAAAGCTCAGGAAATTTTCATTTATGATAGTCTCCACTAGGGCTTCCATATCACTGGGTCAATCTTCTTCCCCTTCAGGAATTCCTATTATTCATATGTTTGAATGCTTCCCAGAGTCTTGTAGTCCTCTGAGGGCCTGCTCTGCTTTCTCTCTATTCTTTATTGCCTCTGTAACTACCTGGATTAACTCAAACACTTTATCCTCTAACTCTGATATTCTTTCTTTTCTATAGTCTAATCTATTTTTGACATTTTCTACAGCATCTTTACATTTCCTGATTGTCTCCTTCATTTCCTTAAGGTCTGACATATCCTTTCTACATTCTACATATCTCTTCTGACTTTTGGTTCTGTCTTTCTATTTTCTCATCCATTCCCTTTATTGTATTAATCATCCATATTTTTAATTCCCTTTCTGTCAAATCCATTAATTCATTACAGGAGGAGTCTTATCAGGTGTCCTCAAACTATGGCCCATCGGTCACATGCAGCCCATCAAGGACATTTATCCAGCTCAACGGGTGGTTTTGCCGCTGTGGTCTGTCCTGCTTAGCAGCCGACTCATCCCAGGACCTGCAGTCCAGCCCTCCAACAGTCTGAGGGACAGTGAACTGGCCCCCTGTTTAAAAAGTTTGAAGACCACTGAGCTACCGTACGGTCCCTTTGAGGAAATGCTCTATTTTGGTTTTTCATGGTGTCTCAATTTTCTGCTTTTTCCTCCTCATGTATTCTTTCTTCTTGTTCACATTCTTGTGCTCCCTTTTCCTCCTCACTTCCTGCTCTGCTTCAGATTACCTTGTCTCAGAACTTAGGTAGTGAAGAGTCATCTTAGTATGAGGCCAAAAGGAGGGGAAAGGTAAAGAGCAAAAAAATATGAAAATCATTATGAATTTGAATGTCATCCTTGTGCAGGGCCCATGCTAATCTTCTCTGTATCATTCCAATTTTAGTATATTTGTTGCCAAATTTTGTATTTCTTTTTCCTTTCTTTCTTTCTTTTTTTGAGACAGAGTCTCATTATTTCACCCTCAGTAGAGTGTGTGGGGTCACAGCTCATAGCAATGTCAAACTCTTGGGCTTAAGAGAATCTCTTTCCTCAGTCTCCTAAGTAGCTGGGACTACAGTACCTGCCACAATGCCTGGCTATTATTTTGTTGTTGTTGTTGTAGTTGTCATTGTTGTTTAGCAGGTCTGGGTTGGGTTTGAATCTGCCACCCCAGTATATGTGATTGGCACCCTAACCACAGAGCTACAAAAGGGGCACTGAGTCACCCCTTTTGTATTTCTAATTGAGGTTATTAGATATTATAATTTTCTGTTTCTAGTTAATCTGACCAAGGGGTTTATTCATTTCATATATCTTTTTGAAGAACCAACTTTTTGTTTCATTAATTTTTTGGACAACCTTTTTGTTTTTAATTCTATTTATTTCTGATTTAATTTTGAATATTTCTTTTCTTCTGCTTGGTTTGGATTAGAATGTTCTTCCTTTTCTATTTCCTTGAAATGATTCATTAGGTTTTGACGTGCTTTTTAAATGTTTTTTAATGTAGGCATCTAATGTAATAAATTTACCTCCTAAGAGTACTTTTACAATATCCCATAGGTTTTGGTAACTTGTAGCTTCATTGTTGTTATGTTCAAGAAATTTACAATTTTCTCCTTAATTTCTTCCCAGATACTACTGTGATTCAGCATACCATTGTTTAATTTCCATGTCTTTGTGTGGGGATGAACATTGCTAAGTGGTCTGAGAAGATGCAAGGTACAATGTCAATTCCCTTAACTTTTTTGAGGTTTGATTTATTTCATAGGATATGATCTATTTTGGAGGATGATGCATGGATTGATAAGAAGAACATATAATCTTAGCTTTGTGATGGCATGTCCTGTGTATGCCTATTAAGCCTATTTTTTATAGGGTCATATTTATGTTCCTTGTACTTATGTTTAGTTTCTATTTAGAAGATCTGTCCAGTTCTGCACAAGAGGTGTTGAAGTACCCATCTATTACACTGTTTATGGGATATCACATTGCTCAGACCAATCAAAGTGGTTTTCATAAATCTGAGAACATTCAAGTTGGGTGAACAAATATTTATAATTGAAATGTCCTCTTGTTTTATTGTTCCTTTGACCAGAATGAAGTATCTATTTTTATCTTTCTTAACTTTAGTTGCTTTAAATCCATTTGTATCTGAAAATAAGTTTGCAACCCTTCTATTCCTTCTGATTTCCATTTGCCTTAAATATTGTTTTCCATGTCTTCATCCTGATTCTTACTTTGTCCTTCAAGGTTAGGTGTGTTTCCTTGAGACAACACACATGTGGCTTGTGCTTTTTATCCAGTCAGCCAGCCTGCTTCAGTGGGGAATTGAAGCCATAGTAACGTTTCTTGAGAGAATTGCTAAGTGTGGTGTGTTTCTAGTCATCTTATTTTAGAAAGTCCTCTCCATATTTTTATCCTTAGCACTATTGTGGAAGCTAGGTTTTTTCCTTAATTTTCTGGGTGTTTACTTTGCTGGTGGTCCATTGTGATGTTCAGTGTTCAAAATATGTCCATGTATTTCCTGTAGAGCTTGTCTTGTTGTGGCAAAGTTCCTCAATGTGTTCATATCAGCAAAAGATTTGATTTTTCCATAAATTTAAAGCTTAGTTATTTAATAAAGTTAAAGGTAGATGAACATTCTCTTCTGTCTTGATAAATTTGAACTGAAAAGTCCACTATCACCCTGGTGGATGGGCCCCCTGTAGGTAAATTAATGCTAATTACTGGCTGATTGCAGCCTGCTTTTCTTTCATGTTGACTTTGGACAGGTTCATTACAATGTGTCTTTGGAAAGCACATTTTTGCTGTGATGACTTGGGGCTTGATATTTTCCTAAAAGTAGTATTTGAAAATCTTTAGGGAAATGTGAAAACTTTTCAGTTTGATATCATCCGGTTGGGGTTCCATTCCTTTGGAATGTTCTTTCTCTTCAGGGATACCCATAATTCATATATTGCAATGCTTTGTGAAGTCCCATAATTCTCTCAGGTAATGTTTTGTTTTCTCTCTCTTCTTTTCTGCCTCTTTTACAACCTGCTTAGCTCAAGAGCTTTATGTTTTAATTCTGAAATTCTTTCTTTTCCGTGGTCTAATCTGTTATTGATACTTTCTACTGCATCTTTAATGCAGATTTAATGTGGATTTACTTCTTTATTTCCTTAAGCTCTGCCATAGTTTCACTATAATCTTCATATCTTTTATCCATTTTTTTGGTTCTGTCTTTCTGCTTTTTTGTCTATTCCCATAATTGTCTTTGCCATCCTTATTTTAAATTCTGTCATTTCCATTAATTGATTATAGATGGAATCTTTTGCAATAGCTTCCTCAAGTTCTCCTGTGGGTATTGCTCTGGTTTGGTTTTTCATGTTGCCAGAGTTTTTCTGTTGGTTCCTCCTAAAGTATGTTTTATGCTTGTTTACTTCCCCTACTATTTCCTTTTCACTTCCTCCTTTGCTTTCACTTACATTTTCTCAGAACTTAAGTGTTAAAGTAGCCTTTAGTATAAGGCCAAAAGGGAGAGAAGGGTAAAGAGCAAGAATGGAAAAAGAGAAGAAAAAGATAAAAAAGAGGGCAACACCTGTGGCTCTAAGAGTAGGGCGCCAACCCCATATACCAGAGGTGGTAGGTTCAAACCCAGCCCTGGCTAAAAACTGCAAAAGAAAAAAATAAAAATAAATAAAAAAAGAGAAAGAGAAGAGGGATGAGAGAAAAAAAAGTTGAAGGAAAAGAGGGAAGAAAGAAAGAGAGAAAGGCAGTGACAGGAGAACTGGTGGTGTTTGGCAGGATGCTATACCCATACCTGCAAATATAGAACTTTGAGCAGCCTGATTGGGAAGGTTCCTTGAATTCTGGATCCTCTTATTAGCCTGGGAAAAAGTGAGACCCCCATCTACTCCAAACACGGAAGAAAAAGAAATGAGCAGCATTTAGTACTATTACTAACTATACTATTACTAACTAACTATTACTATAGGAACATACTATTACCATCTTTCCAACAGCCAAAGCTAGAAGGATATCCAAGAGTGTGATCTCATGATCTCCTTGAGCAAGACCAATCCTATGACCACCTAATCAGACCAATGTCATGACCCCCACACTCAAAGAAAAGAAAAAGAAAAAAAATACATAAGGAACTTTAAAAATACCATTATATAAGATAAAGAAAAAAGGATATATTGCCTTGGCTCCTGCAGCACAGTGGTTCTGGTTCTGGCCAAATGCACCGAGAGTGGCAGGTTCAAAACTGGCCCAGGTCAGCTAAACAACAATGACAACTGCAACAAAAAAATAGCAGGTGTTGTGGTGGGCTCCTGTAGTCTCAGCTACTTGGGAGGCTGAAGCAAGATAATAGCTTAAGCCCAAGAGCTTGAGGTTGCTGTGAGCTGTGATGCTATGGCACTCTACCAAGGGCAAAATAGTGAGTATCTGCCTCAAAAAAAAAAAAAAAGGATATTTTAGCTCTTATATGGGCAGTTTATGTGGTAAGATGAGAAAAGTAGAAAAACCTCCACAAAAAGGAATAAAAAAATAAAGAAATAATAAAAAAGGAAATAATAAATGTGGCTAAGAAATGTAAATGGAGAAACCCTTGTTATTGAAGAAAGTAAAAATGAAAACAGAGAAATTCAACCAAACAGCAACAAAAAAAATCACCACCACCACAACAAAGATTTAAAAAAAAATTAAGTTACCAATTGGCAAAAGAAGAAAAAAATGAATGAAACTATATATATATGTGTGTGTGTGTGTGTGTGTGTGTGTATACTCACACACTTATTTTATATATATACCAATATATTGCCTGGACACCACTTGGTGCTGTGGTCTTAGGTGATGGAGAACACACTCACAGATTTTGATATAGAAAATGTGGGCTAGAAGCCTGTTACTAATTGCAGAGGGGACGCGGTTCTGTCCTCTTGATGTACGTGGTCTCAATCAGGGATTGGTCAGTTCATCAGCATTCAATCCCTGTGGAATTGGGGTCATAAAGCTCTTGCCAATCTCTTTAGAAGGCATGTGAAACAGTGCCCCTTGACAAGAAAGTGGCCTTCTCGAGGGTTCAGGAGCCACCCAGCTCTCCCCAGTGATGGTTGCCATGGCTCTGGAGATACTCCAGAGCTCACTGTACACTAGGATCCTGTGGATCATTCTTCCCACACAGCCATCCCACAGTGGCAATGCCCAACTAGTAGCCAAGCCAATGGGAGTTCCACCCTGCCCAGTATTCAGTCCAGGAAGTTGGGCATTGTTGTAGTCCATTAACTAGTTTAAGCTTTCCACAGAAGCTCCAGCAAATAGTCTAAATAAATAATCTGTAGGACAGCCCTTTCCTGTCCTCAGTTCTCCATGGGAGGGCTGACCAGCCAGTCCCCACCTGTACCCAAGCACTTGCCTTTGTGTTCATATTCCTGAGCTCCAGAACTACTTGCTGGCTCCTAGAGTCCACTACTCCTCAACTGTGTTGCTATAGTGATGTCCCTGGATAGGTTTCCCCAGCCAAAGGTAGCTGGAGTTCTTTTACCCACATTGCTTCTCACTTATGGCATGCTTCCTGGTTTAGCTTTTTGTTTTGTCTCCTGTAATACCTTAGCACCAAATGGTTATGAATTCAGCAGAGGGTTGAACCTCTATCAGTAATACATGAAATGACCTTCCTTTCCTTTCATGTCTAGGAAAAAGGAGATTGAACTCCACCCCAAAACTGCCCTCCTGGGACTCCCATCTTTGGTGCCACACAGACCCCACCTACTAAGGTCTGTGCATTCAGCACCTGGCCATGGTGTCAACTTCTGGCTGCTCCAGATGCTGCATGATCACTGCCAAATTTTATTTATTTCTTTTATCATTTTGCTTATTTTCTTCTGCTAGGTTTGGGATTAGATTGCTCTTCCTTTCCCAATTCCTTGAGATGATTCATTAAGTTGTTAATGTGCTCTCTTTCTGTTTTTTGGATGTAGGCATCTAATGCAATATATTTTATTCTTAGGACTGCTTTTTCAGTATCCCACAGCTTGTAGCTTGATTATTGTTATGGTTGAGTAATTTAATCATTTACTCCTTTATCTCCTTCTTGAGCAAACTATCATTCAGTATAAGGTTAGTATCCATACCTTTGTGTGGGAATGCAAATTTATGTTGGAGTTGACTTCTACCTTTATTTGCTTGTGTTCTAAAAAAAATACAAGGTATAATTTCAGTTATTTAAAATTATTTTTAGGTTTCATTTGTGTCCTGGGTTATGACCTATTTTGGAGTATGATCCATGGGCTTATGAGAAGAATGCATATTAATTAGCTTTGGGATAGGATAGTGTGTATACATCTACTAAGCCCAATTGTTCTAGGGTCATGTTTAAGTCCCTTGTTTCTTTGTTTAGTTTCTTTTTTTTTTTTTTTGAGACAGAGCCTCAAGCTGTCCCCCTGGGTAGAGTGCCGTGGCATTACAGCTCACAGCAACCTCCAACTCCTGGGCTCAAGCGAGTCTCCTGCCTCCGCCTCCCAAGTAGCTGGGACCACAGGCGCCCGCCACAACGCCCGGCTATTTTTTGGTTGCAGCCGTCATTGTTGTTTGGCGGTCCGGGCTGGGGATTCAAACCCGCCACCTTAGGTGTACGTGGCTGGCACCTTAGCCGGTTGAGCTATAGGCGCCGAGCCTGTTTAGTTTCTTATTAGGAGATCTGTCCAGTTCTGACAGAGGAATGTCAAAGTCCATAGCTATTATGGAATTGTATGATATGGTATTTTTTAGAACAATTAAGTTATGTTTCATAAATTTGAGAGATTTAATTTAGGTGCATAATTACTTAGAATTGAAATGTCCTCTTGTTGTATTATTCCCTTAACCAGGATGAAGGGATTATCTTTTTCTTTAACTCTTAACTTTAGTTGCTTTAAATCTATTTGTATCAGAAAATAGGATTGTGACTCCTCCTTTATTCTATTTTCCAGTTGCCTGAAATATTGTTTCACAAACCTTCACCTTGAGACTTGTTTTTTCTTTTGAGGTAGTATGTGTTTCCTGGATCATTATATTGATGGCTTATACTTTTTAATCCATCCATCCAGCCTGTGCCTCTTCAGTGGGGAATATAAGCTAATTCCATTTATTGAGAGAATTAATACATACGGTGGAATTTGATTCATCTTATTTTGTGAAAGTTCATTGGTTAATTTTATTCTTTACATCATTATGGAAGTTAGGTTTTTCCCTTTAGTTTCTGAGTGTTTCCTTTGCTGACGGTCCATTGTGATGGTCAGTGTGGATAACAGGTTTTAGAATTTTCTGTAGAGTTGATTTTGTTGTGTTGAATCTCTTCAATGTTTGTGTGTCAGTAAAAGTTTTGATTTTTCCATAGAATATTGATCTTAGTTCATCAGGAAACATAATTCTGGGCTGAAAATAATTGTGTTTAAGAATGTTAAAGATAGATGGCCATTCTCTTCTGACTTTGAAAGTTTCAGCTGAAAAGTATGTCATCACCTTCATGGATCTGCCCCTATTGGTCAATTAGCACTTACTCCTGGATACTTGCAGAATTTTCTCTTTTGTCTTGACTTTGGATGGGTTCATACAATGTGTCATGGAGACGCTTTGTGATAAGATGACCTGGGGTTTGATATTTCTCTGAAAGGAGTGTGTCTAAATCTTTGGTGATGCTTAGGAAATTTTCCTTTATGATATCCTCCAGTAGGGCTTTCATTCCTACATGACATTCTGTTTCCTCTTCTGAAATACCCACAATTCATATATTTGAATGCTTCATGAAGTCTTATAATTCTTGGAGTGAACTCTTAGCTTTCTTTCTCATTTTCTGCCTTTTAAACTGCCTGATTTAGCTCAAGTATTTATCCTTTAGCTATGAGATTTCTTCTTCTCTGTGGTCTAACCTACTATTAGTAGTTTCTGTTGCATCTTTAAGTTCTTTGAATGTCTCCTTCATTACTTTAAGGTCCAATATATCCTCTTGCATTTCTTCTGGTTTTTCATTCAATATTTATGTAAGCTTTCAATTTTGTTTTTGGTTATTTTCCACTTTGCATTCAATTACCTTCATTGCTTTTCTGCTCATATTTTACATTCTTTTTCTGTCAATTCCTTAATTTCTTTATAGGTGGCAGCCTCTGCATTAGGTATCTAATGGTTCCTGGTGGGGAGGAGTGATCTGTTGCAATTTTTAATTTTGATAGAATTGTTCTGTTGGTTCCCCCTCGTGAGTGTTTTTTTCTTGTTCACTTCTTTCTCCTACTTTTTCTTTTCACTTTCTCCTTCTCTTTAAATTATTTTGTCATTACCCTTAAGTGTTTTAGTGTTCTTTTGCCATGGGGCCAAAAGGAAAAGAAGAGCAAAGAGTGAGAAGGGAGAAAAGAAAGAAAATTAGAAAAAGGAACAAGGAGTAAAAGGGGAAAAAGATGTTAAAAGGAACCAAGGAGAACGGAAATAGAAAGTATTAGTATGAGTATTAGTCTTGGGCAGCAGGTTGCTTTGAACCACACTGGGGGGCCATGCTGGGTACATTCCTCTGGCCAGGAGCTCCATTCTAGCCTGAGCAAAATCAAGGTACCTCCTCTGCCAAATACACACAGACACACACACAAAAATAGCCATATGTTGCAGTGGGGTTCTACCAATAGCTTCCTTCCATAGGCCAAAGCAAGAACAATCTGCTAGATTAGGGGCTCAAGGACTTCTTGAGCCATGCCACTGCTGTGGAAACCCAGAACAGTCCTCAGAGTGAGGTTCTGTTCAATAAATGGAATATAGAATGAAATAGAATAAGATAGATCAGAAAAAAAGTAATAATAAGGAATGTATATAAAGGTGATTGAAAATAAAATTATATAACATGTAAGAGAAGTAACATCTTAGTTGTTGTCTGAGAAATTTATGAGAGATAGATAAGAAATATATCAAAAATCTCTACAAAAAGAAAGAGAAAATGAGAGAAATTAAAAGGAAAGATAGAATAAAAAGAATAGAAAAACCATAGGAAAAATGGAGCCCTTATTATTGAAGGAAGTAAAAATGGAAAAATAAAAATACAACAAAACAAAACAAAATTATAGAAAACAAAACAAGAAGTCCTATGGAAAATAATTGAAAAAAGAAAGAAAAGGAGTAGAAAAACCACAGAACAGATGGAGCCCTTACTACTGAAGAAACTAAAACTAAAAAAAAAAAAAAAAAACAGAAAATACATCAAAACAAAAAACTAAGGAAAACAAATTTAATAATGAATAAAAAACTAAGGAAAACAAATTTAATATATTGCCTGGACACCAAGTATTGCTCTGAGGTAGGACATGCTGATCATGCTAATAATTCTGCTCTACAAAATGGTGGCTGCATGCCCCTATCTAGTTGCCTAAGAGACTCCATCCTGTCTTACTATTTTGCCCTCAATCCCACATGGTTGAGAGCCTGAGGCTCTACCCAGACCACTTAAGAGACACACCTCAACCTTACCAAATAGTGCCCTTTGGCCCCAAAGTGGCTTTCCTAGGGAGAGAGTGGGATCTTCCCATCTTCCTCCCTCATGTGCACCTGTCACCTCAACAGGCATACCATAATCGGCCTAGTTCTTGGACCCTATGGGCTGTTCCTTCTAGGAAGCCCTTCCACAATAGTGGTGCCCTGCTAGCAGCTGAACCACAAGAACTCCTCTCCACCTCATGGCTCAATCCTGGCTTCCAGGTACTGTTCAAGTTCATTCACTTGCTTAAGCTCTCCCAAGGTAGCTCTGGAGAGTATCCAAGTCCAAGAAACACTGCATGGTAGACCTTTCCTATCTCTAGCCCACCACTGGAGGGCAGGCTGCCCTCCCCCAGAACACAAGCACCCAATTTCTATGCTAGTCTTCACTACTCCTGACTTTCTTGTGTCCTGAAGTCTCCAGCTATTTCTCTGGGCTTCCAAAATGACATTTCTGGGCAGGACACCCAAGCCAGAGGTGGCTGGAGTCCTCTCTCTCTAGTCTCACCACGAGTGGCTGCTAAAGAGATGTCTATAGTCTGTGATCTTAATGTATTTTTTGAAGTTAGGTTTTTGTTTGTTTGTTTGTTTTGTTTTTTAAAGAGACAAAGGAAGAAGCTATAAATAATTCCTCCTTACTGGGCAATACTTTTTTGGCCAAGGGTATATGTACTCTGAACGAGTAACAGTTTATTTTAAAATTTTCTAAAATTTAGATAGAATGGCCTTTTACTTAATCTTGAATTATTGTGCTTATTTTTAATATGGAGTGATACCATGAAATTTTCATTTACTTTTCTATCTGTTTTATTTTTGCTTTGTTTATAATATTTGTCTCCTTTTCTCTTGGGAATAGGAATGCCAGTGTTTTCAAAGCCTTGGGTTTGGAGGTGAGAAGTTAAATAGAAGTATTGTAGCAATAAGGTAGATAAAGCTAAAGCAACTTCCACTATTTGGGAGTGAGAAGTTAGCTAGAATTATTGTAGCAATAAGGCAGATAAAGCTAATGCAACTTCCACTATTAGCTCCACCCCACTCTGATCTAATAAACGAAGTCTAGGAGCTCTGCACAAGTAGGAGACTAACAGTATATCTTCTATATATTTCTGGTGGTGGTAGTCACCAATAGTAAGAAAGCATTCAAATGGAAAAATAAGAAGAAGCTTCTAAGTTACTATGATTAAGTAAAATAATTACCATGAAGTAACAGAAAATGCCATTGTTCTCAAAATTAAAGGATACCAGTTGAAAAGTTTATGGGCAACTGAATAATAGTTTATTTTTATGACTAATTTAAAATATACCATAAAAAATAACTGTTAGAACATAAAAGAAATAGTTTTTGAAAGAGTTTTCAGAGCTCATAGAAAAGTCTTCAAAGACAGAATTAAAGTCAATTAATCCATAAAAAGGGATTACAAGAAAGACCTTGTGAACTATTTCATCAATATCTCCAAGTATCTTTTACTATGGAAATTTATTCAGATTACCAGACTAAAAGAAAAGATGGTAATAAAATCAAACTTCAATTTGTATTATCTCTTAGGTACTAGTAGTGTCAATCAATTTACATGGGGAAATCTGACAAATTATCAATAAACCAAATTGCATAAAATGCAATTTTGGAGTTAGAAGGAACAAAAAGAACTTTTTGTCCCCACATTTTGCAGATAGGAAAACAGTTTGTTGGTAAAAAATTTACAAAAATAGCACTCAGTTCCCCTGACTTTCAATCAGCTATTATTTCTACTAAACCACACAGTTTATTTATGCTAGAATTAATAACTGAACACAATCCCTTCCATTTTTCTAGTATTGAAAAGGTTTCTTTAGTCTGACAATGGTGAAAGTATTACATTTTTTGTGCAATATACCTTAGAGATTGACTAGCATTCTTGAGATAATTCAATTTTAATCATTAGCACATATGAACTATAAGCAATTATTTTGCCTTCATTTATTGTATTGTATTAAATCATAGCTTAAAGACATCAGGACCTTTGAAGCCACCACATGCTGACAATATTTGGATTTCTTATTTTCAAAGTTAAAATTAAATAAAATTATAAATATAAGAAATTAGTATTCAATCCTGGATTGAATATTTTTCCTAAATTAAATGAGGCTAATTACTCTAAAACTGCACTAATATGGCAGCCATTAGCCACATGTGTCTATTAAGTACTTAAAATATGGGTAATTAAGATTTACATGAGCTGTAAGTGTAAAATACACACCATAATTTAAATACTTAGTATGAGAAAAAGAATGTAAAGTATCTCACTAATATTTTTATGTTGATTAGATGTTGAAGTGATATTTTGGATATAGTGCATTAAGGAACATATTAAATTAATTTTGCTTTTTAAATTTTGCTATGTGGCTACTAGAAATTTTAAAAGCATATTTCTGGTTTGCACTGTATTTCCACTGTACTGCTCTCATAGAGTATTCATAATAAATAATAAATATCTAGGTGCTACTGGTGAACAATCCATATAATCTATATGACTGAATTAACATTGTAAAAATCACCTATACAATTAATAGTTGATTTCTTTGCTAAACAGAAAATGGAAAAATATACTAAATCCAGAAATAAACTTCAGTTAGCTTTAAATACGTATGTATTGGTCTTCAGATTTACATTTTTTGCATTGGTTAATACAGAAACTAATGTACATAACCTTAACATATATAAACTTGTAAGAAAGAAATGTGGTCCAGAAAAATGCCAGCAGAAAAAGTCAGCCTTTGCTTTGTTCAATCTTCACATAGATGTTGACTTAATTCAAAACAAATACTGACATAAGACACCATCAGATACTCTGCAAATATACACCAGGCTATGATTTAAGATGATAGCATTTTCACATGAATGCAACAAAACATTTTTACAATTTATACCTTTGCACGATCTGAAATAGTCTCCCAGTTTCCACCACTTAAAGAGAACTTTCCATTTCCTATCTGCAGCAGTATCTCTTCCGGAGTATCATTGGGGCCATTAGAAAATGGAGTATAGCTATTGATAAAATACATTTTAGACATGAAAGGCTAAAATAGATATAATTGAAATTGATTAATTCAGTAATACTACATGAAATTTTTACAGAAAAATTATAATTCCGTCTAACTTTTCCCTTCACTGTTAATAACAAATTTTACACTTCAAACGATAAATTTAGTCCTAACATATTATTTAATAAAATTGAAAATCTTACCTACATTAATTCTTTGCTTCATATTTTAATAATGTAAAATAAGATACAGGTAGCTTTACATGTAAAGCTATAGTCTTAAAACAAGACCATAATGAAATATTTTGTTGGTCTGGTTTTAAAACAAATTAACAATACTTTTAACTTAAATTTATAAAAAAGGGATGGTTAAATATTTATATTAAAAATTCCATAGCCATTCTAATGAAAATTATTATGTAGACCAATATTCATGGCTGGGAAAATGAATATGTGAAGTTAAAATAGTTTTAAAAATTAGAGATTGACAAAAGGTAATACTTTTTATACTATTTTACATATGAAACTGATTTGCTATTCAAATTTGAAAATGAGAAGAATGATTTATGGTTAAAGGTATGGGGAATATATCTAAATGCGCTAATGTCTTAATCACCTCAAGTAGCAGTTAAGATGAAATAATATTAAATGCACACACACATGTACAATCACTTTTTGTTTAGTTATGAAGTAAATATTTGAGAGCAACAATCTAGAATGATATCTCATGGTTTAAAATCAATAATGTTAATTGTACTTGATATGAAAATCTTAGCTACCCTTAACTTCAGCACTTTCTGTCATCTATAACTTAATATTCAGAAAAAAATTGTAGTATCTAAAAGTAGACTGAAATATGTAATTATCACCAAACCAATAAATAATTTAGAGTCACTATTTTTATAACAGAAAGCTCTTGGTATGCCAAGCATATTTAAATTACATTAAATGTACTCTTTAATCATCATATCTGGGTACAATATGTATAATTACTTGCTTAGCCTGGCCTTTTTCTCTATCACAACTCTCTTAGAATATGAAGCCTTAAGTTTTCATTTCTAAATAAAAGTGATATTCTTTACTAAGAGTAAGACAGCACTTGTATTATATGTATATTACCAACATCAAAATAGTTTAATTGTTATTACATATGTTTTCAGCTTTTCTTTATCCTTTTAAAGGAAGGCAGCTATGTGAGTTTCAATTTAGCACTGCTATTATTTAGATTTTTACAATCTTATTGAATCTCTATTGCCAGGAGAACTAGAATTCAAGTACTTAAAAAAACAAACTTAACTCAATATTAACAAGTACAGTGGGCAAGTTCCTGGTGAAACATGCAATTGTTTTATGATTGAGGAAACATTTTCAAGAGATTAATGCACTCAATGTAAAAAGTAAAAATAAAAAGGTACATTTTTAAATGTTTAGTTACAGTTGAAAAGTCTTTTAATTACTATATCTTAACAGTGCCTCATACATCTTACTTTTTTAACTTTATAGGTAAAAAATTAAAATTCTCTTATCATTTATATTAAAGCTATTTTAATTTGTCCTCCTTCTAGATGACGATATACAGGTAAAAGTCAAATACTAATGTGAACACTTTTGAGTATATAAGCTTCTTACCCAGCCAACATTGTGTAAAAAAGGACTCCTAAACTCCAAATATCACAAGCCGCATCGTATCCCTGTTGCATAAGAACCTAAGAAAGAAACAGTTATTATGCAGTTTCACTCAATATAAACTAAATTTTCTAAATTAAAAGAAAGTTGTTTTGCTTCTAATAATTTCACAAATGTTCCCAATATAAAAACTTACATTATTTTATTTACTTAATGTTAAAGGTAAAGACTTCTGAAATAGCAAGCATTGAATAAATGGTATTATTGTAAGGTGATTAATATAAGACATACCAAAACCAACCTTGTAAGACATGATCTCTGACCTGAATGGGCTTTCCCTCCTCCTCTTAGTAAACCAGCTATACCGACCTTGGAACTTGAGATTAATATGTACACAGAGTTTAATATATACTACATATAATACTAAGGCTTTTTATTATGACACCAACTCTACAAGTTAGAGCTTATTGTTCTAAGTTTGAGGATAGGTAAACATAGGTGAATGTTAAGTAACTTGTCCCAAATCACAAAACTAGTAAGTAGTAGAACAGGTATTCTTACTCTAGAGCCTATAATTTTACTATCTATGACAACTGTCTTTGTACTATACACGAGATGGTAAGATAACATATGATCTTACAAAAACAGTATGAATTTATATTTTACGTACTTGGCTGATATCTTAAAAAGAATAGTATATTTATGGACCACGTTGATAAATTATGGATGCCTTCATTAATTTTTCATACAATAATTAAGTAGTGATTTTTTACTCTTTGGGACGGTTTTAATAAAAAGCAAATAATATCTTCATTATATATTCATGTGCTATTTCTCTATGAGGTTAAAAGAGTTTGTTAGAAAAATAAAGAGATGAAATGAGGGTTTTTTTGTCATTTACAAAAACAAGGCCACTGCTAAAACTTCTATGCATAGGAACAAATAGAAACGTTATTAATGCATTAATATTGGGGATTGCACGAACATTAACACAAGCTGTTCATCTATAAAGGGCTGATATTGTTTGGTTGACAATTGTCAGACATGAATAATGAGTATGCAACTAACTTAAAATTTGATATAGAATGTTTTTTCCTTATCAAAGTGTATTTATAAGGATATAATTGTGTGCAAAATTGAGATGATAAAGAGGATATATAATATAAATGTAATATATATATATATGCACACACATAATTTGCTTACATAAATAATACAAGTAGAGACTACAAGGGTCCTGATGAATAACAAGGTAGAGATAAACAACTCATATCATGGTAAATGTAAGTTGCCATAGTCTAGTAAAACAAAAATTTTACTGCTTTTATTCTTCTGTCTTTTTCTCATCTTATCTTAGAGTTCTCAGCATCACCATGTTTTCTGTAATTCCATTAGTAAGCCTTTTAAAAGGTTTCTAGGTGATCCAATGCACAGCCAATGTTGAGCACCACTACTTAGGAACTATTAATTAGTAGTTAGAAAAATGAGGACTAATCATCAAGTCAGCTATAGGAATTTTATACTCTTATAACCTTACAACTTATATGAAGGATAGAGTTACACAGAAGTATCACATTCCTTATAGGACTGACCATGAAAAACTTATTTTAAATTTACTACAAACTTAAATACATTTTGTATGAGTAGAGAAGAGGCAGTCCACTATTGTCCTAGAGTTAGTTGCAAGACCATTTAACAGTGAAAATGGGAGTCAGATTTTTCCTAACGTGGAGTAATAAATTGTTGAGGTGATGAATAACCTAATTTTTCTGATTCAATAATTACACATTGTAAGTTTGCATTAAAATATCACATGTGCCCCATAAATATGTACAATATATATCCACAATAATTAAAATAAAAATAAAAACACAAAAAATAGAAAAATGGGAGTGGGTTAGTTATCACAAGAGTACACTTGTTATAAAAGGGAGTTTGGCCACCTCTTATATTCTTGTGAGTTTTCTCTTGCATGTGATGTCATCTGTCATAGGATGATGCAGCAACAAGGCCCTCACCAGTTGGGGTCCTGTGATCTGATCTTGGACTTCCCATCTCTGAGACACATGATTTAGTCAACAGCCAAAAAATTTCTATTGTTTGCAATTTTTAATTGAAAATAAAGGAAAAAAAGCAGCATAGTGCAATAGAATACAGAGGGTGTGGTTCATACCTTTTTATTTTCACCAAGTTAAATACAAAACCAAAAGTCACAATTAAAGTAGTTATTGCCATGACCTTTCTGGTTCCCAAAGTTAGCAGACAGTAACATACACAGAGGTACTCATTCCCTTTTCTTTGGAGTTCAAATTAATTCTTAGTTGGAACAAAATATATAATAGCCCAGAGCCAGAGCAAATAAAGGTAACTATAGAATTATTTTATCAAGAGATGTAAAACATCCCTCAACTTTACTGTAGGCTCCATTAATTCAGGGATATTCTTAGACTTAAGTATGTATTAAATATCACTTGAGTAAGAATAGATTTTTCTTTATAAAAATAAAATATTTTAGAGATATATTAAGTTTTATAACAGGTATAACAGAAAACCACATCTACTCAGTAAACCTTCAGATGTTGATTTAACTGATGCATATCCTAAAAGTGAATGAATATTCTCTTCTTACTGTTAAGCTAAAATTGCAATAATCAGTTGCTCTTTCAGCAAACAAGAAATCTTTTTTTTTTTTTTTTTTTTTGCAGTTTTTTGCCAGGGCTGGGTTTGAACCCACCACCTCTGGCATATGGGATCAGGGCCAGGCCCTACTCCTTTGAGCCACAGGCGACGCCTACAAACAAGAATTCTTCATGCACTGTGATGAACAAAGTGTAACTTCTTAACCGCTATTGTTTATTGAAATGTCTCTATGGACACAGAAACCTTTCTGATTCTATTTTAAAATTGAATGGCATTTTGTATATATGATATACATACGATATACATATATATATATATATAACATATATTTTACTAATATCTATTGAAAGAGTCTGAAATTTTATTTCTTTATTTATTTTATTTTATTCATTTATTTTTTTGGGACAGAGTCTCACTATGTAGCCTTTGGTAGAGTGCCGTAGTGTCAAAGCTCACAGAAACTTCAATCTCTTGGGCTTAAATGATTCTTTTTCCTTAGCCTCTCAAGTAGCTGGGACTATAGGTACCCGCCACAATGTCTGGCTATTTTTTGTTGCAGTTGTCATTGTTGATTAGCTGGCCTATGCAGGGGTTGAACTTGCCACCCTTGACATATGTGGCTGGCGCCATAACCATTGTCCTACAGGTGCCACACCAAGAGTCTGAAATTTTAGACACAAACCTTATAAAAATGTCCTCTTTAATTCATTCAGAATAATTTACAAATATTTAATGATTCCTAGCAGAGCCTTGAGGATTCAATAATAAAACTTGGAAAGCATTTTGAAAACACAAATACTAGCCAAAGTTAGTTCAGTTAGTAGTTATGGAGAAATGGTTTTCACATGCCCACCTGAAAACCTTCACTATGACAATGGTGAAAGTGTCCACTATAGTGGAAATATGTTTGGATAATAGGCAACAGTGGGCTGTATTCTACTCTGTGGATTTCCACTTACTTGAAAATATTTACCTAATGATTAATCTAAAAAATTTTATCTAACCATTAATCTAAAAATGTTTACCTAACCATTAATCTAAACAGAGAAAAAGAGATATGCTAGATATTTTTTATTTTAATGTCGATTTTTGAGATATTAATTTGGGACATATTTACCTCTAACCTTGTTTCAGTGAGAAGCTTCCATAATATTGAGGAGTTTACCTCTGTAAAATTAAATTAATATTAAGAATTTGGTCATTAAAATGGCTATTCTCTATACTGTTATGTCTACTGCATAAATGTATTAGAATATTTACAATGACCGTATAAGCTATATTAAACAGGCTAGCACTAATCTCAAATATTCTATCCTCATATCCTAAAAGCCATTGAAATGTGCTAGAAAAAGTAATTTTTTTTAATGTACAGCGTATTATCTCACATACCTTAGGGCAGTTCAATAACTTCTTATTTTATTATGTGTCCCAATTTCTATTTTAGAAAATATACTTTCTATTTGTTGCAACACAACAAAAATTTGCACATTTAATAGTTTATGAATTTTATTAAAATACAGATAAAAACACATTCCCCAGATATATACATACTTTCTTTTAGGGTTAATCTCTAACTATAAAGAGCTTATAAAGCAAACATTCAATATCAATATCCTAAGGAAAGATTCTAAAATTTTACAATGAATTTTTTTTATTAAGCGATCCCTCACCTCATATACTTAATTATTGTGTTAAGACATTTATACTCTATGCTTAATAGATCTGGCTTGTACCCTTGAATGTGCACAATGGGTATGATCCCACCATTCACCCTAAGCATTCCTAATTGCATATGAAATCATCACATTGTACCCCATAAATGCATTAATGTATAGATGGCATATGTGTTTATGATTTAATAAAAAAAAGGAGAAAGTTTTTTGTTATTGGAAAATTGTAGCAGACCATATAAAGGAGAAGCAAGATTAAGCTCAGAACACTCTGTAAATATAAGAAACACCTGTGACATGACATCTTGGTAACACCTTGGTGACAAGGGCATAGGGAAGGGATTCTTCTCTCCTTTACATGAGAGCATGTGAGACAAGAACATCAGTGCTTAGCAGTCTCTACATCTGTGGTACAAATAGCCATGGGATCACGTCTATAAGTAGCCACAGGAGAAGTTAGTCCAAGTTCAGTTCTCATTCTTTCACAGACTCTCTCACTCTAACTCTTTCACTCCTCCTGCTCAAAAAGCATCGTCTAGTGCCGCTCTATGAAGATTGCTAAGATTCACTCTCCTACTACGACTGTTTCACTCCCTCAAAGACTATTTTTTTACTCTCCCTTCCGCTAAGCCAAGTAGCCCTCAGTCACCTAAGGGAAGTTTATCTCAAATAAGGTAGCACAGTGGACTGAGTCTGGACAACAGATAAACTGGGGCCAGAAATCTGGCCAGTCCCAGGCCCCAATAATTGGCCATGAGGATGGGATAGTGGAAGTCACTGGGAAACGGTGTAGTGGCAGGATAATGGATGCAAACTGAAGGGAAAATAAGCTTGTAGAAAATAAAAGAAAAAGAGAGAAGAGAAATATATAGATAAAGATGGAAAAGAAATATATAAGAAAAAGACAGCCAACAAAAGTCCTTCCTCATTTCCTTTCTTCCCTTCTTTGCTGCACTTTCTCTTTCCAAATCCTAATCA
>NW_003852581.1:31112-50561 GCF_000181295.1 Otolemur garnettii
ACTCAGGGGAGAGAATAGCCTTCAGCAGATAAAAATAGCAAGGGGAGGAAGAAATATGTAAAAAGTAAAAAGAAAAAGAGAAAAGAATTTTGGGAACACTCTGTAAGAGCTCATTAGTTAGGGAAAAGTACCTCTAACTTCCTTCCCCGGTATCAACATCCACTCTCAGCAGGAAGTAGCATGGGAATGATCAATGCCCCTGTCCTTTTAGGCAGTCAAAGGTTCTATTTGGAAGGGAAAGATTGTAAAAGGCAAAAGAAAGGTCGACAGGAAAAGGTGTAAAAAGAAATCATGGCAAATGAGATAAAAGATCAAAATGAATAGCTAAAAGACAAGGTTAAATAGTTGGAGGACCAGATAAATAATCTTACAGTTGAAGCCTATAAACGTGATATCATCATGGCAACTCAGATTAAGTAGTTAGAAGACCAGTTAAGAAATCTCCCAATCAGAATTAAATGCCATAAGTGTGGGAAACTAGACCACATGAGCAGAGAATGTTGGAAAAAGGAAAGAATATGGAAATCCAATGAAAAGTATGATCTCTTTTTTAGTGATCAAGGGAAACAAAAACCAATAAACTTCTAGGTGTATGCTCCATAAAAAAGTACTGCCGCTCTTAATTTAATGACAATGGAACATATTTATTGCAGGGAAATTATCAGTAGGGCTCTCATCAGTATTCACTGGTAAAAGATACGAATAAAGAAATTAAAACAACACAGTTTCAATAACACCAGCATTTCAAACTGTTCTTTGGTAAAACACTATAATTCATTCAATCTTATGCCAAGGGAGGATCCTCCCACAGAGTGCTGGATCTTTGGCACTCCAGAGATGATTCTGAGAAAGTTAAATCAGTAAATTAAATCAGCATTTCAAACTATTCTTTGGAAAAACAATATAATTCATTCTATTCTATGCTAAGGGAGGATCCTGCCTTCAGTGTGCCAGACCTTTGCTACCCCAAAGAAATACGGGGAAATTAAACCAGACCAATAAATGACAATGGAGGAGAAAATAGATAAACCAAATTATTTTTTTTTTGTGTATCCTACACCTATACATCACCCATTTCTTGTCCGCTTGTACCATGTGGTGTGTCCCACCTGAGGGCATGGACACAGACTAAGGAGACAAAGACACTTGGAGTAAGTGAACCCTTCAGAAGATGGCAAGAGGGAGTAAGAAAAGGTTGTACAGAATCAGACAAGCAAACTTTGAACCATGTAGGGATACTCCATTTGAAAAAAAGTTCTGGATTCAACTAGCAAGGAAAAACTCTTCAAGAAAAGCAGTACCTTTGTTCGCCAGCTACTGAAGGCAGAAAGTGGCAAAAGGCAGTACTTTAGTTTGCCAGCTACTAAAGGCAGAGGTAGCAAAGGGCAGTGAAAACAATAGGATCTTTGCTACCAAAGACCGCAAGAAAAGTGGGACTGTTGGTTGTCAGCTACTGGCAAAGGTAGCAAAAGGTGGTGAATGCAGTAAGATCCTCACTAACAAAGGCCACAAGAAAAGTGGGACCTTTGTTCGTCCACTAATTACAATTCATATAGAAAAGGAAAAGCTTCAGGAGGGAAGCAAGATCTTTGGCATTTAACAATTTATAATAGATGAAATGGAAATTGTACTCTCTCAGATAAAGATTTTCCCAGTTTGAAGACTTTTAAAGAAAATAATACTTTAATCACTATCTTTTCCACAGTGGGAGCTGAAGTTTGAGTTTAGATAAGGGGCACTGTCACTTTAAAGAGCCTCCCACCTGGAGTTCTGAATCTTGATAATCATCTTATATTCTTTATTCTTTTGCTGAGCAAGGGAAAGGGCTGAACAACAAGCACAATTGCCCTTGCCATACTAGAAATTATCTTAAAATACATAAACAGGGGGAATATGTAGCAGACCATATAAAGAAGAAGCGAGAATTAAGCTCAGAACACTCTGTAAATATAAGAAAACACCTGTGATATAACATCTCGGTAACACCTTGGTGATAAGGGCATGGGGAAGGGATTCAGCTTTCCTTAATACAAGAACAGGGGAGACGAGAATATCAGTACTTGGCAGTTTCTACACTGGTGGTACAAATAGCCACAGGATCACATCTGTAAGTAGCTGCAGGAGAGGTTAGTCCAGGTTTAGTTCTCATTCTTTCACAGACTCACTCACTCTAACTCTTTCACTCCTCCTACTCAGAGAGCACCATCTGGTGCCCTCCTACAAAGACTACTAAAATTCACTCTCCTACTAAGACTGTTTCTCTCCCTCAAAGACTGTTTCTCTCTCTCTCCCTTCTGCTAAAATGAATAGCCCTCAGGCACCTAAGGGGAGTTGATCCCGAGCAAGGTAGCACAGTGGACTGTGTCCGGACAATAGATAAGCTGGGGCTGGAGACCTAGCCAGTCCCAGCCCCAACAAGCAGCAACGAGGATGGGATAGTGGAAGCCACTGGCAGAAAACTATTTTTCTATTTTCATAATTGGAAAAAAATATTTTCTAGTAGCTACTTTAAAATATAGACTGATTGATACTAACTTATTTATATTAAAATACAAATAGCTTATAATGATATATCTAGTATTACCTGATACTACCCTGAAAAGGCTAATATTTGATATAAAAATAAAATCCTAAAATACATATATATTTGAGATAGATATTCATCTTTACATTATGTTACTATGCTTCTGGTTTGGCGACTGATTTTTTTCAAACCTGAAGGATTTTAGGTATTTTGATTTCTATTGAACATATGGTCATTTATGCCTATTAGCATTATGCATAACATACATAAAGAGTTCCTGACTTACAAATAAAATTCTCATAAAAATTTATACGGTCAATGCCATCCCTTGATTCATTTTTTCCCAACCCTACCTTCACTGCTATGGAATTTGATACTGTCATAACACCCATTCCCATGGTCAAAACTCATTGTTGTAGATTCCCAAATGTAAATGTGTACACTGAGCCCCTCTAGTCTCAAATTTCCTAGTTCTTCCCCCTGAAATATGTGTACAAACATTATGTGCCAAGAAAAATCTCTAAGGATGATAAATAAAAAAATCCCAGTGAGGCTTTTTTATCCAGGAATTAATAGATCCTAAAGATAACAGGGGATGGCAGTGCCCCACATGTTATGTATAATGCTAACTGATATAAACTATCTCATGTTCAGCATAAACTAAAATATATGAAAATCTACCCAGGCTTTGTTACTAAGTGAATGTTGGGTCTTGAATAAGTGATTTGTCATTTAAGTACTTTGAACCTCAGTTTCCTCATTTAATATATGTAATATGTTGAAGTTGTAGCTATCTTTATTCTACTTTTCAGTTATAAAATGATATGATTCTTAGATTACTATATAACTCAACAGAAAAAAAAAGAGTCTCATTATTACATTCAGGTTGGTTTTAGATGGCAGGTGCTAGTCTGAATATTTATATTATGGATTATCGAAATTCACTAATATTAACACATTGCTTTATAGTTGTGAAAGAGTAAGATAACTCAGCTTTTATCTATCTACTGTAACATATATACGATATCGCATACGCTCAAGTAAAGGAAAAGAATGAAAGATTTTATATAAAAATAATGAAGTTTTTAAAGCATACCTCAGGTGCTACAAAGTTTGCAGTATAGCATAGAGTTAAAAGAAGTCCATTTTCTCCTTGAAGTTGTTTTGCAAACCCAAAATCACAGATCCTAATTGAGTCTGCATTGGCCCATTCATCCACATACAAAATATTACTAGGTTTAAGATCACGATGAACAACCTCAAACATAAAAGAAACCAGCATTAAATTTCTGTAACTAAATATCTACAAAACATTTTAAATGTACATCTAAAAAAAAGAAACTTTTCCCATTACAAGACTTTGAAAATGACATATATATATTTTTTGAG
Organism: Otolemur garnettii; assembly: GCF_000181295.1. Lineage (NCBI taxonomy): Eukaryota > Metazoa > Chordata > Mammalia > Primates > Galagidae > Otolemur > Otolemur garnettii. Next base: position 35,026 of record NW_003852581.1, read on the forward strand.
ACAGAGCCTCAAGCTATCCCCCTGGGTAGAGTGCCGTGGCATCACAGATCACAGCAAGCTCCAACTCCTGGGCTCAAGCCAGTCTCCTGCCTCTGCCTCGCTGGTGCCTTAGCCACTTGAGCCACAGGCGCCGAGCTGAAAATGACATATTTTTTAACCTTAAAAGCCCAAAATATACACAGGACATCTATCAGATGGATGCATTCACTAGTTTCTATTCAAGCCACCAATTTTGTTAATCATTTCCCATCTCAAAAATATCCAAACTAAATTCTCAGTTCCACTTTTAGATATAATGGAGTAAGACCCTACCCAACACCCCTTCCCTGCAGTAAACAATTATAAAACCTGTATATAATACAAAAAGCAACTACCTGAAGGTACTGAAGAATGAACTGATGCAGATAGACTCTTGGTTAAAGGAGGGAATACAGGGAGCTATACAAGTAGGTTCCCAAATCTGTGGCTTTTAGCCTGAGGTTAAGTAGAGTTCCTATGGTACACAGTGATGGTGAAGACATTGTGGAAAAACCCACAGTCTTTCTGGTCTGGAGGACTACAAAAGAGATATAAGAAAATTGTAAATGCTGAGTGGGGAAATACTGTAAAGGAAAGAGCCAGAACTGGTAGTTGAATAAATACGTGGAAAAGGGTCAAAGCAGTTCATATAAAGACAAATAATAAGAATAAAGATTAGAACTGCTGCCCCCCAAAAAGAGTTTTCAGTTCAAGTCCAGCCAAGAAAATTACCAACTTAAACAAAGGAAACAATAATAGCCATTGGAGAAAAATAACATAATGCAAAAACTTCTATAATAATATTATAATGTTAATTTAGCATCCAAAATTATTTGATATCAAAAGAACCAAGAAAATAGAACACAGTGTCAAAATAAAAGAAATGCAATAAATTTTAACTCTAAGATGAACCACACTGGAACTAACAGAAAAAGGATTTTAAAGTGCCTATTACAAGTATCCTCAATAAAGTAAAACATAACATGAATTTGCTGTCTGACACTTTCAGCAAAATAATAGCAAGTCTCAGCAGAAAAATACAAACAATGAAGAACTAAATGGGCTGGGTGCAATGGCTCAGGCATGTAATTCTAGTACTTTGGGAAGCTGAGACAGAAGGATAACCTTTAGACCAGGAATTCCAGACCAGCCTGGGCAACATAGTGAGTCTCTGTCTCTTCATAAGATATAAAATTTAGGTGGGCATAATGGTGTACTCAGAGCCCCAGTTACAGGGGAGACTGAAGCAGAATAGCTTGAGCCCAAGAGTTTGAGGATTGCAGGGAGTTATGCCATGCTAGCCAAGGAAACAGAGTGAGACTTTGTCTCAAGAAAACAAAGAAAAAAGAAAGAGATGTAGAACTGAAAAAAATTCTGAAATTCCATATGTGATTATTTCTCTACTACAATTATTCACGTCATTTAATCTAGGCTTACCTTTAATCAGAATTTTACTACACTGAAAGCTTTTTAAGGACAAGAACCAAGTCTTACTTGTATTTGATTCTGCAACACCTTTTACAAGGCCTGGCATGTGGAAACGCTCATATGTGTCTGTTATTAATTTACTTAACTAATGTAAGAACTTGAAGGTTTATAAAATAATAAGATATGCTTATCATTTTACTTCTTTCAAAAATTTTGGTCTTGCTTTACTTTAAAGAGTGCTGATAAAGACAACAAAGGAATTAAATTAGAATAGAAATAGTCCTTTGGCACTATATAATTCATTTCAAAATACTGAAAATATATTCCACTAAACCACATACAAAACTGAGTATTAGCTTACTTTTATTACTTATCAAAAGGACCTATGCATAATTTTCACTATATAAATTTGGAATTGTCATTTTCTATTGTTTATTGTTAAGTTGGAACATATCCACTATTATGACTTATTCGAACTTGTAAAATTTTAAAATTATTTTCTACTTCGTTTCCTTGTAAAATTATATATAATGAAAGTTTACTTTTTTTGAAATTTACTTCATTTGCCTCCTTTATTAACAGATAGGAAGCAAAATAACAAGCCTGCCCCTCCACCACAAAATTTAATACATTAACACATCAAATATTTAAATATAATTTTTTTTACTGTATTTAGGGGAAGTTAGCAGAGTTCAAGGTACACAGGGTGTCCATAAATAGGGCACCCTGTATAGATCTCTTTCTGCTAGAAATTTATATGTTAGGAACTGTATAATTTGAATAATATTCTCCATATGTCTTTGGATAATTTTTTTATGTTTCACTTTTAAGTTTCTTTAGGTTTAACAATTTCAAAGTCAAGTTTAAGTTCATTTATATACAAACCATTTTTAAAACTAGTATCACATATTCTATTAAATCAGGGCCAATAGGCAATTTCCTAAATTCATAACCTTCACTATATTATGAATTTTATTAGGATATTCTCTATAAAAATATAAGTGACAGACAAAAGCAATTTATTTTAGGTAGCATCAAGTCTTTTTTTTTTTTTTTTTTTTTTTGAGACAGAGCCTCAAGCTGTCCCCCTGGGCAGAGTACCGTGGCATTACAGCTCACAGCAACCTCCAACTCCTGGGCTCAAGTGAGTCTCCTGCCTCTGCCTCCCAAGTAGCTGGGACCACAGGCGCCCGCCACAACGCCCGGCTATTTTTTGGTTGCAGCCATCATTGTTGTTTGGCGGGCCCGGGCTGGGGATTCGAACCCGCCACCTTAGGTGTACGTGGCTGGCGCCTTAGCCTGTTGAGCTATAGGCGCCGAGCCAGCATCAAGTCTTATATATAGTTTTATAAAGATTTAGGTCCCAGAATTGAAAGGAAGAATATAACGATAACTTACTCCTTGACAATGAAGATAGTCAACTGGTGGAGTTATTACATATAATACATCACTAGCCTCTCGTTCTGAGAAACATTTTTGTTTGAGAATACGATCAAGTAGTTCTCCTCCTTTCATCAAATCCGTAACAAGGTAAACATATCTACCATCATCAAATACCTAAAAAAGAATGAAGTTTTAAAATGTAATTATTTATAAATCTAAAATGTTTACATTGTATTTTCTCTGCAATTAAACCTCTAGTGTTAAAAAAAAAATATTCTCATATGGTTAATGTAATACCAGCTGTACTGAAGGTTTGATCAGTTAAACAACTTACACTATCCTAAGAGACCATGCTAAACCTATAATTTTATTAGTTCTTCAAGTTGTAGGTTATAGTTCATTAGACAATGAAAATGAAAAAATCAGAATGTTGTGCCTCTCAAATAACATATACCTCATTTTTTGCTGTATTATAGAAACTTTTCCTCTGTAACAGTAAGCTTCCTTCTGAAATTAAATATGGGATTTATTTTAAATACCCTTCCCTTAGTCCATTATCTGGTATAGTGTCTTAAATGTTTGTTGAATTCAAATAACATATCAAGGATTATTAAATAAAAATATTTATACTCTTTTCACTCAGGGGATTTGTGATATTCACATACACATTATGTGTATATATGTATAATATATGTGTTACATATATTTATAGATAAACATCCTAACTATGGCTTAAAGATTACAAATTAAAGTACATATCATAGCATTGGAAACTGATCAATATGGCTAATTTTTTTTTGCCTTCTCTAAAGAGAAAAGAACATTATCTTCTTATGTGAAAAGTCAATATTCAGTTACATCTACTAATATGAGTTGTATATTCATTTTATAAAACAACAGACTAAGTACTATTTTACTCAAGATATAATCCATAATGCTACATCCAACTGCTATGCAATTAAGAAAAGTAAAATCTTCAAGAATTTGGTAGATTTCCAATCCTCTGTATCTTCTACATTTATAGTACTACAGAATAAAAAATGGTGCTCATTATAATGTTAACTAGTTAACCAGCCAGAATATATATAACTAATCAGGACTCATTTATCAACTATCCTTCTTTGCTTTTTATATTCTATAAGAAGAGGAGTGCAGAATCAGGAAAAAACAATTAAAGCAGCTAATGTACAGATGCCTAGATTTTAAAATACCTACATCTTTTAAGGTGATAATATTGGGATGTTGTCCATAGCGCATCAAAATTTCAATTTCTTCTGAAGGATCTCGCTTACTTTTGTCAATGATCTAAGAAATAAGAGAAAATTCTCAGAGGAAAAGAAATTATTTTCTCTGTTTAAAAATGCAGTTTGAACTCGTCACCTCCAGCATAGGGGACTGGCACCCTACCCGTTTGAGCCACAGGCACCACCCTATTTTTTAATTTTTTATTGAGACAGAGTCTCACTATGTCACCCTTGGTAGAATGCTGTGGTGTCACAGCTCACAGCAACCTCAAACTCCTGGGATCAAGTGATTCTCTGACCTCAACCTCCCAAGTAGCTGGGACTACCGGCGCCCAGTACAATGTCTGGCTATTTTTTTGTATTAGCAGGCCCGGGCTGGGTTCAAACCTACCAGCCCTGGTACATGTGGCTGGTGCCCTACCCACTGAGCTCCAGGTGCCACCCTGGACATTAATCTTAATGAAAATCAATTTGGATGAGAGGGGAGGTAGGGATTCGTTAAATTTATACCTATGAGGTGTAGTGCACAATATCTGGGTAAAGGGCACACTTATAACTTTGACTCAATCTATAAAAAAACAAAGCATACAAACAAAATATATATCCCCTAATTTTCTGAAATTAAAAAAAAGAAAACAGCTACAAGTGCTGTGAGGGCAATTTTAGGATTGATGAGAATATTGATTATGGTAGTGGTTACACAACTATAACCACCTGTCAAAAGGTGGAATTGTACACTTAAAATAGCTATTTTTTTGTATATAAATTATTCTACAATGAAGCTTATTTTAAAGGCTAAGAAACTATTAAAATGCAAACCGAAAACATTAAATATATTGTTCCTCCAAAAAAAAGCCATGAAAAGTAATTCAAAATGAAAATATTAAGTCTTAGAGCTCTCTTTCATCATCTTTCTTATCTTCATTTGTTCTACTGACTATGTCTGTGAGTTAACCTATAATTTAAATTATATACATAAAACAAAAAAGTTAGGCTCAGGGATAATACCTTCACTGCAAATTCCATGTTAGTGGTTGTATGTATGCATTGTTTGCAAACAGAATAGGAGCCAATACCAATATCCTCTTTCAATTCATATACTTCACCAAATTCTGTAGCATTTCCATTTATCTGTTTTTTCAAAAAAAAAATACTGAAGAGAATGAAACATTTTCACATTTTCTATTTTTTGTCCGAAATATACATTCATCTTACATCTTAAAATAAATCAAGAATAAATCATTCTAAAGAAGTTTTTAACACATATAAATGGCTTCCAGTGGTTTTCAACCTTCCTAATGCCCCGGCTCTTTAATACAGTTTCCGTAGGTCATGACCCATAGGTTGCGAACCGGTGGCTTAAACAGATTCTAAACCAATCTTAAAATATAGGCTTTCAGGATCCTTGTGGCCAATACAATAGATCAACCAGTTTATACAGTAACTTTACGTTGTATTCATAATAAGACCACCTAAATATAATTAAAGGTTATTACTATCAACTCATTCTCAAAATATATGGAGACATCTTTAATTCATTATTATATCAAGATAAAAACCAAAATAGTTAAAAATCACTTTTTCAAAAAAGTATTAAATACCCAGTAGCCAGGTCTAGTGACTCATGTCTATAATCCCAACACTTTGGTAGGCCAAGGTGGGAGGATCACTTGAGGCCAAGAGTTTAAACCAGTCTGGGCAACATAGCAAGACCTCATCTCTACAAATATTAAAAAACAAAAAATAGCCAGATGTGCTGTCCTGTGGATGTAGTTCTACCTACTGGTAAAGCTGAGGCAGGAGGATCATTTGAGCCCTGGGGTTTGAAGTTGCAGTGAACTGACTGTGCCATTGCACTGTAGCCTAGGCTACAGAGACCTTGTCTCTAAAAAATAAACATTACCAATAACTGAGATAAATATTAGTAATTATCCCCTTATTATTATCACTAAACTAAATAATGTGATTAGGTGGTATTTACCTGAACGATTGGTAATACATTTGAACTTGTGTTAGGAGTGATTTTATGTTCTTCTGCAATAGAAGTTGCAACAAAGCTGAATCCTTGAAGAGCTGATGAGCATTTGCACTGGCTGGCAAACCAGGAGAATCTAATGCTCAAATAATTAGATTTAATTAGAACTACACAGTAATCTATGGCATAAAATGTCCTATTTTTTAAAATATAAATGCTATCATCTGATACACTATATGTTTGCTTTATTCTATATTTTCTGTCTCCCACCACTTATATACATGTTCCTTTTGGTAAGTAATTATTGTCTGCTCTTTTCACCGCTATATCCTCATTGCTTAGTTTGTAGTAGTCATTCAACATTTGTTGAATGAAAGCACAAAACACACGCCACTAAAAGTAAACCACATTAAATTCTAAACTGTAAGAGTTATGGTAATACATTTCATGTTTAACTTCCTGCCTCATACTCTGTAAGTAATACCACATCAAAGGATTTATAAAAGAAGAAGAAAAAAACCTTCCTGCCTCATACTCTGTAAATAATACCACGTCAAAGGATTTATAAAACAAGAAGAAGAAAAAAAAAAACCTGCCATCCTTTCCACCCTTTTCCCTTGTCTCTGCTCCTCTTATAAATATTTCTCATTTAAAGCCTCTACTTGAAGGATGCCCAAATAATGTTGTATACAGGATCCATACTTCCAAAAGAGCAAACCAACCCTCTGAAAAGTTATCATTCTTTTAGTTTTTACTTAGAAGTTTATATTTTAAAATCTGTTAGAATTAAGTTCCCAATTTTACACATAAACATCCATTACCTTTAGGTGTTTTTGCAGTAAATTCAGGATCAAAACAAAAAGTATCATCTGGTTTTCCAGAAGCAGGCTTAAAGGAGGTTGAACTTCTCTTTTATATAATTTCTAGAAGAAACAACAGGGTAACATAAAAACATATTAAGGATTTTAAAAATCATTATGCTTTCTAAAGTAGAACAGAACATAATATTCAATTTTCTTAATAAAAGAAATTTGAGCTGGCTTCAAACATCTGTTAATAAATTATAAAATTTTGAGAGATAATATCCAAAATCTAATCAGGCCAAGAAACACAACAGTGATGCCATAAATTGCATTTTCAAGAAATAACAATGCTCAATTTTATGTATCAAAAACTGAGTTGAATTATTATTTATAATATACCATACAGAATATATCACAATGTTACCATGCAGAAGTAATAATGCTCAATGTTATCAAAATCAATGGACTGTTTTCAAGAAAAAATTTTATCTAAAATATTGTATTTAACATGAAAATATACAGTAAATGTACTGCTTAGGGCTCCTTTGATAGAATGCAAAATTTTAGTCTTGTCTAACAATCTAACATGCTAAAATTTATATGTTTTTGAAAGGCATAGAGTATATTTGATATAAAAGTCTCTTTTCTTTGGGCAAAATTTTCTTTTTGAAAATCTTATGGTCTATAGTAGGGAAAAATTAATAGAGAATTATTTTAAAGTAATTTTCATTCACTGAAATACATAAACATTACACTGACTTATCTAAATTTAAAACAATGAAAAAAATACTTATTCTTCAGTTTTTTGCTCTTATTCATACAAGGTTAATCAATAACAAATATGCTATTCAACTTACATTCCAGTCAATATTTGCAAAAAAAAGATGTCTTTTGATTTCCTCAACTCCTTCTGAACCTATAAAAATGGAAATAATTTTTTATTGGTATGGTTTCTTTAATCTTGATCCCTAGCTGTCAGGCTATTTGTAAACAAAAATACACATTTCATAGATTCCTTGAAAAGTCTGGGATTTCTTATCTGGTATTTTATAAATTTATCTTTTCACATTTCTATAATTAAAAAATCCTGATGTTTGTATTTAACTACAAATGGAATCATACATGTCTCCCATGAAATCAAAAGCATGTTCAACAGAACGTTAAAATTTAAGTACATTTTATTTTATTTACAATTTATCTTATGACCTCATATTTGTATGCCAAATTCAAAGTACAAAAGAATAAAGTGACACTTAAATTTTAACATAGGGTATAAATAGGATAATAGGGTCACCTTTGCAAATAGGGAAAAATTACCAGAAAGTGGTCAAAAAGCAAGTAGCTTGAGAAATATAATATTTACTTTTTGAGACAAAATAATGATCTTCAAATACCTAAAAGGATTACCTATACAAGGGAAAATATTGTGAATTACTGCAAAATAGATAATCCATGTTTTGTACATAATAATATATGTTAAACAGAAGTTTTAATTAACTGGTCAACTTTATTTTTAAGTCACGGACATAATAGAACTTATTGTTTCTGGACTGAAAGCACAAAATGAAAAATTCCAGGTATAAATGTATAGCAGTAGTAACAAACTTAAACTCAGAAAACAGAAAGATATAGTTATCCTTCCAAAAGTATAGTATAAAAGTTAAGAAAATAAATACCCAATCTATTTGCTGGATTCCTTTTGAACAACATCCTTAGAAGACTTTGTGCTTCACCACTAAGAAACTGAGGCATTCCAAGTTTTGCTCTGGAAAAGAAGATTTTAGAACATTTCACTTAAACCTAGCAAAATTTCTAACAATGGCAAATAATGTCCCTATATGATAGGAGAAGAGAAAAAGTATAAAACAAATATTTGTGATAAATTAAAACAATAAAATACATTTCTCAGAACAAAAAGCAAAGAATTTTTTTCCAAAAGAAAAATACAGCATTTACACTTACTTTAATATCATATTCATAGTCTCATTTCTGTCTTTACCTTGAAATGGCAGAGTGCCAGTAAGCATTTCAAACTACAACAAACAGAAAGAAAATCATACAGTCAATTTTGCATAACTTAGAATATATAATAAAATTCTTTACCAAAAAAAATGAGACTTGTACTACATTATCATTGAATCATGCAGGATCTACATGACATTGGATAAAAATGGGTCCAGCAAACCAGGTCACCTTAGGACATACACATGTACTTCTGGTACCCTCACAATATATATATGTATACAAACATACACACATGAAACCAATCAATATTTTTCTGTTCTAATTTAGCTAAGTTCTCAAAGTCAAAGTAATTTGAAAATAACACACAAGGCCTTTTCTTTTAAAACACTGATGTGCCTTTTAAAACAAGTGTTTAATAATAAAGGAAAAGGAAGCCCAAAACTCTTTCAAATTCATACATGTTCAAGAAAGATTTAACCATTCTCATTCTCCTTGCTCTTCCTAAAACAAAAACTAAAGAAAGAGAGGCAGAAGATGCAGAACACAACTCACATGAGCCAGTATCTTTATAAAAGAAAAATATTAAGACAGTTTTACATAGCAGAAGGAAAACATTTCCCTAATGAGATACGACTGAAGTGTAGATAATTATGGCTGGGCATGATGACTAATACTTGTCCATGTAATCCTAGCACTCTGGGAGGCTGAGGCAGATGGATCATTTGAGCTCAGGAGTTGAGACCAGCCTGCGCAAGAGTGAGACCCCCATCTCTACTAAAAATTAGAAAAACTAGCTGGGCAGTCTGGTGGGTGCCTACAGTCCTAGTTACTTGGGAGACTGAGGCAAGAGTATTGCTGGAGCCCAATTTGAGGTTGCTGTACGTTATGATGCCATGGCACTATACCCAGGGTGACAGAGTGAGACTCTGTCCCAAAACACGTAGATAATTAAAACATTAAATGATAGTATAAAAATAAAGAGCATAATAACTCATTAAAGAGATTTTTTCATATATCTATTATTTAAATTGCAAACTTAGACTCAATATGGTTTTGGCCTCAGTCTTCTACTCAGTTGTCTGAACTCACAAGCTAAGTTAGCTTATCCATTCAATTATCTCTTGTACCCTGATGACTCTAAAATCTGCTGCATCAGCCTTAATCTTTCTCAAGCTCCAGTTTTCGTTCCAGAATTTTTAGTAATGGTTCACCACCAGGGACTAGAGTGGTAGAGGTGAGAGTGGCAGGGAGAGGAAGAAGAAGGGAAGGATACAGTATGGGAATAATAATTTCCCTCAAAGACACTCAAAGTTGAGCATACATAGTTTATAGCAATAAGGTCTCCAAATTATGTTGATTCTCTGTCTACTGCCCTTCCTAATTTATCACCATCTAGGAGTTAGCCACTTATAGTAGTAACCTGTGTAACATGTTAAAAATAAATTCTCTCCCTGCTTCCAAAATCAGCTTTTCTTTTCAGCTATTTCTTTTCTGCTAACCTGCCATTCTTTAAATCACCTAAAGTTCATAAATTTTAGTTATCTTAATCTTTGACCATTCCCCTCTGTTTTACCTGTGTCATTTAATCTGCGACTAAATTTATTTATTTATTAAAATTTCAACTGTTTTTATTCCTTTTAAGTAAACAGTGGTATATGCCATCATTTTAAATGTTTATTTTGGGAACATCTTATTAAAAATGGCACCCTGGGATCTTCTTCAGTTCTATGTCCCAAAAATTCTTTCAAGAGTCTGATGAAATTTCTTTAAAAACTCTTTAAAAAACAAAGATAATACAACCCAACTTAAATAATAACAATCTGAAAAATTTTAGTATCCCAGTGGAAAGTCTCAAGTCTTTTAATATTCCTCAAAAATGCCACTATGTACCACTGTACTACAGGTCAAGGAGGATGGCTATCCAAAGGTTAAACTATCACTTGATAGTTCCTGATAGACTCAGGTATATCCTATAATCACAGGTTACCATGCATCATTTCCTGTAGATAAATAGTATTCATGTGATAGGCCACCATCCAATTCGGATGTCTCTGAGCATTCCAATAATATGACTGTCATGCCCTGTAGTAAGCTCTCCAGGACTACTCATAATCCTGATAGGTATCAGAAACACTTGGATGTGTTTTCCTGTAACAGTCACAACAACCATCTTCCTGGGGTTCTGTGTGGAATTAATAGGAAGACTATCTGGGTAGGTTTCTCTGGCTCTGCTTAGCTCTCTGTTTAACCCCCTCTTTATGCTTTGCCTTAGTCTGGATTTCAGGGGATTCCTGATATTCCTCTAGATTGGAGGATCATTTCTGTCAGAGGTTGTTCCAAAGGGATGTAACCATTCACAGGAGCAGACTCAGAATCTTTCAGCTGAGGATCTGAAGAGCCTTCCAAGTATGACTTATTTCCTTTGCTCTAGGATGAAGTCCTTGAGCTGTAAGAATCACTGTCACTACTTGCCAATATCTGGACTCTCCAGGAACTCTATTTTTCACAAAATCATTTTGAGGATTCACAGTCTGGTCCCCAGGACCTGTATAGTGCCTAATGACTTCCACAGGTTTCTCTAATCCCTCTTTAATATAGTGTTAATAATCTTTTACCAACTCTGCAAAAGTCAAAGTGTACAGCTAGTGGTTTTTAAAGGAAGACAGACAAGAAATTTGGGGGAGTGACACTGGTAAGGCATTTGTGACCTGGTGCTGACTGTTGGTAGAGTTCTCAATAGGGGCCTGAACAGAACTCTTCAACTGCTCTTCCAATTGTAGTTCTTTTGGAGACATTGCTTTTTCTATTACTCAATACTCTGAGTGGCTTTTCAAAGGAAGTTTTTGTTTGGTATTATTTTTTTATTTGGTTGATTGTGCAGATACAGAAGTATTTCTAGAAGAAGCCAAGTGGTTACCATGAGCTTTCTGAGTTTGAAAGTTTCTCTCCATTTTTTGAATTTGCTTTTTTAGGGGTTGGGTAGGTACATTTGCTAAGCCATAGGTATCCACAGCTGCTTTAAATTCCACATCTCAATCCAAACATTCTGCCATCAGACCAGGATGAATGGGATCTGGTAAGGGGATAAGGTTGATATTACATTTCTGGGCAATTTTCATCATTACATCTTCTTCTTCTCCCCAGCAACAGTAGGTCACTGTCAGTCCCAAGGTACCAAAATGGCTAACTCTGCCAATCTGATGCATATATGTCTCTCAGTTCAATGATACAGCCAAATTTACAAGATTCACCTTCTGGGCATCAATCCCACAGGAAATCAAACCTGTAGAAATGAGGACTCTGCAATGAAACTGCTTCAGTTTAGCCATAGCGTCAAGATGCTGATTCTGATTCATGTTGCCTGAAATACATTCAGCAGGAAAGCCTTTAGAAGAAAAGATATCAGCCAAATGTTGTGCTCTGCTGTGCAAATTAGAAAAGACTAAAGCTTGATTAAATGGAATTCTGCTGAACAGCTCCTGTAAATGCTGAGCCTTTTCCTCAAAAATCCTATGAGCCAAAGGATATGAATTGACAGTTTTGTAATATTGCTTCAAAGCTATCATACATGGATCACTGGAATTCAGTCTCATGAAAGTGGGATCTCTCATGTACTTTGTCAAAGCATTAGCCAAAAATTCAGAGTAAGTAGTTGACATGGCTAACATCTGTCTACTGGCAGGCAAGGAAGAATAAATCCAATTAATTTTTTCCTGGAAGCTGCCTTCTTCTAAGAGTGTATCTGCTTCATCAAGAATAAAGAGATCTATTCTGCCTGGATTCAAATAGTCCGGTTCTACAAGTTATTTCATTCTGCCAGGAGATCCAACAGCAATATGACATTTTTTAAGTCTGGTTTTGTCTTCTGACATTGAGGTCCCTCCAAGGAAGACATGACACTCTAAGCCTTCCATTTTGATTCCAATAGCTGTAATAACAGAATGTATCTGTACAGCAATCTCTCTGGTAGGAGCCAAGATCATAATCTGGGTACTTAAATTTTCAAGAACAAGAAAGCCCAAAGCAATGGTGGAAAATACATAGGTTTTCTCAGTGCCAGATTTAGCCTGAACAATTAAATCAAGCCCACAGCGCCCCAGCGGGATGGCCTTCAGCTGCACCAGTGAGGGTGTCTCAAAGCCGGCTGCCCGCAGCCCCTCCAGCACCGGCAATGAAAGAAGTAATGACTCAAAGTCCGCTGGTTCTGCCAATAGTACGTCTCGGGTGCAGGTCAGAGGGCCTCCGATACAGTGAGCCGTATGCAGGCTCCGCAAGGGCCTAGGGAGTGGCTTTGGGGCCAAGACCTGCATGGCAACACGCTCCACCTGCATACTGCTCTCCACTGCTGCTAAGGCCACCGGGGCTCCAAATGCCACCATCATGGTAGCAAATTTGCTACTAAATTTAGACACTTCTTCCTTTGAAATGTCTTTAAAGTTTCCTCTTTTTAACTCTATAATCTTACAATTGTCTTGTAAGGAAACATTCCTGGTCTTTCTGCTTCTAGTTTCTTCTATTTCTAAACCACTTACAAATTGTTGCCAAGGCTAATCTTTCTAAAAATTAAATTTTCTCTAATTTTAACCCTGTTTAATAATCTACAATAATTTCCTAATACCCACAGAATTATATGCAAATACTTATAGGTTTATTGCTTCAGTTCCTCCACCTTCATTCTCCACTAGTCCAGTCAAACTGGTTTTCCAACCCTTTGCTATTATGATCAAAATAGACTCTCCCTTGTAAATTTTATACATTCTTCATTGCTTAATTTAAGTTCTGACTTCTCCAATTTTCTTATATCAATTTGTATACACACCTATTATGTCTTCTCTGAATTCCTAAAGTACTTATTGACAGTTTATTAAGCTACTCCAATTGTTTCTCCAACAAGATGGTAGGCATTCTTGGGTCTTGGAAAATACCAAGTATTGTACTTTGAATCAGTTCCTACCACACAGCCCTCCATAAATGCCAGGCTTAAATAACAGGCACTTAATATACTGATGTATCAGTGTGCCATTCAGTGACAAATGGGCAAAATGAATCAAACTTCAAAAGCAAATTATATCTGATTTATCTATCATCCTACTGACTACTAGAAATTCTATGCTTAGTCTCATACCAAATTAGTCAGTCTACATTAAGCATCTACTATATGATCACTATGCTAGGTACTATGGGAGATGAAAAGGAGTGTGGGACATGATTCCCCTGTTCAAGAGGATTATAATCTTACTTGGGAATGCTTGAAACTATAAAACATTATGTGGTGAGATGCTAAGTTATATGATATCTAATTAAAATACCATATAATTCCTAAACTCAGAATTCTGAAATCTATAATCTGACAGATCTTTTTTTAAGTTTCAAACATGAATATCTGTATTTTATGTAACACAGCTTGCATTTTATTTTATCTAGTGAATTTAAAAGAAATCAGAACACCGAAACCCTAACTTTTACTGTATAGCAACTAGCCAATCACAAGATTTATCAGAACTCCTTTCTTATCCAACTCATCTCAAAATTTAAATTAACATAAAATCCTAAGATATGAACATTAGTAATATTTTTGGCATATACTATAAGAAAAATAATGCTACTTACCATAAGTACACCATATGACCACCAGTCAGCACTCTGAGAATGACCTCTTCTATTTACTACTTCAGGAGCCATATACTCTACTGTACCACAAAATGAGTAGGCCTTCTTTTCTTGATCTACTGACTCCTTACTGAGTCCAAAATCTATACAGTGTCACACACACGCACACACAAAAAAAAAAAAAAAAGAAAAAAAAACTAAAAAACTTCAGTTTTATAGAAAACACAAAAAAATCCAAAATAATATATAAAACATTAAAAATATTTATGGATAGTATACAATTACACATAAGATAAAACCGTGAAACCAATAATGGAAACTAGTTTGTGTTTCAAAATGTTACTCTTTAAGAGCGTTTAAATATTGCTCAGTTGAATCTCATTCTCTAAATATGTAATTTCAGGTCTGCATTAGAATATGTTGCAATAATTTTAATAGAACAACAATTAAATCAAGTTGTAATATTGACTTAAATTTTAAAATATACTAAGATAAAGCAAAGACAGTGACTTATACATTCTTAAATATTAAAAATGAAAGTTTTTCTTTGGATTCAGTAAGCTTACATTAAAATCTTCAAAGGGCTAAAAATGTCAATACATAAAAATTGATCTTACTTCTATGCAGTAGAACAATTAAAAGATAAAATTTAAAAAGAATCATTTATACTATTATCAAAAAAACACATGAAATTGAAATTTACAAACATATAATCACAAGTGTAAATATACAAAAATTAATATATTCAAGACATATGCCAAAAACTAGAAGTGCAGATGAAAGAAATCAAAGCAGGTCTAAATAAATGGAGGGATATACTGTGTTCATAGCTTAGAAAGATTCAATGTTGTTATCAATTCTCCCAAAACGGATACATACATTCAATGAAAATTCAATAAAATCCCAGCAAGATTTCTTTTGTAAAAAATCAAGAAAGTGATTCTAAAATTTGTATAAAATGGAAAAGAAAACAATAGAACATTCAAAGTAATTTTGAAAAACTAAAGGAAATAGGCTCGGCGCCTGTGGCTCAAGCGGCTAAGGTGCCAGCCACATACACCTAAGGTGGCGGGTTCAAGTCCCCAGCCCGGGCCGCCAAACAACAATGAT
>NW_003852581.1:50744-61616 GCF_000181295.1 Otolemur garnettii
ACTTTCACTACTTGATTTTAAAACTTAAACTACAAAACTACAATAATGAAGACAATATATTGGAGAAAGGCTAGACATATATATCAATGGAACAGAATAGTGTCCGATAATAGACTGACATACATGGTTAGTTATGCCATAATGCTTATTTTAATAATTTTTCCCAAAATATTACCAAACAATTTGAGCATAACACAAATTTTATGTTGCTTTATAAATGCTTTTGTCTGCAAGAAAAATGAAGTGAACTCAGAAAATTGCACCTAGGTGAACTTAGTCAAGCAGAAATACATAAAATGCACACATTTTCATATCTCAAAGATCTACCAGCTACTTCAGTTCATTCTTTGTTAGAAGTCACTCTTATTCACATCTAGTGCAGTAACTTTCCTTACAATTTCAGAACATCTATCTTGTACTACTTCATTATATTTATAAACTGCAATTTTTCTGACACCTATATCAACAAGAAAATTTCAGGTCTTTTTCAAGTTAAGCTACCATATTTATTATAATCTTTATGTATTTATCATTTAGAGAATGTAAAATAGTGCAACTATTTTTACTAGTTTTCTTTTCTTAGTGTTTCACTGACCAAACATTTTAGTGTAACACATCTTATCCCATTTTGTACATTGTTCTGGTTAAGATTGTGTCACACTCTGATAGAACTGGCTGTATGTTGTCAAATTGATTTCTCACAAAGGTATAAAAGCAATTCCATGAATTCAGGACAATCTTTTCAAGAAATGATGCCAGAATGGATTAATAAATTGTAGTATATGTATACCATGGAATATTATACAGCCTTTAAAAAGATGGAGACTTTACTTCTTTTATGTTTACATGGATGGAGATGGAACATATTCTTCTTAATAAAGTATCTCAAGAATGGAAGAAAAAGTACCCAATGTACTCAGTTCTACTATGAAACCAATATATAATCACCCACACTTCCATATGAAAACTATAACCCAACTATAACCCAAGATGGAGGGGGAAGAGGAAGATGAGGGGAGGGGAGGGGAGAGGATGGATGGAGGGAGGGTATTTGGTCAGACCACACCTGTGATGCATTTACAAGGGTACATGTCAAATCTACTAAATGTAGAGTATAAACAACTTAATACAATAATTAAGAAAGTTCAGTGAAGGCTATGTTAACCAGTTTATTGTAAGTATTTCAAATTGTATATAAAACCAGTACATTGTAACCCATAAATTCATTATTGTACATAGCTATGATTTAATAATAAATAAATAAATAAATAAAAGAACAAACAATGCTATTTCTGAAAAAGGACAAAATATCTCAAGAGACACTTCTTCAAAGAAATAAACACAAAAATATATTGATTGTCATTAATTATTAGAATAATACAAATAAAAATGATGAGATACCATTTATACTAGAATAACTAAAATAAAAAATACTGACAATATCAAGGGCTGGTGAGGATGCAGAACAAATGGAACCCTATCATACATTGCTGATGGGTATCCAAAATGGGATAGCCACCTTGGAAAAGAGCTTTTAGGTTTCTTGTTAAGTTAAATACACTTAGAATATGACCAAGTAATTCTAATTCTCAAGTATTTATTGAAATAAAAAATTATGTCCACATTAAAACCCGTACATGAATGTTTACAGTGGTTTTATTCATCATTGCTAAAACCAGGAAACCATGGTACCACCATTAAGAGGTACAATATTCAGCTATTTAAGAACCAATCATTGATGCACACAATGATATGATGAATCTAAAATGTACCATGTTTAGTAAATGAAGCCAGATTCATAAGGCTATATATTATATGCATCTGTTTATATTACATTATAGAAAAGATTAAAAAAAAACTGGAGACAGAAAGTGGGGGGGTTGGCTTGGGGTAAGGAGAGTACTAATTTATAATGGGAGAATTTTCGGGTTTAGGGAACTATTCTATATTTTTATTTTGGTGGTATTTACAAGATTATTCCCTCACCAAAATTTGCAGAACTAAACATCAAAAAGTGATTTTTTTAAAAAATTAAGCTTTACATTTTGAGATAATTGTAATTTCATGGTTGGTTATAGCAAATACCACAGAGATCCTATTTACACTTTAACCAGTTTCCCTCATGGTAACATCTTACAAATCAGTAGTATGATAACACAGCTAGGAGATTGACACTGAAGCAACAGAGATACAAAGTCATTCCATCGCCAAAAGATATCAGAAGAATGAGTTTTCTTATATGTAAATTTTACCTTAATTTTGAAAATAAAAAAGGGATAAGCCCTATATTGCTCTCTTGCAATAAAATATCAACAATCACACTTAATTTTAGGGCCTGTCAAAACTGATTTTCTAACAATGCTCAATAGTTTTATTTAAAAAGTCACTTATATTATTTATTTATTTATTACAGAGTTTCATTCTGTTACCTGGGCTAGAGTGCTGTGTTATCAGCCTAGCTCACAGCAACGTCAAACTTCGGGTTCAAGCAATCCTCTTGCCTCAGCATCCTAAGTAGCTGGGACTACAGGTGCCCTCCATAGCACCTGGCTAATTTTTATATATTTTTTCTCTTTTAAATTGCAGAATAACATGAGTGTACACTTAGGTTATAATGTTTGCAATTGTTCAGTAAAGTCCCTATTGAAGTTGTGTCCTGATCTCAGGAGGTGTGCAATATACCTCCACATTGTGCCCATTAGGTGGAAGTACACTGATCCTTCTCCCTCCTCCTCTCTTCGGCCCCCCCATCTTGAATTGAATTGAGATTTGATTTTATGTGGATATGTATTAGATTATCTACTAGCTTTATTATTAGTATTGAGTGCACTGTATACTTGCTTTTCCATTCTTGTGATACTTTACTAAGAAGAATGTGTTTCAGCCCCATCCAGGTCAATACAAAAGATGCAAAGTCTCCATCTTTTTTTAGGTCTGAATAGTATTCCTGGTAAACATATAACACAGTTTATTAATCCATTTATGAGTTCATGGACACTTAGATTGTTTTCACATCTTGGCAGTTATAAGCTGAGCTGTGATAAACAATCTAGGGGAAATATCCTTATGATAGAATGATTTTTTTCTTCTGGATAGTAGATGCCTAGTAATGAGATTGAGGGATCAAATGGAAGGTCTAATTTGAGTTCTTTGAGTATTTTCCATACTTCCTTCCAAAATGCTATATTAGTTTACAATCCCACCAACGGTGTTAAAGTGTTCCTTTCTCTACACATCCATGTCAACAAGTGCAGCTCCGGGACTTTTTCATGTGGGCTATTCTCACTGGAGTTAGGTGATTTCTCAGCATGGTTTTGATTTACATTTCTCTGATAATTAGAGACTCTGAGAATTATTCCATATATTTGCTAGCCATTCATCTGTCTTCATCAGAGAAGGCTCAGTTCATTTCTCTTGCCCTATGATATGATAGATGGGATTTTTTGTTCTTTTTCTGTTGATTGAGTTCTCAGTAGAGTCTAGGTATCAGCCCATTGATAGATTAGTAACATGCAAATATCTTTTCTTATTTTGAAGGTTGTCCATTTGTATTAATTGTTGTGTCCTTAGGTATACAGAAGTTTTTCAGCTTAATTAAGTTCCATTTCTTTATTTTTATTATTGTTGCGAATTCCAATGACTTTTTCCTTGTAAAATTTTTTGCCAGGCTGACATTACTAAGAGTTTTTCCAGTCTGGGTGCAGTGGCTCATGCCTGTAATCCTAGCACTCTGGGAGGCCAAGGTGGGTGGACTGCCTGAGCTCAGAAGTTCAAGACCAGCCTGAGCAAGAGCAAGACCCTATCTCTAAAAATAGCCAGGTGTTGTGGCAGGTGCTTATAGTCTCGGCTACTTGGGAGGCTAAGGCAAGAGAATTGCTTGACTCCAAGAGTTTGAGTGTGCTGTGAACTATGACACTATGCCATTCTACTGAGGGCAACTAAGTAAGATGTTATCTCAAAAAAAAAAAATACAGAGTTGTTTTTCCCACACTTGCTTCTAGGATTTTTCTTGTTTCATGCCTTAGACTTAAATTTTTGATCCATATTGAGTATATATGTGTATATACATATGTATATACACAATAATAATATATATATGTATATATATATGTATGTATATTTAGTAAAGATGGAGTTTCACTCTTTCTTAGGCTGCTCTCAAACTCCTGAGATCAAGTAATCATTCCATCTTAGCCTCACAGAGTGCTGGGTTTACAAGCATGAGCTATCATAGAATTATTTTCTTATATATACATTTTTTTCTTACATACTCAGCTCAAGAACCATGTGACTACATTTTGACCACTCTACATTTTTTTCGTTCCTCTCTTTATAAAAGTTAAATTATGTCCCTCAGAAAACACATTATGGCAACCACTAACAGTTCAATTATGTTTTTAATGAAATATTATATAAATGTTGTTTTCTAAATAGGCAATTCATGTTATATACATTTTATATGGACTATGGAAGGGATAGAAATGTTCAGGGGGAAAGTAAGTATTAAGGACAACATAAATAGAATTTTAGCAAATATGCAGATACTTGCGGTTATCCATTAATTCTACTGTTGTTTTGCTATACAATCATAATTTTAGTATGAGGCCAATCAGACTCAAAGTACAGTTATAACAGGAGCCTTTCTACAGGCCATTGTCATTCCAGAGTAGCCTGCTAAATATTAGATTCATTTCATAGGCATGGAGGATTTTTAAAGTAGATAGATGAAATAAAAGGTACTGCTGTTGTCTTAAAATGCTCTGAGAAAAACACAAAATGCTGGGGAGGACCCTACCTAGTTGAGAAATTCCTAAATCACTAAAACCCACACAGAGCCTACTGATATCAATGACAAATAGCAATCAGTCTGGCACTTTTGGCTTATATGTGCATTATTCAAAATGGAAGGAAAGAGATAAGAAGAAAAGTATAAAGGGAGGAAAGATACAAAGATGTTAGGAATAGAATAAAAAAGAGAGACAAAAGGAATAAAAGGAAAATAAATTAAAGAAAACAATGAAATGAAAAAGTTTTAAAATACTTGCTGTAAAAGGTTATATTTCAATCAATCTCACAGGAAAACTGATAGGTTAAATCCATAAGTTACTCTTTACAAAACCTTGAACTAGGTTATAATAACAAAAATATAAATTATCTAGTATTTACTATTATTTACTTTCTTTAAATGTTTATGCCATTGTAAGGAAAACAGATTGAATTGTAAAAAAATTATACATCACATTTTCTTCCGGTTACATTCCTTGTGTCCCTTGCTTATAAATTAACACTTACCTACCATTCCTTCCTCAGAAACTTTAAGCCTCTAAATGCTATAAAAAGCAGAATTCAAATGATAAGACTAAATATAAAACAACTTGATATCATCATCCACCCAATGAACCTTAATATTGCAATAGGGGTGTCCAACCTATGGCTAGTAGGCTTCACATAAATTATTTGAGGACTGTTTTGCTTATTTGTAGTATCGAATGTCACAAAAAGTACACATGGATCTTTCTTGAGTCTTTTTGCTCATCAGCTTTCATTAGTGTTTCTGTATTTAATGTGTGGAGTGGCCCAAGACGACTCTTCCTCCAATGTGGGGAAGAAAAGAGAGAAGGTTGGATACCCCTATTTAATGTAGAAAACTATAGGTAGGGTTTTTTCCTACTCTTTCCCACCTCCTTTTCTTCCTTATGATAAAACAGGTACAATTTATTAAGAAAAAAATTAAAAGAGGAATTAAATTCTAATTAGCTTTACAATTAACATTTAATTGCTATAAAATAAAAATTTATATATTATATAAAATCTCAAAACACTATTGTTCTCATATTTTTTTTCCTTTCCTTTCCTCTTTCAATATTTTCAACCCCATGGTGTCTTTTATATATGAAACAAAAAATCAGTAAGAGTCACTAAACTTTATTCGAACTTTGTCACATTTACTTCACATTTCAAGGTAACAGCTTGATACTTATTTTTACATTGATGCAGTATATTTAGGAGATTAAAGAAACTTACTTTTAAACTGCTGGTTCAAAATTCCCTACAAAGACCACATCTTTAGTTTATCTCTGTTCTAACATTCCAAAAATAAAATACGGAATTTACTATCTATTGAAAATATACATAACTTTTTGAGATTAGCTTGCTCAGCATAATATCCTTGAGATCCATCCAGTTGTTTGGTACGTCAAACGTTCTTTCCTTTTTATTGCTTAGTATTATTTCACTGAATGTAGGTACCACAGTATGGTTACCCATTCACCCTTTGAAGGATATTTGGGTCATTTCCAGTCTTGGGCTATTACAAATAGCTGCTATGAACATTCATATGTAGCTTTTTTAGTGAACACAGGATTTTATTTCTCTAGGATAAATGTTCAAGAGTGTGATAACTATATGCTTCTATTTATATAACACTCTTTAACAAAAGTATAGCAATGTAGAATGTATTAAGTGTTGGCTATGAGTTAGGGAAGGGGAAGAGAAAGTGTCAACAATATTCCAAATGTGGTGACTAATTATGATAAACTTTTCCGTTTAGTCTGACACTAAGATGGTGTATTTCTATTCAAAAAACTAAATATTATTTCTTAATTAGGATAAATTCCTCTACAGTATAATTGTAATATTACAATTAGAACAATGTAATATTTAAAATTATACAATAGAGGAATTTATCCTAATTAAGAAATGACATTTCAGCATCACCACCTGAGCTCATGATATCAAATACCTGTATTTAGAGGTATCTAAAATTTAGATTAACTTTAGTCCACTAAAAAGACAAGGTGCAAATCAAATCAAGAAAGAGGAAAAAATAAAACAAGTTTAGACAAATATACATTAAAACATTTAAAAATATAAAACAATTAGCTTATGGTATAATAAGAAAATAAGCATACCTGTTAACTTGATATATCCTATTTCATCAAGTAAAATGCTGTAAATAAAAATTAATTTTACATAAAATACATATAAACCATAGTAAACTTAAAATAGGTACATTTGGAAAATTTTAAATGATTAACTGGAAACCAATGTGTGTCACAATTATTTATTTTTCTTGTTGCTGCAACTGCCAATGGAGTTTATTTTTTTTTCATAAAATCTTTCCCTAGGCTATTCAGCCATAAAAATGACGAAGACTTTACAACTTTTGTATTCAGCTGAGTAAGGTTGAAGAAAATTTCCCTTAGAATCTCAAGAATGAAAAAGCCAGGATCCCATGTACTAAGTATTAATTTGAAACTAGTAGATGAAGAACTACAGGTCCACATGAGAGAAAAATACAATTACATTGAAGAAGAGGCAAGAGAGAGGGGAGAGGGGATTCAGTAAACTCGCACCAAACAGGTACATGGCAGGGGTATATGACACACTTACTGACTGATGGACTTAACTACAAATTGGACTTTACCCTACAAATGCAAATGATGTACTCTAATCATATGTATACTTATATTAATCTGAAATTAAAAAGAAAATCAGTGCATGTTTTATAAAGATTATGTTTTACATATAAGTACCATTTAATCCTTTAGTTCCCCACTCCCAGGCCATGGACCAGTGCAGGACAATAGCCTGTTAGGAACTGGGTAACACAGCATCACCTCCTGAGCTCTGCCTCCTGTCCCCATACAACCCCACCCAGTTACATGTAAATTGTCTTCTATAAAATGGGTCCCTGGTGTCAAAAAGGTTTGATACTGCTGATTTAATGTACATGAAATTTCATAACATTTAAAATACTTAATATATGCCAAAATCACTTCTAGAAATACAGACAACAGTGATAGAAAAAGAGAATATAGCTTTACTTTTCAGGCTTCAGGTCTCTGTATACAATTCCTAATTGGTGCAGATGATCCAAAGCAAGAGCAAGTTCTGCGAGGTAAAATTTGACATCTTCCTCTGTAAACAGAACCTAAAAAAAAATAATGATCTGCCATTTGATCTCTCTTCCAATATTGAATATTTTTAAAAATCTACTTCTTTAAAAACTGGTAGATAGACAAATTTAGGATAATAATAAGAAAATAAGTATAGTAAATTCTAATTTGACTGGCATGATTATTGGGAATACCGAAGAAGGATATTTCTATATGCATTGAACTAACTTCTTTAAGAATACTTTTCTTCAATGTTAAACAATTTAACATAAATTTGTATGAAATATATCATGTTGTTTGTATACCTTCTTACATGTACACTAAATACAGCATAAGATTCACCCTTAATGACTTGGTGTCATAAAATCAATATAAATTTTAGTACTCTGCTATAATATAGGGATGGTCTTACGAAATTTGAAATATAGAGAATATTTTGTTTTAGTTTTGATAATTATACTATTTGTACTATTCACTCTTTTGCTGTCTCCTTTCAATTCTCAAGAATTTTACTTATAGCAGATCTATTAACCTAAAACTTCTAATTACCACTACAAGTTTTATATTAGTAACCCTTATATTATATACAATTCTAAACTCATATGTGATGTAAGGGCTGGCTCTAAGCCATTTCTGTTAGTTATGTATATGAGTTTAACAGCACTGTATTCCTCAATCTTTTTGTACCTGAAAATAGATCTGCTATGATAAAGTGAAAAGAGTATTGGACTTAAAATCAGAATTGGCAGTGTAACATCAGAAATGTCACTTAGGTTTCCAGGCTCAGTTTCTACATCTGAGAGTAATAACATCTACTATATCTACCAACAAGATTTTTACAAGTATCAAATTAATGTAGGGAAAAACTGTTGTAAACTACAAAGTGCTATGGGGTAACTATAAGGTATTATTATTACAGGTTTACGTGTATATTCTTAAGGGAGTGTTCATTTACACATTGAATTGGGCACTACTCAAAGACTAGATATAACTTTTAAGGCTTACCAAGGGCTATACATTGGCAAAAAATAGTATTTCCTACAAATGGATTATTTTCATTGAATAAATCTCTGGATTATTATTGTAATTATTTGAGACCAAGTCTCAGTATGTTGCCCTCGGTAGAGTGCCATGGCATAGCAGCTCATAGCAACCTCAAACTCTTGAGCTTAAGCAATTCTCTTACCTCATCCTCCCAATTAGATGGGACTATAGGTGCCTGCCACACTGCCCAGCTATTTTTGTTGTTGTTGTTGTTGTAGTTTTCATTGTTGTTTGGCAGGCCCAGCCCAGGATCGAACCCACCAGCCCTGGTGCATGAGCTACAGGTGCCAAGCCAAAACTCTGGATTATTAAAAAGTTTCAAATTTGAATAATATGTGTCATAAAATCTTAAAGCTAGCTTGCCCATTTAAAATTATGGCTACTGCATTTCACAATGAAGATTCGGGCTACCAGTAAGATTGGAGAGAATGAGCAGTTAAAAATAACATTCTATATTCCATCTTTTTAGGAATCATTAATAGAAAAACAAAGATTGTTAATTTAGTTTTGGGAGCACTAATTTGGAGGACAACTGAACTGCTCACTGAAGCTTAACACATAGGGAAATACTAAATAAAAATATTTTAAAACTCTAAATTAAGAAGGAAACCTTTGCCTAGGTTACAGTTTATGGTAAGCCTATTGCATTGTCATGAACCTCTTCTTGGATGTATGCAAATAAGAAACTTATACATGGAAATTACGTGCCAGCCACTGGATATTCATTATATTACTGTAATCTTCCAATAAACTTCATGAGATAAGTCTTATCGATATCTTACATAGAAAGAAAGAGATTTGGAGTGATTAAATAACTTACACAAAGTAACATAACTAGCAAGATGAAGACCCAGAATTTGATCTCAGTGATAAGTTGTCCCTAAGAATGCCCCTTCCTGAGAAGACACTTCCATCATTTGCTATAATTTTTTTTTTTAAGTTTTAGGTCCTATCGCTTCTCGGCCTTTTGGCTAAGATCAAGTGTAAGTTTTAGGTCCACTACTTGTAATGGTTTCCTATTTACTGATCATTTTACATAAATGTCCCCCAAAATGAAAATCATCCAAAACTCTAGTACCTTGAGGTAAGCTCTCTTACCTTTTATTGTCCACATTCAAATTATTCATGCATGTATGGTGTGAGAATATGCATGTGTATGTATATGTTTTAAAATAGTTGAAATCATGCTACTGTATATATACATTATTTAGTGGCCTCATTTATCCCCACTTAATATTATATCATAAGGACTCTCTGCTATCTTTAAAATTTTTCTACAGTTTTTCAGCAGCTATACCAAATATCAAATATATCAAATATATTTAATATAATTTACCTAAACTCTTCCTTTCTGAACATTTAGATTATTTTCAGTCTTTCACTATTTTGAATAACTCTGTAATATACATACATGTATCTATATTGTTATTTATGATTATTTCCCCAAAATAGATTTCTAAGAAATAAAACAGGAAATACTGGGCCAAGAGACATAAATAATCCAAGATTCCTAATATGTACAACAGATTAGTTTTCCAAAAGGTTACAGTAATTTTCACTCCCATCAGCACTTTGTGAAAGCATTTGTCTTTCCACATCCAAAATACCACCTGAATACATCCCTTAAAAAAATCTTTCCAAATTCAATATACAAACATGGCATCCATTTTGCTTCAATTTAGATTTTGATTCTTAGGCTGAACATTTTTGTTCATGTTTAGTGGCATTTCTATTTTTTTGTTATGTATGTTCAGTGATGTTTGCCTGTTTTCCATTATTGACTTACTGTATGTGAATTGGCACAAGTCTTCTAAATATTAAAAATGTCAGTATGGATATAGAATAATCCTAACATAAAATAAAATGATAAATACTTGAAGTGATGGATATCTCAGTTAATCTGATTTGATCTTTTTTTTTTTTTTTTTTT
>NW_003852581.1:61800-62273 GCF_000181295.1 Otolemur garnettii
CCCGCCACCTTAGGTGTATGTGGCTGGCGCCTTAGCCGCTCGAGCCACAGGCACCAAGCCATCTGATTTGATCATTATATGTTGTATGCTTGTATCAACATTTTACATGCACCCCATAAATATGCACAATTATTATATATCTATAATTAAGAATAAAAAATAAAAATATAGAAATGTCAGTTCTCCATCATATAAGTTGAAATTTTTTCCAACTTTATACTGACTTTGACATTCAGTTATTCTTAATTTTCTGTAGTCAAATTTATATACCATTTATATTTCCATTCAGTTGTCACATAAATATTCAATTGCATTTCCTTTTAAAGTAAATATTTTTCAGAATTTTCATTATAAGTAAAATTTATTTTTGTATATAATAGATATAATATTTTAGAATCATTTCTTTGAAATATCTAACCAATTTCTTAAATGATATTTACTGAACAATCAATCTCTTCACTAATTTGTGAATC
>NW_003852581.1:62341-66024 GCF_000181295.1 Otolemur garnettii
TTTTGCCTATCAAAGCTTTGTAATGCTTTAAATAAGAGGTAGATCAAGAAAAGGGTGGTTTTTATTTTCAAACTTTCTTGGTTCTTTCCATTTTTTACCTTTCTGAAATAAATTGCAAAATAATTTTCTCAAGTTCAAGCAAACAAAAATTTCTACAGTGGCTTTTTTTTGGGACTTTTTTACTCTAACAATTAATTTTGGAAGAAATTGCAGTTTTGCAAAAATCAGCCATTCACCCCACTGTATTTTATTGATATTAGCAAAGCTAAAACTGTGTAAAAGTTTTGTGTGTATATGTGTATTTGGGTGTTTTTTTGTCTGTAAATTGTTAGAAAAATTTAAGGATGCACCTTTTCTTTCAAATTTAAATGACATACATTAGAAAATTCTGAAACACTTAAAATGTACTTTAACAAGTCTTTTTGTAAGCCATAAAAAATAAGTGCTCACTTTGGATTATTTAAAAATTTTTTGCACATACAAGTGAATCATAACAAACAATTTTTTTAAATAAACTATCTACAGAAGTAAGCATCACATCATTTTTAAAAGCCTGTTCAATGAATGTACTAATTTATTATATTTTGGTAAATGCATTTAAAATGCTTGCTCTTACCTAATATTCCAGACTTAGGAATCAAAACTTACTGACTGCATCTCTGTGCTAGAATGGGTTTAGATAGTCCCAGATTGAGAATGGAGGTCTGAAGAGATTAAATGAAAATTAGAAATGACTACAAGTAAGAATTTCTCAAACAGGTATGTGATACTGCCATAATCTAACACAAGAAATCATAAATATTGGAGCCTGGGTATACAGTTATCCTTCTATGCCTTGGAATCAGCTTTTAACAAGTTCCTTTAAAGACTCTCCTTGGAAAGGGGCCCTAAACAGATTCAACTACATACCGAATTCTTTTCTAGTGAATAATATACCAAGAGCTCATTATGTTCATACATGGCACATTCTGCACTTGAGGCAGACAGATATAAGCCAGAGACGTTAGCCACTTAAGCACTGGCTAGCATCCCAGAAACACACTGTTCCTTTTTTACAGCAAGTTTTCAGAGCTCTTGTAATTAATATTAGCTCTCCTACACTCAACATTGTAAATTCTGGAAGTATGATATTGAACCACTATCACCCAATTAAAATGCTACTCTCAGACTACCACGTAAGGAAAAAATAAATTAGACGTGGGAATATTTAATCTCCAGCCTGAAACATCAGAAACACATGACAAAATATATGAAATGACCATATCAAGACCCTGGACATCAGGCAACAAAGGAGAGTGAATACTGAGTGATGGGGAACAAAACTTGTATGCCCTACAATTCCCTTAGCTTACTACCTGGAAAGAGTACAGGGAGGATTAAATCAGATAGATCCTGGAAGACTTCCTGAGTTGATGAGTTAGAACTGAGTTTGTGGGAAGAGAAGGAGGATAGAATGCACAGGATCTAGTATAAGAGAAAAGCAGATTACACAGAGAAAACTCTTGATATGTAATTCAGCCTCCTTCAAGTATTCAGAAGAAAAATGTTCAGCACATGTGAGTGAGGCCCTGAATGAGGAAAAGAACCAATGCATGGAATTCACACTGGGCTAGTAATATTTCCTATAATCTCCAATCAGAACAGAAAATCTCATAATTCACAGGGCATCAGATAATCAGAAAGGTTTTGCCTCAGTAGTGGAGCAAAATTAAGCCTTACCTAAAGGTTGCCTGGTCAAGTCCAATAAAATCCATAGGTAAGACCTGAAAGGAGCAAATTCATTCTACATCCCAAAACAAAGCTCAGTAATTCAAATACAAAAAATATTCATCATGTTAACAAGGTAAATTTCATAATGTCCCCCATCTAATAAAAAAAATTGTTGCTAGTCATGCATCTAAGGAAATTACCTAAGCTCAGGAAAAGAAAAACTGTACAGGATTACAAAGAAAGAACCCACTGAGCTCATAAAAGACCAGCATAGCTCCTATCCCCAAAAGTAAGAGTAAAAAGTCTCGTAATTCAATGAGAGAACACTAGAATACCAAGAAGTGTCATGTTTCAATGCTGGGAAAAACTAACTCTAAACTAAATACTGCTCTGGTCTCATGATAAAACTTAAAAGCAAGACCCCAAATTAGCAAAGTGTTTTGATGGAAATTAACTGCATTCCAGAACAAATCTGAATACTATTTATAGGAAAACAAAAGTATTTTTTTAAGAAACAAATGCAAGACATGCAAAAAAATTAATGTCTGCCATCCAATAAAAATAATCCTGCAAGTATGCTGCCATTGAAGTATGAAAGAAGTCACACATAATATTTAAACAAATGGGTCTGGCTGTGTTCCAATAAAAGTGTAGTTTCAAAGACAAGCCAAAGAGAAAATTTTGCCTGGAGACCACAGTTCCCTGACCTCTGAGTTAAAGATTTATACTAAGAACCCTAAAGCAAATACTAAAATAAATAACACAAATAAATAAATAAATAAAATAATAATAATAAAATAATAAAAATAATAAATAAATAAAATAAATAACATAAATAACAACATGTTACAGATAATACTGAAAAACTAATAGTAGAGATAAAAACGGTATTATTAAAAAATTGATTAAAAATAAGCATGAAAAAGAGAGGGAAAAGAACAAATGATATACAGAAAACACAGTGAGATAGTAGATTTAAATACAACTATATTAATAATCATATGAAATATAACAAGTCTTACATCTCTACTAAAACACATAGACTTAAAGACTGGAAAAAAGCAAAGAAACCATATATTTCCTCAAGTACTGCACTTTAAATATACAAACACACAAATTAGTTAAATAGCACAAATTAAAAAAAAAGTTGAAATGAAAATTTTTTTTTATTAAATGATAGCTGTATATATTAATGCAAACATGGGGTACAGTGTAGTGTTTTCATATACAATTTGAAATATTTTCATCAAACTGGTTAATATAGATTTTGTGTCATTTACTTAGTTATCATGTTAAAACATTTATACTCTAGTTTTAGAAAAGTTCACTTGTACCCTTATTAGACAGACCATATAGGCAATCTTTCCAGTCACCCTCCCACCACCCATCCACCCTTCTCCCCTCCCCTCCCCACCCCCTCCCCATATTCTTGGGCTAGAATAAGGTTGTAGCATTCATTTGAGAACTATAAATTAGTTTCATAATAGGGCTGTATACATTGGATACTTTTTATTCCATTCTTGTGATAATTTGCTAAGAAGAACATTTTCTAGTTCCATCCATGTAAACATGAAGGAGGTAAAGTCCCCATCTTTCTTTATGGCTGCATAGTATTCCATGATGTACATATACCACAGTTTATTGATCCATTCGTGGATTGATGGGCATTTGGGCTTCTTCCATGGCCTGGCAATTATGAATTGGGCTGCAATAAACATTCTGATACAAATATACTTATTGAAATGTGATTTTTGATCTTTGGGGTATATACCTAATGAAGGAATTGTAGGATCGAATGGCAAGTCAATTTTTAGTTCTCTAAGTGTTCTCCAGATGTCTATCCAAAAGGAACGTATTAGTTTGCATTCCCACCAGCAGTGTAGAAGTGTTCCCTTTTCTCCACATCCATGCCAGCAATTCTGGTTTTGGGATTTTGTGATACGGGCTAATCTTACTGGAGTTAGGTGATATCT
>NW_003852581.1:67852-76992 GCF_000181295.1 Otolemur garnettii
ATCAAGGTGATGTTTGCTTCATAGAATGTGTTGGGTAGTATTCTGTCTTTTTCAGTGTTTTGGAAAAGGCTGAATAATATAGGTACTAGTTCCTCTTTAAAGGTTTGGTAGAATTCTGATGTGAAGCTGTTTGGTCCCGGCTTTTCTTTTTGGGGAGATTTTGTATAGCTGATGCTATTTCAGAACTTGACATAGGCCTGTTCAATATTTCCACTTCATTCTGGCTAAGTTTTGGGAGATAGCATGCTTCCAAGTATTGGTCGATTTCTTTCATATTTTCATATTTCTGGGAATAGTTTCTTGTAATATTCATTGAGGATTTTTTGAATTTCTAGGGGGTCTGTTGTTATTTCATCTTTACCATTTCTGATTGAAGAGATTTTAGTCTTTATTTCTTGGTTAGGTTGGCCAAAGGTTTATCTATTTTATTAACCTTTTCAAAAAACCAAGTTTTTGATTTATTGATCTGTTCTATAATCCTTTTGTTTTCAATTTCATTTAATTCTCCTCTAATTTTGGTTCTTTCTTTTCTTCTGCTGGGTTTGAGATTTGACTGTTCTTCCTTTTCTAGTTGCTTGAGATTTCCCATTGTTGACTTCCTCTCTTTCTGTTCTCTTGAGGGAGGCTTGCAGAGCTATAAATTTCCCTCTTAGGACTGCCTTTGCAGTATCCCAGAAGTATCTGGCAACTCTTGTCTTCATTGTCATTTTGTTCTAAAAATTTGGTAATTTCCTTCTTGATCTTGTTTCTGACCCATCTGTCATTCAGCATAATTTTATTTAGCTTCGATGTTTTGTATGAAACTGCAAATTCTTGTTGTTACTGAGTTCAACTTTTATTCCATGATGGTCTGACCAGATGAGTGGAATAATTTCTATTCTTTTAAGTTTACTTAGGTTAGATTTATGGCCTAAGATGTGATCAATTTTGGAGTATGTTCCATGGACTGAAGAGTGAAATGTGTATTCAGGTATGTTTGGATGAAATGTTCTGTAGATGTCAGTTAGGTCCAAAAGACAGTTAAATTTAAATCTAAAATTTCCTTGGTAAGCTTTTTATTGGAGGATTGATCCGACACTGCCAAAAGAGTGTTAAAATCTCCGACTATGATAGAGCTTGGAGAGATCAAGTTGCTCATGCCTGTTAGAGTATCTCTTATAAATTGAGGTGCATTCTGGTTGGGTACATAGACATCGATAATTGAAATCTCATCATCTTGTGTATTACCCTTGACAAATATAAAATGGCCATCCTTATCTTTGCTTATTTTCGTTGGTTTAAACTCTAACCTATCTGCAAATAAAATTGCAACACCTGCTTTTTTCTGGTTTCCATTTGCTTGGAATATAGATGACCATCCCTTCACCCTGCGTCTATATTTATTTTTTAAAGTAATATGTGGAAGTGAAAATATTAATATGAAAATGTATTTCCAGGCAGGAACATTACAAGGAGTAAAGGAAGTCACCTCATTATGATAAAGAAGTCAATCCATCAAGAATAAATAATAATTCTAAGGGTTTATGTACCTAAATAACAGAATTTTGAAATACATGAAACAAAAATTCCAGAAATTCAGGAAGAAATTTAGACTGTTTCCATTAGGTTGGAAACAACCAAAATGTCTTCTTGAATTGTTGTAATTTTTGTTTCCACAGTGGAAACAGCCTAAATGTCTTCTTAAATTTCTGTAATTTTTGTTTCATATATTTCTAAGTTCTATCATTAGGTACCTAACCCCTTAGGATTATTATTTCCTCTTGATGGACTGATTCCTTTATCATAATGAGGTGATTTATTTAACTCCTTAAATGCCTACACACCAAGGAATAGATTAACAAGCTGTGGTATATGTGTATCATGGAATAGTATTCAGCAATTAAAAAAGATGGAGACTTTACCTCTTTTGTATTAGCCTGGTTGGAAGTGGAACAAATTATTCTTAGTAAAGCATCACTAGAATGGAGAAGCAAGATTCCTATGTACTCAATTCTGACATGAGGACAATTAATAACTTAGGACACACTTGAGGGTAAGGAAAGGGGTGAGCGGAAGGAGGGAAAGAGGGAGGGGGGTTTGGGGATCACTGTCTGTGACACACCTTTTGAGTGTGGGACACAATTATAAGAGACTTTACCTAACAAATACAATCAATGTAACTTGGTTCTCTGTACCTTCAAAGAATCCCCAACAATAAAAATGCATACATACATACATACATAAAATTAAAAAAAAGAAATGAGACCCATTTGTGCCAAAGTTGATGTGCAGCCTTTTGGAAACAGCAGGTAGTTACAAGGGACAGAACTGTATGTCATAAAGTGGAATACTTGCAAATTTATATATAGATCTGGCTGTATTAAAGATAGATCAGTTAATGTGCATACAACAATCTCTTGATGTTAAATATTATCTTTACTATATTAAAGGGGAGGTGATAGCCCATCTATTCATTTGAACAAAGTTATAATAAAATACAAAAACATTTCAAAATGAAAAAAAAGAAATTCAAGAAAAAATATGTGGGGGGGAGGTGCAAGAGGGGCAACAAGCGCCAGCCTCCGACAGAAGCTCCTGTACAGAGGGAAGGATAATATACAGAAAATACCCAATAAAGTTGAAGATTGGGAGCCCAGCCAAGAGAGAAGAGTGATATCTTCAGGACACCTCTGTGGAGGCAAGATGAGACTCCAAGAAAGCAATTTACAGGTACATAATACAACCCAAAGGAAAAGTGTCCATCCCCTCCCCCAAGAAAGTTGTGGTTTTCTCTTTGTTTTTTTCTTTGTCTGCTCCTGTAAGTTTTCTACAGGCGAGCAGGGAACTGAGGACCTATTATCTTACTCCATGCGTGAGAATGACAGGAAGAGGGGTCCACTTCCCTAGAGGGACCCTGCTGAGATTCTAAACACTCTCTCACCTGGCAGAAAAACAGAACAAATGTTTTCACTGCCATTTTGAATTTTCAGTCCACCCTTCTCCCCTTGCTTATAGAGACAGTGAAGGGGAGCACAACAGCAGAGTCCCCCACCCCTGTAAGATCTAGCGCCCAGTCCTGGTACAGCAGCCAGAGACCTGCTAGACCTATGTGTATTCTGCTGGGTGGCAGTGGAAGAATTCCCCATTCTAGGCACCTGTGGTGGGAGGCCCCAGAACTGCTTGCTAAAGACATGCACGCCCTGCAGGGGGTGGCTGAGGAGTCTCCCACTCTGGGCAGGTGCAGAACTGCTTGCTAGAGTCACACGCACCCGACGGGCAGTGGCAGAGGAGTCCCCCACTCCCAGCAGGCCCAGAACTGCTTGTTAGAGTAAAGTGACCAGATGTCCTGCTTTTGGCGGGACAGTCCCAATTTTTAACAATTTGTCCCACATCCTGAGGCATTTTAAAAATGTCCCAATTTTTGGAAAAAATGCATGACAAGCTAGGGAATGGAGGGAGAATGGGAAGGGAATATACGGTTATTGGCTGCCATGTGGCTATTTTACCAGGATATGAGTTTTATATTATTTTTGTTAATTTTATAATGTTAAACTTTAATAATAACAAAGAATTGTTGAGAACTGATTATTGAGAACTGCTTATCAAAGTTCGCATTGTTGATCAGTTGTTAGTATTCCACCATCATTGTTTGGACTTAATGAACAATGGCATTTCCTGGCATTGGCAACGACGAAAATATTTTGTAACTGTCTCTCAGATGATACACATCTTACTGCGTCCTAGTGCTAGTTAAACAAATGATTTGAACAAATCAGCTATTCAGATAATTTAGGTAAGTAATTTATTTATTTACTTCATGAATTTAGCAGACAGTACTCATATTATTTATATTTTATAGTGTCGGCAAGAAGTCTAGCACTGGCCTTGAAAGTGACATGAATTATGAGGTATCATTATTAAAAAAAACGTATTGATAAGTAAAAGGTTAAATCTTGGGCATCAGCAAAAATCACAATAGAGAACAAATGGTTAGAAATATTTCATCATTTTGAAACAAACCATGTTCCATACAGTAATGCA
The DNA here is from genome assembly GCF_000181295.1 of Otolemur garnettii. NCBI lineage: Eukaryota > Metazoa > Chordata > Mammalia > Primates > Galagidae > Otolemur > Otolemur garnettii. Next base: position 71,873 of record NW_003852581.1, read on the forward strand.
CTAAACATTGTGAGATAAGTGCTATCCTTACCAGGAACTAATGTTGCAACTGAACGCAGTTTTTCTATGGTAAATAAAGTGTGGTCATCAGAAAAATCACAATTAAGTGTTGAGACTTTGAAAGCCATTTTATTTAGGGCTGCATAGTATTCCATGTTGTACATATACCACAGTTTATTGATCCATTCGTGGATTGATGGGCACTTTGGCTTCTTTCATGATCTGGCAATTATGAAGTGGGCTGTGATAAACATTCTGATACAAACATCTTTATTGTAATGTGATTTTTTGTCTTCTGGGTATATATCTAATAGTGGAATTGTAGGATCGAATGGCAGGTCTATTTTTAGTTCTCTAAGTGTTCTCCAGACGTCTTACCAAAAGGAACGTATTAATTTGCATTCCCACCAGCAATGTAGAAGTGTTCCCTTTTCTCCACATCCACACCAACAACTCTGGTTTGGGGATTTTGTGATATGGGCTAATCTTACTGGAGTTAGGTGATATCTCAAAGTAGTTTTGATTTGCATTTCTCTAATGATTAAGGATGGTGAGCATTTTTTCATATGTCTATAGGCCGCACGCCTGTCTTCTTTGGTGAAATTTCTTTTCAAGTCCTTTGCCCACCTTGCAATGGGATCACTTTTTTTGTTGTTGTTAATAAGTTTGAGTTCATGTTTGCATGGATGGAACTGGAAAATGTTCTTCTTAGCAAAGTATCACAGGAATGGAAGAAAAAGTATCCAATGTACACATCCCTTTTATGAAACTAATTTATAGCTCTCAAATGAAAGATACAACTTAATTCTAGCTCAAGAATATGTACGGGGGTGGGGAAGGGGAGGGGAGAAGGGCAGCTGGGTAGTGGGAGGGTGACCGGAAAGATCACCTATATATCTGTCTAACAAGGGTACAAGTGAACTTTTCTAGAACTATAATATAACTGTTTTGACACAATGACAAAGCAAATGACATAAAATCTATGTGAACCAGCTTGATGAAAGTATTTCAAATTGTATATGAAAACACTACACTGTACCCCATGCATGCATAAATGTATACAGCTATCAATTAATAAAAAAAAGAAAGCCATTTTATGTGTGAAATATAATTTAACAAATTCTTGTGAAAAATTTCATGACCTTTTAAACAATGACAGCAATCTACTAAAAAAAAAAATCACTCAAATGAGAAATATGCCAAAGAATAAAATAATACTATACATAATTTTTTAATGTATCATATTTGTAAATTGTACTTCTGTTGAAATTTTAAAAAATATATATTACAATACTATTTTTGCATTCTATGAAAATTGTTGTTGCTCCATATAGATCAAATTTTTAATGAAGAACTCCCCCAACCCCAGTCAATGGTGTCGTGGTTTACCAATGTTAAAATCTGGTCACCTTATGCTAGAGCCACATGCGCCCTACAGGGGCCGGTGAAGGACTCCCCTGCTCTGGGCAGGCCCAGAACTGCTTGCTAGAGTTGTGCACGTCCTGTGTGCAGCGGCAGAGGATTTCCCTGCTCTAGGCACCTGTGCTCAGTGGGCTCAGAACTGCTTGCTAGAGCCATGCCCACGCTGCGGGTGGAGGTGGAAGAGTCCCCAGCTCCAGGTGGGACCAAAACTGCTTGCTAGAGCCCCACACAAGCCCCAGGAAGTGGCAGAGGTGTCCCCTGCTCTAGGCAGGCCCAGAACTGTTTGCTAGAGCCACGTGTGTCCAGCAGGCAGTGGAGAAGTTCCCTGCTCCAGGCTCGTGCACTGTGTGGGCCCAGATCTACTTGCTAGTCTGGGTGGTAGCGGAGGAGTCCGCCACTCTGGGTGGGCCCAGAACTGCTTGCTAGAGCCAAGTGCATCCCCCGGGCAGTGGCAGAGAAGTTCCTGCTCCAGGCACCCATGCCAGGCAGGCCCAGAACTGCTTGCTGGAGCTGTGAGCATCCCACCAGTGGTGGTGGAGGTGTCCCCTGCTTTGGGCAGGCCCAGAACTACTTGTAAGAGCTGCCCATGGCCCACGGGCAGTGGCGGAGGAGTCCCTAGCTCCAGGCGGGTCCAGAACTGCTTGATAGAGCTGTGCGTGTCCCACAGCCGACAGCATAAGAGTTCCCTGCTCCAGGTACCTGTACCGGGCAGGCCGAGAACTGCTAGAGCGGTACACTCCGGGCATCCTCAGTCAGCCACTCGAGAACTATGAGAGGATGGTCAGCTGAGGGGAACCATACTAGAAGGGTGGTACACTGAGGTGAAGAGCAACGGCCACAAAAGTGGGAACAACAAGGCCCACACCTCTGAAGCTCTTCTGGAAAGACATGCTCTGCTTCTCTGGGCAACCAGAGGAAGCCGGCAACTTCTCCAATGGAGGCCACTGAATGAACAGTTCTGGTACCGTCTCCACACTGTGTAACTTCAGCATGGGGCAGAATCAGTGGGAAAACTCTGATAATTTGAATAACCAGATTATTTCAACTCCTCCAAGGAGTGATCAGGTAGATGCAATTGAAGATCCCATTGATAAAAAGGTGGTTGAGATGTCAGGAATTGAGTTCAGAATTTGGATAGAAAATAAGATTGACAGATTGGAAGAAGGAAGGGAATTAGAAATTCAAGAAACTATTCAAAACATATCTCAAGAAATTATTCAAAAGATGTCTCAAGAATTCAATGATTTCAAAGAAAAAATGACCAAAGATTTTGAAACAATGAGGCAAGAGGTTGCAGCCCTCAAAGATCTGAAAAATATGGTAGAATCCTTCAGTAACAGAATGGAGAAGGCAGAAGAAAGGATATTTGACTTAGAAGAAAAATCTTCTGAATATGCCCAAGCACACAGGGATGAAGAGAAATGGAGAGCAAAAACAGATTACTCTCTGAGAGCTCTGGGATAATTTGAAGAAAACTAATACTGGTCTTATACAAATCCTTGAAGGCGACAAAGTGGCTTCACAAAGCACAGAGGCTCTACTTCATGAAATTATGAAAGAGAACTTTCCAGACATGCCAAGAGAGTCTGAAATTCATATAACATACAGTTTCAGAACCCCAGAATGACACAAACCAAACAAGATATCCCCCAGACACATCATAATTAACTTCACTAAAGTTAATATGAAAGAGAAAATTCTGAAAGCAGCTAGACTTAAGAAAATCATAACCTATAAGGGGAAGAATACTAGAATGACTTCAGATCTCTTTGCTGAAAAATTTCAGGCTAGAAGAGGGTGGTCATTGATTTATAATTACCTAAAACAAAATAACTTTCAACCCAGGATCCTGTCTAGAGCTAAACTGAGTTTGAATTATAATGGAGAAATTAAATACTTTAATGACATTTACACGATGAAGAAATTTACTATAACTAAACCAGCCCTCCAGGATATTTTCAGACCTATCCTCCACAATGAGCAGTGCAATCCTCTACTACATAGGTAAACTCACACAGAAAATTTTGATCAAATTCCAACTTCCACAGTGGACAAAGGATTAAAGATGTCCACTAGACTTTTGAAAAACTCGATACTCCAAATTATACCAGGTTTATCAATATTTGCAATAAATGTGAATGGCTTAAACTGCCCTCTAAGGAGGCACAGGCTGGTTGACTGGATCCAAAAACTCAGACCAGATATCTGCTACATACAAGAATCCCATCTTACCCTAAAAGACTAATATAGACTCAGGGTAAAGAAATGGTCATGTATATTCCAGGGAAATGGAAAGCACAAAAAAGCACTTGTTGCAATTTTATTCATAGATACAATAGTTTTAAACCAACAAAAGTAAGCAAGGATAAAGATGGACACTTTATATTTGTTAAGGGTAATAGTCAATATGATGAGATTTCAATCATCAATATTTACGCACCCAACCAGAATGCACCTCAATTTATAAGAGATCCTCTAATAGACATGAGCAACTTGATTTATCCCAGCTCCATCATAGTTGGAGATTTTAATACTCCTTTGGCAATGTTGGATAGATCCTCCAACAAGAAGCTTAGCAAAGAAGTTCTAGATTTAAACTTAACCATTCAACATTTGGATTTAAAGGACATCTACAAAACATTTCATCCTAACAAAACTGAATACATGTTTTCCTTATCGGCCCATGGAACACACTCCAAAATCTACCACATTTTAGGTCACAAGTCTAACCTCAGCAAATTTAAAAGAATAGAAATTATTCCTTGCATCTTCTCAGACCATCATGAAATAAAAGTTGAACTCAGTAACAACAGGAATCTGCAAATTCATACAAAAACATGGAAGCTAAATAACCTTATGCTGAATGATAGGTGGGTCAGAGACAAGATCAAGAAACAAATTATCAAATTTTTGGAACAAAATGATAATGAAGATACTAGTTACCAGAACCTCTGGGATACTGCAAAGGCAGTCCTAAGAGGAAAATGTATAGCACCGTAAGCCTTTCTCAAGAAAACGGAAAGAGAGGCAGTTAACAACTTAATGGGACACCTCAAGCAAGTAAGGAAGAACACTCTAATCCAAAACCCAGCAGAAGAAAAGAAAGAACCAAAATTAGAGCAGAATTAAATGAAATTGAAAACAAAAGGATTATACAACAGATCAATAAATCAAAAAGTTGGTTTTTTGAAAAGGTCCATATGATAGATAACCCTTTGGCCAACCTAACCAAGAAAAAAAGATTAAAATCATTAATTTCATCAATCAGAAATGGTAAAGACAAAATAACTACAGACACTTTAGAAATTCAAACAATCCTTAATGAATATTACAAGAAACTTTATTCTCAGAGATATAAAAATCTGAAGGAAATAGACCAATACTTGGAAGCATGCCACCTTCCAAGACTTAGCCAGAATCAAGTGGAACTGCTAAACAGGCCTATATCACGTTCTGAAATAGCATCAACTATACAAAATCTCCCTTAGAAGAAGAGCCCAGGACCATATGGCTTCACATCAGAATTCTACCAAACCTTTAAAGAGGAACTAGTACCTATATTACTCATCCTTTTCCAAAATATAGAAAAATATGGAATACTACTCAATCCATTCTATGAAGCAAACATCACCTTGATACCCAAACCATAAAAAGACCCAACAAAGAAAGAAAATTACAGACCAATATCATTAATGAAT
>NW_003852581.1:78070-91038 GCF_000181295.1 Otolemur garnettii
CCTACTGTTATATGATCTTTGACAAGCCAGTTAAATACATTGAGTGGGGAAAAGATTCCCTATCTAACAAATGGTGCTGGGCGAACTGGCTGGTGACCTACCGAAGACTTAAACTGGATTCACACCCTTCACCACTAACTAAGATAGACTCTCACTGGATTAAAGATTTAAACTTAAGACTTGAAACTATAACAATACTTGTTAATGTTCCCGGTTCACTTCACTATCCAAATTTTAAAAATTTAAAGTAGAGCTGAGTGTATTCTATTGCAGGGAATAGCATTACATCCTATTCCCCCTTTGCATTTTAAAAGCATATCTTTTAAAGTTCTATTTTGTCTTTCAATGATGGCTTGTCCAGTATTATTTCCTATGATGGCTTGTCCAGTGTTATTTCCTGGAATTCCTGTAATATGCTTTAAAAAATTATTGACATTTTTTAGAAATATAAGCTGAACCATTATCTGTTTTGATGGATGTTGGGACACCCATAACAGCAAAAGCTTCTAATAAATGTGTAATAACAGCATCTGCCTTTTCAGAGGTTAATGGTGTGGCCCATGAGAAATGAGAATAAGTATCAATTGAATGATCGATATATTTAGATTTACCAAAGTCTGTATAATGAGTTATAAGTCACTGGAATTAATTCCCCTAGGATTTGTTCCACTAGGTAAAGAGGGGGTAGATACTAATTAACAAGTGGGACAGGAATGCAAAATTTCTTTAGCTTCTTTCCATTTTATTTGAAATTTATGTCTTAAAGAAGCTGCATTATTATGATGGAGGCTACGTTCCTCTTTGGCCCTTTGAACAGATCCTATTAAAAGGTCAATTTTTTCTGTACCTTTACTTAGAGGGACCATAAATTTGTATGGCTCCATATATGGGTAATGTATAAAGGAAAGTTTTGATTTCTAATTAATAATTGTAATGAATTAAATAATTGAAATAATTCAGATTGATCATTAGATAATGAAGTAGTCTCAATATTTTGAATCATGTGAACAGAATATCTAGAATCTGAAAGAATGCTTAAGGAATTATTAGGAAAATCTTCTAATAATAAAATAATGGCAAATAGTTCAGTCTTTTGTACAGACTGATAAGGAGATTGCTTAACCTTTTGTATAGTTCCACATATATAGCCAACCTTTCCTTGTTCATTAGCATCAGTAAAACTGGTTAAGGCATCATTAATAGGTTGAGACTTCACAATTCTAGATAAAATCCAGGAAGTTTGCTTAAGGAACTGTGTTCGTTTATCTGAGGGTTATTCATTATTAACAACTCCTAAATAGTCAATGAAAGCAATTTGCCAATCTTGTGACATCTTGAAGATGTCAGCAATTTCTTTATTTTACTTAGGAACAAAAATTTTATCTGGATCTCTTCCTACCATTTGTTGAAGTCTTTGCCTCCCTTTAATAATGATATCAGCCATTTTTTCCACATAAGGCTGGAGTTTTTTAATAGCCTTATGTAGCAGAAAACACCATTCAATAAAATTATTACTCTGAGTTAGTAATCCAGTGGGAGAATGTTCAGAAGGAAAAACATATGAAATAAAATTTTCATTATTAGTAATTCAATATAATTGTGATTCCTGAATATGTTTTTCTAACCATATTAGTTCCTTTTCAGCCACAGGAGTTAATGTCCTGGGACTGTTTAAGTTAGTATCTCCTTCTAATAATGAAAATAAATTAGTGAGGGAGTAAATGGGAATTCCTAAAGAAGGATGTACCCAATTAAAGTCACCTAATCATTTTTGAAAATCATTTACAGTTTTAAGAGAATTTCTTCGAATTTGTACCTTTTGGGGGATAATTTGTTGCATGGTTATTTTGCAACCTAAGTATTTCCACGGATCAGTTCTCTGAATTTTTTTCTGATGCTACATGCAAGCCATAATCATTAAACAATAGTCAAGCAGCTTGGACAATATTATTAAGAGTGTACTGATTCAAATGAGCAAATAAAATATCATCCATATAGTGATAGTAAATACCATATGGAAATTTAAATGCCTATTTTCTCAAAGGTTGTTGTACAAACATTTGACACAATGTAGGGCTATTCAACATGCCTTGTGGTAAAACTTTCCACTGAAAGCACTTTTTTGAGGCAATATTATTTAGGCAAGGAATGCAAAATGCAAAGTGATCAGAATCAGCATCTGTTAATGGGATGTCAAAAAAACAATCTTTTAAATCAATAATAATAATATGATAATTTTTAGGAATTAGAGTTGGATTTGGAATTTCAGTTTGTAAAGGACCCATAGGTTGAATTGTAGCATTTATTTTTCTAAGATCAGTTAACATTCTCTATTTGCCTGATTTCATTTTTAATACAAAAATTGGAGAAGTCCAGGGAGAGTAGGAAGGCTTAATATGATTTAATTCTAATTGTTCATTAATTCATGTAGTACCTCAAGTTTTTCTTTAGGCAAGGGCCACTGCTCCACCCAGATAGGGGTGTCTGATTTCTACATTAAAGGTAAAGCAAGGTGCTCAGCAATGACTCTTACTGAAAATGCTCAGGAAGAACTGGAAACCCAAATCCAGATTTATCATTGCTCTTCCTTGTGATAGGTTCCTTTTTTGACTGAGTAGATTGATCCAGATTAAAACCCAAATCAAACATCATGTTCTTTACAGTAGAAGAGATATTAGGAATTGTAATCATAGCTCCCCACTGTTGTAATAAATCTCTGCCCCACAGAGTATGTGCATTAGGGGCAGTATAAGGCTTAATTGTAGCCAGCTGGTCATCAGGGCCTGGACAAGTTAAAGTTTCCACACTCTGTTCTATATTATACATAGTATCTAACCCCACAAAAGTGGCTTGAACTCTTTGTTTTTTCCAAGAAGATGGCCAATCAAATTTAGCAATTATGGAAATGTCGGCCCCAGTATCAAGGAGCCTTTCAATTTCAATTTCATCTTCAAATGAAACTTTACATGTAGGCCTAGAATCATTAAGAAAAGTGTGCCAAAAAACATGAGTCCCTGAACTTCCTCCTGTTCTATCAACTGGATCAGACTTTCCCTTAAAATAGGGAAGCGGTAACAATTGAGCAATATGTTTCCCAATGGTTAGCACTACAGGTTGAGACACAGAAACCATGACATAAATTTCTCCTTCATAATCAGAATCAATGACTCCAAGATGAACAAACAATCCTTTAACTGTAGAACTATTTCTACCAATAATTAAACCAACAGAATCTTTAGGAATTGGGCCATAAACTCCTGTAGTCAAAGTATAGGGTGTATCTCTGGGTGTAAGAGTTATTTCCTCTACTATAGGCAGATCTAAAGCAGCACTGTCATGAGTAGCATGAAAGAGATCAGTAACAAGAGTTTTAGCTAGGTGCTGCTGTAAAATAACATCAGAGGCTTTAGCTTCAGGCTTTGTAATGTTATCAGTAGCTAGGACAAAAGTCTACTGCAGAGTGGAAAAGCTATTAGATTTTAAGGTGACAGCTTAGGTTTCAGGTGACAGCTGAACTGGGGGTGCTGTCGCCTCCGTGGCTACCAGAACAGTTTTGGCTGCAATACCCATTTTGCTCTCCTGGCCTGGGTCAGGGCCAATGTCGAGTTTTTTGGTCCTTGGGGAGGGAGCACATTGCCATTTTTATCCTTTATAGATCTGCACTCATTCATCGAATGCCTGCCCTTTTTGCAATGATGACACAGACTCGGTGATAAAGGTGGGTCAGGGGCTTTTTCTTTCTTGCCTTTATTATAATCTGTTCTTACATGGCTACTTTTGCCACAATCATAACATCTTAGATTGTGGCTCTTGAGAGTAGTGGCCATATGGGCCCCAATGTGATCTCCTATAAGAGTGTCTTGGAAAGAACGGCCAAGATTTTTACAAGTTCTAATCAATCTTTCAATTGAGGCATTTCCCTCATGCCTAATGGGTGCCAATACCTGCTGGCAATCCTCATTAGCATTTTCAAAAGCCAAAGATAACAATAACATATCTTGTGCTTCAGGTCCAAGTATTGCTCACCTGATAGTAGTGCAAAGTTTGGAAAGAAATTCAGCATATGGCTCAATAGGACCTTGAATAATTTTTGTAAAATATCTTCCTTCTCCAGGGCCATCAAGTTGGGCCCAGGCTTGGAGACAAATACTCCTTATTTCTAATAAAATATTATCAGGAATTTCAAGCTGTTTATCCTGTGGTATGAAATCTCCTGTGCCTGTTAACTGATGATATGGTAAATCAGGGTTATCGTCACTACAAGCAGTGGCTTCTTTTTTCCACCAAAAGTCAAAAAGCAGATATTGAGCAGGTGTAAGCACTGTCTCCGCTAATCTTTCCCAGTCCCTGGGTGTAAGATAACGATCCTCACAATAAGAATGTAAAATACCTTGAGTATATGGGGCATTAGGACCATTGGACATAACTGCATCTTTGAGAGTTTTGAGAAATTTTAAATCAACCTCAGTATATTGTACTTGGACTTCTGGTTCTATGGCACCTGCTTGAGCCCCAGGTTGCATATTGTCTCCTGCTCCTACCCTTTGCAAGTAACAGGTATAATTAGGCCTAAGCTGTTAGAACTCTCAGATGGTGGGGGTAAAGTAAAAGGGTTACAGGGAACTTCCAAATCATCTAGAAACCTGATGTTTTTAGGATTGGGAAAAACAGCCCTTTAAATGTGGGTGGATTTGTATGTCCAATATTCAACAACTAGAAGTTGAAAGGCAGGAGGCGGAGGTCACTGCTTTATTGGGAGAGTTGGTTTACTTGTCTCTGGGGATGGAGGATGTGATCTTAGTGACTTAGGGGCCACTGCCATGCATGGAGGAGGAATAAAGGGAGGAGGCTGTGGTGGTGGCAAAAACTGCAAAGTGGGTAGAGGAGGAAAAGCGAGAGGGGAAAAAGAGAACAGAATTACCATATCTAAAAGAAACTCAGGAGGTGTGGAAGGCTGAGTTTTAGTCTTTTCCATCATATCATAGCAGTCTTTAATAAAACTTTTAATTTCAATCATTTTATCCTATAAAGAGTGTGTAGAGGAGGATGAAGACAAAATAATCATGTCATTTTCATTGTTCCCTTGCTAAGAGCACTCATCTAAGGAGTCCTCTGTCTTATCAACTCTCTCTTTCTCACCATGATTAAGTGTTGGATCCTCATTTTTGTCTGAGACAGAAAGTTTAGTAAGATCTGCCTCAGCACCTGCAGTAGCAGGGGAAGTAGGAGGCTTAAAAACTTTACTTTCGGTGCCTACAAAAGACTGTAAAGCTAACTTAACCATATGATAAACAGACCAAATATCTTTGTCTATAATATTGCCTTGCTGGTGATGGCACTTCATTTCTTCACTGAGTTCCTCCCAAACAGTTAAATTTAATTGATTATGGGAATTGGGTGTAAGCCAATGGCAACAATTTCTTATGGTGGCAAACAAATGGTGAAAAGAGTTGGTCTTAACAGGAATTCCCTTAGTATCTAAAAGATTTCTAAGCAACTGAATGTATTCATCCTCAGCAACTGAGGAGGAGTTACCTATGATGAATGATTCCTTTTTCTAACTGCTGTCCAAATTCTGAGTATTTCCAAAGCTCAGCAACCCTCTGGATTCCAAAAGTACCAGTTCACTAACCTCAAGATCAGTGAGGAGAAACTCAGCAAACAATTTGAAAAGGTCCTCAGTCCAGCCATGAAACCCTGCTTGCTGTGCCAGATGTTAATGTTCCCAGAGCTTTCTGATCAGTGATGCAGGGAAAAGAAACCACAGATGGGATGATTGATATGAAGGGAGGTCAAGACTCACTCAGGTCAGCGACCAGGCCCAAGTTTACTGATTATCTTATATACCTTCAAACATTTAGCAAGAATTTAATACAGATAAAAAGAAGTGAAGTAAGATTAGGAAACTACCATGAAGATTAGAATTCAGTGTGAAGGCTGAGGAATACATATACAATTGATTTTGTTTGGGGCAGAAATATAAAAGAGACTAGCTGTCTGCTCTTGCTTAGCCTAAGGTGTTTTAGAATTGAAACCAGAGATTATAATGTTAATGAGGGGAAGGGCAGAGAATAGCAATGGAATGCTACAGACAGGAGTTCAGGTTTCCAGCTGTTTTCCTGGTCTGACTCTCTGGTATTCCTTTGTGAGAGTGACTCTGCATTTCTGTAGGCTGAAGGCAGGAACATAGTCATGAAATAAATCCTTCTCACAGCCATTCACCTAGGAAAGCACTTGAGGCAAACTGCCACATCTGAGCTTGGGGTGCTGATCTCTTCAAATACCAGAAGAAATTGTAGAGAAAACACTTGAAGAAATCAGCCTGGGTGAAAATTTTATGAAGAGGATCCCCCAGGCAATTGAAGCAACATCAAAAATACACTACTGAGATCTGATCAAATTAAAAAGCTTCTGTACAGCCAAAAGCACAGTAAGTAAAACAAGTAGACAGTCCTCAGAATGGGAGAAGATATTTGCTGCTTATGTCTCTGACAAAGGTTTAAAAACCAGAATCCACAGTCAACTCAAACATATTAGCAAGAAGAGAACAAGTGATCCCCTCTCAGGGTGGGCAAGGGACTTGAAGAGAAACTACTCTGAAGAAGACAGGTGCATGGCCTACAAACATAAAAAAATGCTCACCATCCTTAATCATCATAGAACTGCAAATCAAAACAACTTTGAGATATCATCTAACAACAGTAAGATTAGCCCATATCAGAAAATCCAAAAATAACAGATGCTTGCGTGGTTGTAGAGAAAAGGGAACACATCTACACTGCTGGTGGGATTGCAAACTAATATGTTCCTTTTGGAAAGACATCTGGAGAACACTTAAAGAACTAAAAATAAACCTGCCATTCGATCCTATAATTCCTCTATTAGGTATATATCCAGAAGACCAAAAATCACACTACAATAAAGATATTTGTATCAGTATGTTCATTGCAGCCTAATTCATAATTGCTAGGTCATGGAAGAATCCCAAGATCCCATTGATCCACGAATGGATCAATAGTTTGTGGTATATGTACACCATAGAATACTACGCAGCCATTAAGAAAGATGGAGACTTTAAGTCCTTCATGTTTACATGGATAGAGCTGGAAAATATTCTTCTTAGCAAAGTATCCCAAGAATGGAAGAAAAAGTATCCAATGTACTCAGCCCTACTATGAAACTACTATAGCTTTCTTATGAAAGATATAACCCAATTTTAGCTTAGGAATATAGGGAGAGGGGAGAGGGAGGGGAGGGGGGAGGGTGGTTGGAGGGAGGATGATTGGTGGGATCATGCCTATGGTTCATCCTATAAGGGTACATGTGAATCTCTCTAATTGTATAATATAAATGTCTTAACACAATAACTAAGAAAAAGACATGAACATTATGTTAACCAGTTGGATGAAAGTATTTCAAATTGAATACAGAAGCAGTACACTGTACCCCATGATAGTATTAATGTACACTGCTATGATTTCATATAAAAGAAGAAAGATGCAAATTCATAATTATTCAACAATTTTGATGTCTCAAAAATGTATAAAACAAGTAGTCACAAAATTAGAAAGAATATAGTAGAATTAATACCACTATTAATGAACTTGTGCTAATTGACATTTAGAGACTCTTCCAACACCCAACAACAGCAGAATACACATTGTTCTCAAGAGAACATGGAATATTTATCAAAAAATACCATAATCTGAAGGATAAAACAACTGTAAGTAAATTTAAGATAATTCAATTCATACAAAATATGCTTTATGACCACAATGACATGAAATTAGCAATCAATAAAGAGAAGATATGTGGAAAATGCCAAATACAATAGAACATTTATTAGTCAACAACCCAAGGGATTATAACAAAATGGTCAACATATGGAATTGGTAAACATAAGGAACTAAATTTTCTGTACTGCTACACACATGTGCCACATGTCTGGTTTATGAAAATTATATCAACATAAGGAGGTGGTAAACTATGGACATTCTACACTATTTGTAAATTACATAATGTATATCTAAATATACACCTATTCAATGAAATTAAAAGGAAATTAGAAAGTATGTTGAACTGACCAAAAATAAAATTATTATGCATCAAACTTGTAGGATGACACTGAAGCAGTATTTAGAGGGGAATTTATAACACTAAATACATACATTAGAAAAGAAAGGGCTGAAATCAGTAACTTTAACTTCCATCTTAGAAAACAGAGAAAGAAAAGCCAGTGAAACACAAAGTAAGGAGTAAAAAGGATTTAAGCAGAAAACAATGGAATACAATGCAATGTAGTAAAATAGAGAAAAATAAGTGAAACGAAGAGCTAGTTTTTGAGAACACTTAAATTAATAAACTTCTAATGAGACTAATCAGAACAAAAAAGAGAGAAGACATAGATTACCAACATCACAAATGAAAGCAGTCACATCACCAACAATTCCACAGATATAAAAAAAGACAATCAGGGAATATTAGGAACTATTATATGACAATAAATTTGATAACTTTGATGAAATAGAGAAATTCTTTAAAAAACAGAAGCTAACAAAGCTCACTGAGATGAATAAAACCTTCTTTAAAGAAGATAGACAAATGACTAACAAACATAAAAAAATGCTCATTGTCTGTAATTATTAGAAAAATGCAAATCAAAACCACCCTGAGATATCATCTAACCCCAGCAAGAATGGCCTACATCACAAAATCTCAAAACTGCAGATACTGGCATGGATGTGGAGAGAAGGGAACACTTTTACACTGCCAGTGGAACTGCAAACTTTCCAATCTTTTTGGAAAGAAGTATGAAGAACCTTCAAAGAACTCAAGCTAGACCTTGCATTTGATCCTGCAATCCCATTACTGGGCATCTAGCGAGAAGGAAAAAAATCCTTTTACCATAAGGACTCTTGCACTAGACTGTTTACTGCAGCTCAATTTACAATCACCAAAATGTGGAAACAGACCAAATGCCCACCAACTCAGGAATAGATTAATAAGCTGTGATATATGTATACCATAGAATACTATTCAGCCAATAAAAAAGATGGTGACCTTACATCTTTTGTATTAACTTAGATGGAAGAGAAACACATTGTTCTTAGTAAAGCATCACATGGGTGGAGAAGCAAGAATCTTATGTACTCAATTTTGATATGAGGACAATTAGTGACTTAGTACATGGTGGGGGGCTGAGGGAAGGGGAGAGAAAAGAGAAGAAAGGAGGGTTGGAGGTGGAGGAAAGGGATAGCAGAGAGAGGGAATAAGGGAGGGGATGGGGAAAAGGAAGAGCAGAGAAAAGGAAAGGGGTAGAGGAAGGGAAGAGCAGAGAGAGGGAAGAAGGGAGAGGGATGGGGGATCAAGGTATCTAACACACCTTTTGGGGGCTGGACACAATTATAAGAGGGACTTTACCTAACAAATGCAATCAGTGTAACCTGGTTCTTTGTACTCTCAATGAATCCCCATCAATTAAAAAAAAAAAAAAAACTCAACACATGGTACAAATCCAGAATTATTCTGACAGCAAAAACAGAGAATACGATATAGGAAAACTACAGTCAAATATTCCTTATAAAAACAGATGTGAAAAATTTTAACAAACTTTTAGTAAATATTATCCAACAATATACAAAAAGGATAATAAATCTAGATTAGTTAGGGTTCACCCATAAATGCAAGGTTGGTTCAAGTTTGAGACTACAGCAATGCAATTCACTGTATTAAAAGACTAAAGAAGAAAAAATCTGACCATGCCAATAAATGTAGAAAAAGCATTTGAAAAAAAAATCTAACACCCATTCCTGATTTAAAAAAATAAAACCTCTCTAAAAGTAGTAATAGTAGTAGAATGGAACATATAAAAATACTCATACTAAGCTTTATAAAGCAGTGGTTCTAAACCTGTGGGTTGTGACCCTTTTGTACTGTATTAAATGTTTGCAGCATTAGGAATGTTGAGAACAACTTCTTTATAGGGATATTATGCTTTCCCTAATATCAGAAACAAGGCAAGAATGCCTGCTCCCACTAATTCTATTCAACAATGAATTAGAGGTGTAAGCTAGAGTGACTGAAACAAAAAAGATAAATAACATCCATAAGGGAAAAGAAGTTAAACTGCTTATTCACATTAACAAATAGAAAATCCTTTGAAATATACAATAAAACCAGCTAGAAGTAATACATTTAGCTGAATTGTGGGATACAAGCTCAATATATGAAATATCAATTGTATTTTCATCCAATTTAAAACTGAAATTAAGAAATCAATTCTATTTAAAATAGCATTAAACATAGGAATTTTTTAATAGACAAATCTGACAAAAGATGTTTAAGACCTATACATTGAAAACAAGACACTGCTGAGAGAAATTAAAGAAGACTTAAGTAAATGCATTCAAAATACATGAAAAACTCTCAAAAATCAATAAGAAAAAAAACAATCCATGAAAATCAAGCTGGGGGGAGGGGAAGAAGAGAATGGGTAAGTTCATACCTACTGGGTACATTGTACACTAGGTAAAGGACGCACTTATAATTTTGATTTAATCTGTACAAAAAACAGTATGTAAACAAAACATGTGTACCCTATAATATTCTGACATTTAGAAAAAGAAATTAAAAAAGAAAAACTATCCAATAAAGTCTGATTTAAACAGATATTTACCAAGAAGATAGATGGCAAATAAGTACACGAGAAGATGCTTTCAACATCATTAGTCATTATCATATAATTTAAAACCACAATCGGGTACTTGCACACTTAACAGATATCCAAAATTTTAAAAAGAATGACTACCTTAACTGTTAACAAGGATGTGAAGCAACTGAAACTCTCATATGCTGCTGGTGGGAATTTAAAAATCATATAACCACTTCAGAAAACAGTTTTGTAGTGTGTTTAAAAGCTAAATCATACATTTACCATGACCCAGTAATTATACTCTTAGGTATTTACCCATGAGAAATGAAAACATATATATTTATGCAATCACTGGTACATGAATGCCTATAGCAGCTTTATTGTTAATAACCAAAAACTGCAACAACACCAAATATGGATAAACAAATCATGATATATCCGTATAATTAGTAATACTACCTACTAGTAGAAATGAATGAACTATTATGACATACAACAACATGGGTGAATCTCAAAACAATTATGCTAACTTAAATGAGCCAGACAAAATGAGACTATATATTGTGTGATTCCATTTATATAAACTCCTAGAAAATGCAAACCAAGTAGTGACAGAAAGTAGATTGAATCATTTTAAGGCAAGAGGGAGCTATTGGAATGGGATATAGGAAAATTTGAGAGACGATGGATATGCTATTATACTGAAATGATAGTTTCACAGACATATACAAATGTCAAAAAGTATCAAATTGTATACTTTAATATATGCAGTTTACTGTACATCAATTATACCTCCATAAAGCTATTTTATTTTTTAGAGACAGAGTCTCACTTTATTGCCCTTGGAGAGTGCTATGGCATCACAGCTCACAGCAACCTCCAGCTCCTAGGCTTAGGTGATTCTCTTGCCTCAGCCTACCAAGTAGCTGGGACTACAGGCGCCCACCACAATGCCTGGCTATTTTTGGTTGCATTTCAGCCAGGGCCAGGTTTGAACCCTACATCCTTGGTATATGGGGCCAGAGCCCTACTCACTGAACCACAGGCACCTCCCGCTATTATTATTATTATTATTATTGCCATTTTTTGGCCGGGGCTGGGTTTGAACCTGCCACCTCTGATCTATGGGGCCGGCACCCTATTCCTTGAGCAACAGGTGCCGCCCCATGAAGCTATTTTTGAAATGAATAAACATTACTCCCAGAGAGATTTATATAGCTTGAGTAGCCAAAGTCCTAGGCTTGCCCCTATATACTTCATCCAGTTATTCATATCATTCTTGTGCCTAAGAGAATTATAAGTCTCACATACTGAGATGATCTATATGACAAGCAGACAAAAAATTTCATTAACTCCCATATTAGTAAATATATGTAATACACAATGAAAAAAAAGGTATTACCACATAAAATTTTGGTAAGAAAAGAACAAAATGATTTTCATTAGTTTTGATTCAATGAAGTATACTAAAAATTTATAGATACTCTTGGATAACCTTGTAAAGACGTCTCCTCCCCTGAGAAAATCTAATATTAAATATAGCTTCCCTTCTGTCTGAAAGGCTAATTAGAAATGAGAATGTAGTAACAGAACAATTTTAAAGGCTTAAAAAAGCTTAGCATATTTTTTAATTAGTATGCATTTTTAGAATTTTATCACTAAACCCTATAAAGCAGTTAAATATTTACTCATATTGTCCATTATTGGATAATTTCTAAAAATTAAACACAGTGTTTAATTTAGCATTGAAATACCTATAATCCTCTTCCCAGAACATAATATATGAACATGCACATAATCAACCCTGCATGTGGCTTTATACAGAACCATTTTTCTTATTTATGAGGCATGTTCTATTTCAGTTGCTTAAACTTTGCTCCCAATAACCTACAGAAAATCTACTAATCCTGTAAAGCTCAACAAAAAAGCTACATCTTCCAATAAGCTTTCTAGAATTTCTCCCTTTTCACATTTCCCTCCACTACCAATACCCTCTTCCACATCAGAATTACTTGTTACTACTTTTGAAATTTCATATTATATTTATAGCCTCCACATGGTATTTATCAATTTTGATTTGTACAATCAATTTATATAGGCTCGGGTCTTGTACCTCAGTAGTTAGTGTGCTGGCCACATATACTGGGGTTGGCGGGTACAAAAACAGCCTAGGCCTGCTAAACAACAATTACAAGTACAACAACAACAACAAAAAAATAGTGAAGCATTGTGGTAGGCACCTGTATTCTCAGCTACTTGGGAGGCTGAGGCAAGAGAATAGCTTAAGCCCAAGAGTTTGAGGTTGCTGTGAGCTGTG
>NW_003852581.1:91058-144843 GCF_000181295.1 Otolemur garnettii
AAAAAAAAAAAAAAAAAAAAAAAAGAAAAGAAAAGAAAAAGAAAACTATATACTTGTCTGTTTTCCACATAGATAATAAATTTCATGAGGTTAGAAATTGTTTCACTTCCTTAGCCCACTGAGTTTAATATAGTATTTTGTATACAATAAGTGATAACTGACTGATATAATGAAGATTCAAAGAAGTCTTTAGATACTACTACTTTCATTACATTTGTGTAACAGGGAGTGAAAAAATAATGGGTAGGAATTTCTTGTGGGGTCTTAATAGAGATAATTTGCCACATATTTCAATGCATTATTTGTGATAATTACACTAAGAATAAAAGCAATAGCCACTTTAAATATGGAAAATTAAAAGTGACATAGTAGCTTGTATCAGTGATACAAAGATAAATAGCTTTTATTCCTCAGAGAAGCCATAGTCCATAATCTCATCCATATATTCAATCACCAATGGAGCCAGGATTTAAATGCGGAAATGTCTCACTTCAAATCTCATGTTATTTCTATTGTATCTACTGCTTGGTAGTGGTGTTTTTTTCCACCTGAATATATAAAATAACTGAAATAGACTAATACAACTACCTGGTCCTCTGGAATAGAACAAGGAAGATTTATATAGTCACTATGAAAAAATACCTAAATGCTTTACATAAATTTTCTAATAGTATATATAGCCTAAGATCACTGAGGGTAGCTAGTATAGAATTAGGGTAAAACATGTAAGTGGAAGATACTATCTTCTTACTTAAGTTAACTAAATTAGACAAATGAAGGAAATACAACTAATAGCTAGATATTGATACTTATTTCAGATAAACATGTTTTACATAGTTGAATATATTAAACAAGTTTGTAGTATTTTCTGTTATAGCACTGTCTGAAAAGAAATCTCAATTCTCTAATTACATAAATAAAAGAAAGATTACATACCATAGTGTAATTTGACAATAAATGGATGATTTACTTCCACTAGTATATCCCTTTCCACTTTTGTCCGAACTCTGTCTTGAACTAAAAATCACATAACAGTAGAATATGTATCACTCTTTAATTTCAGAAAACATCCCCTGACCAATTTACCAAAGGAAAATATAAAACCATAAACTATAATTTAATAAATATCTAAATTTACAATGTATATATTCTTAGATAATAATGAATATAATCTCAAAAAGCCAACAAATTCAGTTTATGCTTAGAGGTGGTTGTAAGTGTCATAAATAGGTATTTGGTTAATATTAATTTATGATGTATTTGTCTTTAATTTTTCAAATATGTTTAGCAATTAACTCTGAGTGTAGTGATATTTTTATCACAGCCTAGAAATCTATGTACATAAGTGTATGCAGTGGATTGTGCTTTCTCAATATACAATATTGGCACAGAAAAGGAAAAGAACAAGAATCTTAAAATGAAGAAAATAGCTTAATAAAATTAATGAGTTTACCTTAAATTAAAGAAAATATGTCACTTTCTCTAGCATCAAACTTTTAACATGGTATATTCTTAGTAAATTAAGGCATATGCCAGTATCTTACCTAGAAATATCATTTATTGGCTAGAAAACTGTAACAAATACTAATGATAAATTATATTGACTCACTTCATATAGGCAATATATGGCATATTACTTAAAATTAGTTTTGCCAAATTCTATTTTAATCAACTTTCTAATTTTCTACCTTTCAAGGATGCTTTTTTTAACACCTTCATTGCATAGAGCTGCCCAGCATCAGGACCAGTCTTCTTTCTAACAAGAGAAACCTGATAGGGAAATAAAAAATAAAATAAAATTTATAGTTTAAGCCTCTGTTGTTGTATACATACATACTAGGCACATCTATATCCTTGTACTTTCTCTAATATTTAACTTCCCTATATAAATCATATCATCACTTAATTTTTCATCAACATATACCTTCTTAAAATTATGCTACAACTGGGTGGCACCTGTGGCTCAAAGGAATAGGACTCCGGCCTATTGCCATATGCCAGAGGTGGTGAGTTCAAATTCAGCCCTGGCCAAAAAGTGCAAAAAAATAGAAAGAAAAAGTATTCTATGACTTATATTCTTAATGTTTTCTTATTTCCTTCATTTAATAAATCATACTGTACATATATACTACTATATAAACAAACATTTTAAATATAAGTGACATGGTCCTAGACTTTAAAAATTTTATAAAGTAAAACATAAATAACATAACAAAAGACTATTATTAAACTACAGACTCCCTTTAAGACTCAAATCCATTTTTGTTACCTTAATATAAACCAAATAACCATTATGACTATGAATTTGATAACTTCATTTCTATTCTTTCTTGGTCTATTTTAGAAGTTATCAAGAGTTTTATTTTCTAATCAGAAATCAAGGGCAATGTTTCTCTCTCTACCAGGTAAAAGGATCAAACGTCAAATTATCACAATAAAAAATGAAATTAAACTCTTTAAAGGTATCAAGTAAGATTAATATTTCATTTTTTTCAAACTAAGATCATGATTCATTAAAAGCTAGGTTTTTATAAAGCTTCAATTATGAAGACAAGTATTACTATAGTTTCATAAGAATTATTCAAGAGAAAAGGGATGTTTCATGTTTTAAATTAGTAAGTAATACATGTTCTCTGCTTGAACCTGCTACCCCTGCCCTAATAAGTTCCAATCAAGTGTTGCTTTAAATAAGTTTTGCTTAAAAAAAAAAATGTAACTATATAACTAAGCTAATCACATAAAATTGCAGATGGAACAACTGTTAAGTACCTTTTGTGTCATACTGCCTGTTTTCTATGTTATAGCTCAAAACACTGTATTTCACATGCTCTATGTGATAATTATTTATCAGCAAACCGGAGGGGTGGGTTAATTAAAATCTGTGACATGGTATTTGTAGCAATTAAAAGATTCACCTAATAAAAGACCAAGGACTCACCCACCTATATTCTTACACTGGGTGGGATCTCTCCCTTCTTCCATCCTGAAAGTAAATCTTTAGATTAGACCTACACTAACAGGCCATTTCAGACATAGAGTTTTCACATTTATTCAGGGAAGTCCTCAAAATTTCTGTAGAAGAACAGCCTTTCTTCCCTTTCTTCTAATCCAGTATAGAACATACTTTTATAAAATATAATCAAAATGAATTGTATAGAAAATTGAAATTAAAAAGTCATATAAAATACAATCCATTTTTAAACTACTAGATTTTACAGACATAAAATTTCTCTTTCAAATTGCTATAAAAGTTTCTAAATGCTTGCTTTTCAGTTTTTAAACATTTCTTATAGTGAATCAGCAACAGTCTATTCCACACTTAAAGTAGACTAACCAAGAGAGTGTACATAATAGTAAATGGTTGTTTTCACTATATAAAACTCTTTGGAGAAAGGAAAAGCCCAGGGATTGAACTAAATCATCATCTTGCAGATCACTACAAATATTGCTGTACTGAAGGGCTAACATTAAAACTATTACTATATGTCACTTCTTGTATCATATCTAGTTTGAATTCTAAGAAGATTTCCCCAAACAATATACTAGAACCATAAGAAAATGTGTGTATTACCACAGAAGGTTTCAATGGTTTTATTCCATGCAGTTATTTTTATTGGATTTTAATTTGGAAAGGAAGTTCCTATAAGTCCATGATTTTTCATTAATTAAAATATATATATTTGAACAAAGGTGTCATATTTAAATATATACAGAATCTACCCTCAATGTCATTTATAATGGAAGCACTAGAAAATAAACTTAATAGCTTAGAAATTAACAGTGCAAAATCAAATTTTGCAATCATGGGAGTACATCATAGAAACTGTTAGAAAGAACACACACACAGTCAAGATTATCACAGGTTTCTAAATGTCATTTAATGACTATTTATTAAGCTATAGAAGCTACAACTCCAGATACATACGTACTTAAATGTTATTTTTTTCAAGTTTTCAGTTGTTGTCTAAAAGACAGACTTATAAGTATGTTTGTATAGCTGATTTAAGAGGCAATCTTTACATCACAAGAATGGAGAACCAAGAATCCAATGTACTCAATTCTAACATATAGACAGTAGATTATTTGATACAGGATGGGGGTTGAGGAATGAAGGAGCAGAGATTGGGGAAGAGTGTGGGGAATGGGGGGCCATGATGTATGGCACACCTCTTGGGGTGGGACACAATTATAAGAGGGACTTTACCTAACAAATGCAATTAGTGTAACCTAATTCTTTGTACCCTCAATGAATCCCAAACAACAACAATAATAATAAGGACGTCTTTAACCATTTTTAAAGGAGTAGATTAAATTAATTGCTACAATACACACACACACACACACACACACACACACACACAGAGAGAGAGAGAGATAAGCAAATGACATTAACCCTAAGCACCAGGCTCAAAGTTTCTACTTAATTTTACTTACAAGGTTAAATAAATACAGATAAACCATTTCTTTTTTCCTACTCAAAATCATATAATCAGGTGATAACAACAAAGGAGATAAATCATTTTATAAGTCATGACTTCACCACAAGTAGGAGGACTATCTTGATCAGTCATTTCCAGAAAAGCACTTCTCAATCTTTTGGTCTCAGGAATCCTCTATCATATTTATAAAATTATAAAAGACTACAAGGAGCTTTTGTATATTTGGGTTGTATCTATTTACATTTACCACATTAGAAACTGGGATAGAAAAAAAAATAAATATGCACTATTTTAAAAAAAAAAAAACTCCTACATGTGAACATAAATTTCATAAGGATAACTACATTTTCCAAAATGAAATAATAAAATTATACTTATTTACATTTCTGAAAGTTTCTAATACCCATGTATCTGCCTTACTAGAAGGCACCTGGATTCTCACATCTGCTTCTACATTCAATTAGTTGCATATAAAATGTTTTGCTAGAAATATAGTTAGAAAATTAGGCCTTGCAAGGTATGAGTTTGGAAAAGGAGAGTAATAGCTTTTTCATGTAATTGTAGATATACTTTTTTGATATAATAACAGAACCTGAAAAATGACAGCTTCTTAAAAATTTGTTGTAATAGAAAATCTGAAACAATATCAATTAACTGTCCATATTCTGTCACACAAATCTCCACTTGTCTACTTTGCATTTTGAGTGGATTTTCATAACTGTATCTGATTTGTTAATGTCATATCTTGGTGAACTCAAAAACATTGATTCACTTAGTCATACATATTTTCCAAATGGTAACACAGCAATTTCATCAAAAAAGTCTTTAAAGTACTGGCATACCTTGGCTATATTATGAATTGGGTTCCAGATCACTGCAAAAAAAAAAAAAAAAAAAAGTGAATATGGCAATAAAGCAAGTCACTCCAATATACAGTGTCCATAAAGTTCATGTGCAATTTACTATGTTAAAATATTTTCAATTGCACACAAAATTTATGCCCACTCTGTATAAGGTTACATTTCTACTATTTTATAGTCTATTGAGAGAGCAATACTGTTATGTTTAAAAAACAATGTACAAGAGTGAGGGAAATATGTCTGACTAGAGCCAACTTTTGAGAGAGGCTCCTATCCAGAGGGAGAGATAATGAACAGAATGAACCCAAAGAAGCTAAAGGTTGGGAGCTGAGCTAAGAAAGATTTATGAGTACATAGCATCCCTGCTGAGGCAAGCTGTGACTCCAAGGAAACAAACTCCAGGTACAAAACCCATCACTAAGAGGACCAGAGAAACCACCCCCAAGAGAGTGGCACACTGTGTGCTTTCTACAAGTGAGTAGTGTTCTGAAGACCTCTTATTTTACCCCATGGGAGAGAGCCACTAAACATCAGGACTCCTTCTCCAGAGATGTCCCACCTGTGAGCCTATGCATTCTCTTGCCCAGCATAAAATTGAACAAATATTCTCCCCACAATTATGAACTCCCAGTCCACCCTTCCCCCCTCACCAGGTGGTCTAAAAACCCAGAGTCTTTGGCAATGCCTTGAAAGGTCTGGACATTGCATGGCCTGTGGCACAACTGCTCTGTAACCGTGACTTGAGTGGAAGTTGGGGGATGTGGGGAGAGAGAGTCAATTGGGAGAGTGAGAACCATGGTGATGCAACAGGATGCAGCAATGGCGGGGCTGTCACCATGGGTCAGATTTTGGAGATACACTTCCCCATTCTGTAGACCACATGAGGGAATTGGGCTGCAATTTCTTGTGGGTGCTAGAGGAAGAGTAAGGCTATGACAGAGATGCAGACTCTGTGAGAGAGAAATATGCCTAGTGACAGTACCCGCCCATGGACAGAGGTGCTCACACCTGGGGACAAACTCTAGTGGAACACTCCCCAGACTCCAATGAGTACCAGATGGAGATGGGTTTCATCCCCTTGGGTTTGCCAGTTAGTGGCAGAGTGTAGTGGAGGAAGAGGCACTGACTCACCTTTGACACTGGAAGATGTATAACCATGGTTCTTTTGTTTGCTGGAGGGAGCAGGGCCATGGTACCCCAGGGTTACCAGTGGAGGGGCATGGTTGTGCTGTATGGTAGGCAAAGAGGCACTAAAACCCCTGGACTGACTGTTTGGCTTGGTGAGCCTTCCTGACCATTGAACTCTGGAGGGAGCCACTCTCCAGCCTCTCAGATTTTTAGGATGGATGGAGTTGCTGGTGGATCCCTGCTGTTAGGATGCTGGAGACCTTTTGAACTATCCCATTTGATTAGTGATTGTGCTGCATGGGACAATCAGATTGGAACTTTTGTCCTGAGCCGGCTACACAGGGACCCTCCAAGGTTGAGCAATGGTTGTGTTGTAGTGAGAGGGGCTGACTCTCCTCATTCAGTTGTCACTGGTGGGGGAGTGTCTCAGTTGCTTGTATCTCTTCCCAGTTGAGATTTTAGTCTAAATCCATGACTCATTAGGATTGGATAGAGGCTGGCTGAATACAAGACAGAGCCAGCTAGCTTTATCAAACCAATAAGGTCCTCAGAGTCTCTGGCTAAAGGTCTGAAAGTGACCTTTTTTAAAGCTATAGGGTAAAAGCCACAGTAACCAGTCCCAGCTCTTTGGTAAAGAGCTGGTTAAATACAATTCCTGGAGCCCTCAATCTAATCTAACCCTACTAGTTTTACTAGCCAAATTGGAAAATAATCATGGTGCGGAACCAGCAGGAAAAATATGGCAACATGAATAATCAAAGTAGATCAACACCCCCAGGGAATGAAAAGGAGATAGATCAGAAGATGCCATTCATAAACAATTGGCTGAAATGTCAGAAATAGAATTCAGAATATGGATGGCAAATAAAATGAATAGAATGAAGGAAAATATGGAAATATAAATCCAAAGAATTGTGAAAAAGTTGTCTCAAGAAATCAGTGCATTCAAAGACAAAATCACCAAGGACATAGGCATAATGAGAAAAGATACAGAAGAGCTCAAGGAAATGAAAAAGCCATTCAAGGAGCTCTGAAATACAGTAGAATACCTCAATAATAGAGTTGAACAGGAAGAAGAAAGGATCACAGACATAGAAGACAAGACTTTTGAACATTGCCAAGCAATCTAACAGGCAGAAAAATGGGGGGGGGAAACCCAGAATATTCCCTAACAGAGTTGTGGGATCACTCAAAAAGATCAAACATCTGACATATAAGAATTCCTGAAGAAGATGATAGTCCCATAGGCACATAAGCTCTACTCCAAGATATGGAGGAGAATTTCCGAAGCATTGCAAGAGATACACTGAAATTCAGATAGTTGATGTTTAAAAACTCTAGCAAATCTCAATCAAAATGAAGCATCTCCTAGACACATTGTAATTAATTTTGCCAAAGTTAATATGAAGGAGAAAATTCTGCAAGCACCTAGACATAAGAAAAGTTACAATGGGAGGAATATTAGAATGACTGCAGATCTCTCAGCCAAAAACTTTCAAGCCATAATTTGATGGTTATTGACCTTCAACCTCCTAAAACAAAACAAGTTTCAGCCTGGGATCCTGTATCCAGCTAAACTGAAATCCAATTGTGATCAAGAAATCAAATACTTTACTGACTTACACATGTTGAAGAAATATGCCATAACTAAAGCAGCTGTCCGGGATATTCTCAGACCCATCCTCCTTAATGATCAGCACAGTGGTCTACCATCAAAGTAAACTGAACCAGAAAGTTTTGAACAAAACCTAACTTCCACAATGGTGAAAGGAATAATAACATCCACAGGACATTTGAAAAACATGACACCCCAAACACTACCATGCTTATCAGTTCTCTCAATTAATGTGAATCACTTAAATTGTGCTCTAAAGAGGCAAAGGTTGGCTGACTGGATACAAAAACTCATACCAGATATCTGTTGCATACAAGTGTCTCATCTTACCTTAAAGAATAAAAAAGGACTCAGGGTGAAGGAATGGACATCTATAATACACGCAAATAGAAATCAGAAAAATTCAGAGGTTGGAATTTTGTTTGCAGATACAGTTGTTTTTAAACCAATACAGGTAAGGGAAGATAAGGATGGACACTACATATTTGTCAAGGGAAACACTCAACATGAAGAGAGTTAATTATATTAATAATTAACATTTTTGCACCTTATCAGAATGCTCCTCAATTTATAAAGCAAACCCTAAGAGAGATTAACAATTTAATATCTTCCTGCACTACAATAGTTGGAGGTTTTAACACCCCTTGGGCAGTTTTGGATATCTCCTCCAAGAAGAAACTAAACAAATAAATAATGGACTTAAACTTCATCCTAGAACAAATGGACTTAACAGATATCTACAAAACATTTCATCCTAGCAAAACTGAATATACATTTTTTTCACATCAGCCTACGGATCATCCTCCAACATTGATCATAACTTGGGACACAAGAACCAGCAAATTTAAAAGAATAGAAATTATTCCTTGTATCTTCTCAGACCATCACAGAATAACAGTTGACCTCAACCTCAACAGGAATCTTCATACTCAAAAAAGTCATGGAAACTAAATCATGTTATGCTGAATGACAGCTAGGTCAAAGATGAGATTAAGAAAGAAATCATCAAATTTTGGGGAGAAAATGATAATTAAAACACAAATTTTCAAAACCTGTGGGATACTGCAAAGGCATTTCTAAGAGGGAAATTGATAGTTTTGGATGCCTTCACAATGAAAACAGAAATAGAAAAAGACAACTTAATGGGTCATCTCAAGCAACTGAAAAAGAAAGAACATTCCAACCTCAAACCTAGCAGAAGAAAAGAAATAACCAAAATTAGAGCTGAATTAAATGAAATGAAAAACAAAAGAATCCAGCAGCACCTGTGGCTCAGTGAGTAGGGCACCAGCCCCATATACTGAGGGTGGTGGGTTCAAACCTGGTCCCAGCCAAACTGCAACAACAAAAACAAAAAAAGCCTGGCATTGTGGTGGGCACCTGTAGTCCCAGCTACTTGGGAGGCTGAGGCAAGAGAGCTGGAGCCAAGGGTGACAACGTGAGACACTGTCTCAAAAAAAAAAAAAAAATCATGAAGAAGATCAATGAAACAAAAAGTTGTTTTTTTGAAAACATGAACAAAATTGATGAACCTTTGAATAACCTAACCTGAAACAGAAAAGTAAAATTTCTAATATTGTCAATCAGAAACAATAAAGGAGAAATACTGCCAGACACCTCAGAAATTCAAAACTTCCTCAATGATTACTACAAAAAACTCTATTTTGAGAAATATGAAATTCTGAAAGAAATGGACCATGACCTGGAAGTACGCCACCTTCCTAGAATCAGACAGAAAGAATTAGAAATTTTGAATAGACTTATATCAAGCACTGAAATTGCATCAACTATACAAAATCTCAAAAAAAAAATAAATAAAAGTCTGGGATCAGATTGCTTCACATCAGAATTCTACCAAACCTTTAAAGAAGAACTAGTACCTATATTACATAACCTTTTCCAAAACATAGAAAAAGAAGGAATACCTCCCAACACATTCTATAAAGCCAATATCACACTGCTCCCCAAACCAGGAAGGGCCCCAACAAAGAAAGAAAACTATAGACTAATATCATTAATGAATGTTGACGGAAAAATATTCAATAATATCTTAGCAAACAGAATTCAACAACACATCAAAAAATTATACACCATGATCTAGTTGGTTTTATCCCAGGGTTACAAGACTAGTTCAACATACATAAATTTATAAACACAAAACATCACATAAATAAAATAAAAAACAAATATCATATGATTCTCTCAATTTATGCAGAAAAATCTTTTGATAATATCTAGCACCCTTTCATGATCAGTACACGTAAGAAAACAGGCTTAGACAGATCATTTCTTAAACTGATAGAGGCCATCTACAGCAAACCCACAGCCAATACCATATTGAATGAAGTATATAATTGAAGATATGTCCACTCAGATCTGGAAGTAGACAAAGATGTCCGTTGCCTCCACTGGTATTCAACATAGTAATGGAAGTCTTAAACATTGCAATCAGGCAAGAGAAGGCAATCAAGGGTATCCAAATAGGGTCAAAGGAGATCAACCTGTCACTCTTCATGGATGATATGATCTTATCCCCAGGAAATCCCAGGGATTCAAGTATAAAATTCTTAGAAGTGATCAAAGAATACATCAGAGCCTCAGGATAGAAAATCAATAATTACAAATAAGTAGCTTTTGTATATACTAATAATAGTGAATCTGAAAATATAGTCAAGGACTCTATTCCTTTTACAGTAGTGCCAAAGAAGATGAAATATCTGGGAATTTACCTAACAAAGGATGTGAAAGATCTCTATAAAGAGAATTATGAATCTCTGAGAAAAGAAATAACTGAAGTTCTTAACAAATGGAAAAAATACCATGCTCATGTATGGGGAGAATCAACATTGCTGAAATGTCCATACTAACAAAAGCAATCTACAGATTTAATGCAATCCCTATTAAAGCAACACTGTCATACTTTAAAGATCTTCATTTTATATGAAATAAAAAAAATTGAAGCCAAAACGTTACTCAGAAATAAAAACAAATCAGGAGGTATCATATTATCAGGCTTCAAAATATACTATAAATCTACAGTGATCAAAACAGTAGGGTACTGGCACAAAAATAGAGAGGTAGATATATGAAAAAGAATAGAGACACAAGATATGAACCCAGCCACGTATTATCATTTGATCTTTGATAAGCCTAACAAAAGCATTCACTGGGGAAAATAGTCCTTATTTAATAAATGGTGCTGGGTGAGCTGGCTGGCAACCTGTAGAAGACTGAAACTGAATTCTCAACTTTCACCCTAACAAAAATTGATTCTCACTGAATAAAAGATTTAAACTTCAGTCATGAAAGTTTAAAAATACTAGAAGAGAGTATAGGGAAAATGCTTGAGGAAATTGGCCTAGGAAAATATTTTATGAGTAGGATCTCCTCCCCTGGAAATTGAAGGAACACCAAAAAATATATTACTGGGATCTGATAAAGCTAAAAAGTTTCTTGCAGCCAAGAGTATAGTAAGTAAAGCAAACACACAGCCTTCAGAAGAGGAGAAGACATTTGCAAGTTATGTTTCTGACAAAAGTCTGATAAGTAGAATCCAAAAAGAAGTCAAACTAATCAATAAGAAAAGAACAAACAACCCCATTTCTTTGTGAGCAAGAGACTTGAACAGAAGCTTCTCTGGAGAAGACAGGAGCATGGCCTACAAACAGATGAAAAATGCTCATCATATTTTATCATCAGATAAATGCAAATCAAAACCACTTTGTGATATCTAACTTCAGTAAATATTAGCCCATGTCACAAAATCCCAAAACTATAGTTGTTGAGGATGTGGAGAGAAGGGAGCACTTCTACACTGCTGGTGGGAATGCAAGCTAATATGGCCTTTATGGAAAAGGGACTGAAGGTAGACCTACCATTCAATCCTGTAATTCCTATACCATTTATATACTTAGATGATCAAAAATCATTTTACAATAAAGACATTTGCATCAGAATGTTTATTGCAGACTGATTCATAATTACTAAGTCATGGAAGCAGCCCAAGTACCCATCGCCTCATGAATGTATTAACAGATTGTGGTATACTCATACCATAGAATACTATGCAGCCATATAAAAGATGGAGATTTTATAGTTTTTATGTTTATTTTACCGTTTTATGTTTATGTATGGAGCAGGAACATATTCTTGTTAGTAAAGTATCTCAAGAATAGAAGAAAAAGTATCCAATGTACTCAATACTATTATGAAACCAATATATAATCATGTACACACTCATGCATATGATAAAACACAACTATAGTCCAGAAGAAAGGAGGGTATTTGGTGGGATCTCATCTAATGTACACATGTAGGATAAAATCCCACATGCAGTGTGCTGACTTTAAATTTCAGTAACAGGCAAATAGGCTTTTATGAAATGTAGCTCTGTTGAAGACCTGGCTGCCTTTGTCAGCATGACAGGGCCTGAAGGTCTGGAGGTAAAAGTCCACCTTCAGCAATTCTGGTCTGTGCGGCCATTAAGCCTGCAAGGAAAAGGGTTAACAGCCCTTCCTGCAGAGACACAGCCCAGAGGTTTCTGAATGTGAAAATATACATTGTAAAGCTGCATGGCCTCCAGACTGCAGAGAAACAAAAGCCATAAATCTGTTTTCTGCAATATAATGAGTGCATGGTAAAATTCAAGGTCTTACTCCCCTTTTGGTTATCTCGAGTTTTCAGTCTTACTCCCTTTTTAGTAATCTAGAGTTTTCAGACTTTGTGTCTCTTTTGAAGGTTGAAACAAATTTAGAAGATATTAATAGTAAAAATGCTTTGTTGATTGATGGAGTGAACATAAACAACCTACTATATAAGGTGGTCAGAAATAAAGATCATTGCTACTTGTCATCATGAGCTTATAGTCTGTCCCTTGCTTTTTAAACTTTCAATAGCGAGCTTGTACCAGCAATAAAGCTGCCTGTCCTTCGTGAAACCTCCACACAACATACAGAATTCAATGTTAAATTTTAAAACTATTACTACTAGAGTATAAATGTCTTACCACAAGAAATAAGTGAGATGTTGGTTATGTTAACCAGTTTGATGTAAGCATTCCACATTATATATCAAATCAACACATTGTACCCCACAAATTCAGTAATGTACACAGTTATAATTTAATAAAAAATTAAATAAAAATACAAATAAAATCAATGTATGTACCATAATTAAAATATGCTTTATTGCTAAAAAATGCTAATGATAAGCTGAGCCTCCACTAAGTTACCATTTTTTCCTGTTGGAGGGTCTTGCCTTGATATTGATAGTTGCTGACTGATGAGGGTGGTGGTTGCTGAAGGCTGAAGTGGATGTAACAATTTTGTAAAATAAGACAACAATGAAATTTGCTCTGATTGACTCTTCTTTTCATGAAGTATTTATCTTACAGTACTGTTTGACAGCATTTTACACACAGTATAACTTCATTCAAAATTGCAGGAAATCCTCTCAAAGTCTGCCATTGTTTTACCAAGTAAATTCATATAATATTCTAAATTCTTTGTTATCATTTCTACAGTGTTCACATCATCTTCAGCAGGAGTAGATTTGTTCTCAGGAAACTACATTTTTCTTATCTATAAAATGAAATTTCTCATTTGTTCAATTTTTATCATGTGATTGTAGCAATTTAGACAAATCCTCAAGCTACACTTTTAATTCTAGTTCTCTTGCTATTCTGAAATTCTACAACTACTTCTTTAACTGAAATTTTGAACTTCTCAATGTCATCCATAAGAGTTGGAATCAACTTCTTCCAAATGCCTGTTAATTTTCATATTTCAGTTTCTTCCCACGAATTACAAATGTTCTAACTGACATCTAGAATGGAGAATCCCTTCCAGAAGGCTTTCAATTTACTTTGCCAAGATCCATCAAAGGAATCACTGTTTATGTCATCTATGCCTTTAAAAATGTATTTCTTAAATAATAAAAGTTGAAAGTCAAAATTATTCCTTGATCCATAGGCTACAGAATGGATGTTGTGATAGTAGGCATAAAAACAATATTAATCTCCTTATACATCTATATCTGAGCTCTTGAGTGACTGGGTATGCTATTACTAAGCAGTAATATTTTGAAAATCATATTTTTTTTTTCTGAGCAGTAGGTCTCAACAGTGGACTAAAATATTCAGTAAACCAAGCTATCAACAGATGTGATATCACCCAGGATTTGTTTTCCCACTTATAGAGCACGAATAGATTCAACAAAATTTATAAGAGTCTAATGATTTTCAGAACGATTACTGAGCATTGGCTCCAACTTAAAGTCACCAGAATTACTAGTCATTGATAAAATAATCATCCTGTCCTTTAAAGCTTTGAAGCCAAGCATTGACTTCTCCCCTCTAACTATAAAAGCCCTACGTGGCATTTTCTTATAATAGAAGGTTGTTTCATCTACATTGAGAATCTGTTATTTAGTGTAGCTACCTCCATAAATTATCTTAGGTATATCTTCTGGATAAATTGCTGTAATTTCTATATCAAGTAGTTGTTACATCATCTTTTATGTTATGGAGATGGCCCCTTTCATTGAACCTAATGAACCAAACTCTGCTAGCATGAAACTTTTCTTTTGAAGTTTCCTTACCTCTCTAAGTCTTCAGAGAATTGAAGGGAGTTAGGATCTTATTCTGAATTAGGCTTTGGCTTAAGCCTAGGGAATGTTGTTAATGCTTTGATCTTATAGTCAGACCACTCAAACTTTCTCCACATTAGCAACAAAGCTGTTTTGCTTTCTCATCATTCATATGTTAACTACAGAAAGACTTTTAAATTCTTTCAAGAACTTTTCCCTTGCATTCACAACTTGATTAACTGGCACAAAAGAGGCCCACTTTTCAGGCTATTCCAGCTTTTGACATGCCTTCCTTACCAAGCTTAATCATTTATAGCTTATATTTCAGAATAATATGAGGATACATACTATTATGTTACATTGCTTGCATTTATAAGGTAAAAATCCAAGATGAAATTGTGTCCTTCAACCAAGAAGTGTGCCTTATAGCCAGCATTGTACCCATTTGGTGGAAATTTACCAAACCCTGATCTCCTTTCCCACTTGAATTTAATTGAGTTTTTCTCTCATGTAGATCTATAGTTGTTTGTTAATCTACTTGTTTCAACTTAGTATCAAGTACACGGTTGATTGTTTTTAAGAACAATAAGAACATATCCGGAGACATTATAGTAATAGAGTACTGGTTATACTACAAGTCTATTGTCATTAAAACAACATGGCACTGGCATGAAAATAGAAACATAGATCTCTGGAACAGAACAGAGAACTTAGTGGTGAAACCAGCCTCATGTCACCATGTGAACTTTGACAAAGCACCCAAAAGCATACACTGGGTAAAGGAATCCCTATTTAACAAATTGTGCTGACAGAACTAGTTAGCAACATGTAAAAAACTGAAACTAGACCCACACCTCTCATCACTTACAAAATTAACTCATGATGGATAGAATATTTAAATCTAAGACATAAAACCATCAAACCATAAAAGAAAGCATGGGAAAAACTATGGATCTTAATTGCCTAGGAGAAGAATCTATGAAGAAAACCACATTAGCAATCACAGCAACAACAACAAAAAAATAAATAAATGGGACCTGATCAACTAAAAATGTTTCTGAACAGCTAAGAATACAATCAACCAAGCCACGAGACAATGTTAAGAATGGGAGAAGATTTTGGCATGCTATGAATCTGACAAAGCACTAAAAACCAGATTCTACAATGAACTCAAGAAAATCAAGAACAAAGCAAAAGACCCTATTAAAAACTGGGGAAGAGACATGAACAAATTTTTTTTTCATAGCTGTCAAACACATCTCAAACTTTTGATTTAAAGTTGAGAGATGTCAGACGCTTCCTTTGACTTGAATACTTATAGACCACTGTAGAGTTATTAGTTGACTTATTTTCAATATAGGACAACTCTAGGAAAGGAAGAGAGATGGTAGAACAGATGGTCAGTGAAGAAGACAGAATACACATATCATTTGTAAAAAATGTAATATATGCTAGGCATAATAAAGTGAAATGCAATAAAAAAGGTATACCCTATTATGAAGATGACAAGATCAAAGTAGCAAAGATTTTCCAAAATTGTTTTTTGATTGAAAGCTCAAGTAAAAATACTGTCAGTTGATCATTCATTTTTAGGTAAATGCCCACCACCTACCTATATTTAAGGAATCATAATTTGTTAATCATTATTTTAAAATAAAAATGCTGATCTGTAAAAAATGGCTAGTTCAGCTGACTATCCAATAAAATCACGTAAGTCTTCTGCCTTGTGATAACCACTCTATTTTGGCATTCAATTAAAGTGCTTTATGTATATTTCTCATTTTATCATGGAATATTAGAAAGAAGTATAATCAAGGTTGATATTTAATAAATTTGATAATTGTTCAAGCCTCATCAAGGACATTCTTAAACTGTGTGAGGCATAAAGGACACAATAATTGTTGGTACTGTTTGGTAACACTGCCAAGATTGTCCGAAGGTACCAGTTGTGCAAATAATATTATGGAATTATCATGAAATAACTTTGACCTGAAGAGTCTTTGAAAGGGTCTTGGGGTTCCTCAGAGGTATGCAGACCATGCTCTTGAGACCACTGTTCTAGAGATTAGCTTTTACTAAGATTGAAAAGAATGGGGTATAAAACAAGAACAGGCTTTTTAAATAAAAACCATGCAGGAGTCCTCAAACTTTTTAAACAGGGGGCCAGTTCACTCTTCCTCAGACCATTGGAGGGCCAGACTGTGGCTCTGGGACATGACTGCTCAGCAGGACAGGCAACAACACCAAAAACACCTGGCAGGCTGGATAAATGTCCTAGGAGGGCTACATGTGGCCTGCGGGCCTTAGTTTGAGGATGCCTGCTATGGTGTAAAATAGGCAAGGAAGAAAAAAAGAGAGAGAAAGATAGTCCAGGCTTTTAGGAAGACATTGTCATAGAAAGGAAGCATTTTTTCCCTAGCTCTCCTAACACTCCAGTATCCTAATATAGCATCTAATTGAAGCCATCATTCACAGTCTGGAAAAGTAAATATTTATTTCTTCACCTGATCTGTTTTCCTTTTATTCAGGTCCTAAGTGTGAACCTTCTCAGCTTATGGAAATACCTTATTTCTCTGTCCTCTTCCCATAATCAACTACAAAAGTAGCCACTTAGTGTCAAACTACTATGCCTAAAACCATATTAATATTGATAGGAATGTTTATTTTCTGTCACCCAAATCCAATCATGGGAAAGTGTTCAAAAGAGAAATGAGTTGCACCAATACATTTTTCTCTCAATCACCTGACTTTTATATTTTCTGATAAGAATACCAAATAACTGCAGTGAACTGGAAGATCAGACATTTTAAAATATTGATTCAAAAGACCAATTACATGAAATTTTAAGATGTGGGAATATAGTTATAAACTACCAACTGATGAATTACTTATAAGCACAAGGGTTCTATAGTTTCTTTTTTTTAACTTATTTTTTTTTTGTTAAGTCATATATACATAGATCATGAGTACATTTATGCCTTTGTGGGATTTAATGTGTTGCTTATTTGTACAAATTGGAGTGCTTACATCCTACTAATTTTTTTTATTTTTTAATCTTTTTTTAAATTAAATGATAGCTGTATACATTAATGCAAACATGGGGTACAGTGTAGTGTTTTCATATAGAATTTGAAATACTTTCATCAAGCTGGTTAACATAGTGACCAGAAAGATCACCTATATATCTGTCTAACAAGGGTACAACTGAAATTTTCTAGAACTAGAATATAAATGTTTTGACACAATGACTAAACAAATGACATGAAATCTATGTTAACATCCTACTAATTAACATAGCTTTCACCTCATTTACTTAATCACAATGTTAAGACATTTGTGTTCTATACTTGATAGATTTGACTTATACCCTTGCAATATATTCCATAGGGTTCTGTATTTTCAAAACTTCATTTTTAAGTCCTATTGTTAAAGGCTTTACTAGTGGAAAAGCAAAAATATTCCTTTCTGCACAATCTATGAATGATAAAATGTATACTATGTACAGACATTATTTGGCATATGATAACATACTCAATCTCAGCCAAAAGGCCAAGAAGCAATCGCCTATGACATATAAGGATGGCTAGTCAATTTCAAATATGTTTTCATATATTTGTGCTTTAAAATAATTAATGTAAGTTGTTTGATGCACATCTCAATCTATAAATTACTGAGTATTAATAGTGTTATACTTGGTGTTCTTAGTATAGAATTTTTTTATTATTATCACTTTTTAAAATTTTAAATTGTTATGGAGTACATACATTTGCTTACATAGTTTGCTTTTGTTTGCATAAAGTCAGCCTAATAAGTGTGGCCTTGTTGCAGAAAGTGTGCAATATGCTTGCTGGGTGGAAATGTACCCATCACTTTCTCCCCTTTCCCCCATTTGGATTTCCTTAAGTTTTGATTCCATATGAACTTACAGGTGTTGATGCATTAGTTCTAATTTAGTGTTAAGTACCTATGGTGTTTACTTTCTTCATTGTTGCAGTACTTCAATTAGACTGGCCTACAAGTCCATTTAGTTTGTTACAAAAGATACTAGATATCCGTCATTTTTAGTAGCTGAGTAATATTTGAATATAAATACTACATAATATTCATCCACTTATGCATTGATGGGTACTTGAGTTGCTTCCATATCTTTGCGATTACGAATTGCATTGCTATGAACATTTGAGTGCAAGTGTCTTTATGATCAAATGACTTTTTTTTTTTTCCCTTGGATGAAAACATAGTATTCAGATTGCAAGATCAAATGGTAGGTACACTTTTAGCTCTTTGAGGAATCGCTATACTACTTCCATAGAGCTGTACTAGTTTGCAGTCCCACCAACAGTTTATGAGTGTTCTTTCTTCTCAACATCCAGGCTAGCATCTGTTGATTTGGGATTTTATGGCGTGAGCCATTCTTCCCTAGAGTTAGGTGATATCTCGATGTGAGTTTGATTTGCATTCCCCTTATGTTTAGAGAAAATTAGCAATTTTTCTTGTGCTTGTTAGTCATTAGTCTATCTTCATAAGAAAAGTTTCTGTTCATGCCTCTTGCTCAATTTTAACAGGACTGATTGATATTTTCTTGTTAATTTGCTAGATTTATTTGTAGATTCTGGTCATCATCCACTTTGTCAGATGTGCAGCATGCAAAAATCTTCTATTCTGTACATGATTTGTTTTGTTGACTGTGTCCTTGGTTGTGAAAAAACATTTTAACTTGCTCAGGCCCCATTTAATTTATTTATTTTTGTTGCTGCTGTGTTTGTTGATGAAGTCTTCTTCATAAATTCCTACCCTGGACTGATATCTTTAAGGGTTTTCCTATACTGTATTCTAGGATTATTAGTTTCATGCCTTAGGTTTACAACTATTATTCATCATGAGTCAATTTTTGTGTGTGCCATTGTTCCTGTTTCAGTCTTTTACATGTGGCCATGCAATTCTCCCATCACCATTTATTGAATAGAAATTCTTCTCCCCAGTGTATGTTTTTTTTCTCTTTGCCAATGATTGGATGACCATATGAGGATAGTTTCATCTCTAGATTGTTTGTTCTTTTATAAAGGTCTATGTCTCTATTTTTATGCTAATACCAAGCTGTTTTGATCAGTATAGATTTCTCATATAGCTGAAGTCTGGTAAAGTGGTGCCTTCAGATTTGTTCTCACTTTTTAGGATTTCATTAACTATTTGGGGGTCTCCTCTTGTTCAATATTTAATGTAGGACTATTTTTCCAAGATCTGCAAAATATGACATTGGTATTTTAGTGAGAATTGTACTGAATTTGTAAATAACTTTGGGTAGTACAGACACTAAGTACTCTTGGATAGTACAGTACTAAGTACCCTCTAAAATACTCTTCTTGGCCATCTGGTGAACTTAGTGATCTTCAGCAATGATGTATGTAGCACTTTTTCTAGAATGAGTTTGTGAACTTAATTGTCAAAACTTGGACAATGATAGCTCTGATGCTCATTCCAAAAAAAAAAAAAAGTCCCAAAATTACTTTGAAGGATGGACTAGGCACTGGAATTAGTGCATAAATTCTCAAGAAGAATACTTCAAAGTTGACCATAGTGATAATCAGCAATGAGGTATGTAGCACTTTTTCTAGAATGAGTTCACAAATTTAATTATCCATCCTCATATGAAAGCTACTGATTTGGGTATATTGATTTTATATCCTGAGATGTTATAGTGTTCGTTTATCAATTCCAGGAGTTGCCTGGTTGAGTCCTTGAAGTTTCTTGGCATCAGATCATGTCGTCAGCAAAGAGTGATATAGTTTGAACTCTTCTGTCCCTGTTTGGGTACCTGGATATCTTTCTCAGGTCTGATTGCTCTGGCTTAGACTTCCCACACTATATTGAATATTATAGGTGGTAGTGGACATCCTTGTCTGGTTCCAGATCTAAGGAGGGATGCGTTCCCTTTTTTCCATTTAATATGATGTGGCTGTGGATTTGTCACATACAGCTTCTACCAATTTATGGAATGCCCTATATGTGCCAATTTTTTAAGCATTCTTATTTTAAAAAGGGTGTTGAATTTTGTCTGTATCCTTCATGGTATGCTTTTTCTACATGTACTGAAAGGACCATATGATCTTTATTTTTACTTGTGTTTATGTGGTAAATTATGTTTATAAATCTATGTTTGTTGACCTAGCCTTGGATCCTGGGATGAAGCCTACCTGGTCATGATAAATTATTTTTTGATGTGCATCTGAATTCTATTTGCTAAGATTCTATTGAATATTTTTGCGTCTACATTCATTAATGATATTGGGCTATGGTTTTCTTTTCTTTTTTGTTTTTATTCTTTCCTGGCTTTGATATTAGCTTTGTAGAAAGAGTTGAATTGAGTCTTCCCGGAATTTGATATCTGTGTAATATCTGGATGTCTCAGTTTCTGGCGAAGTTTAGGAAATTTGAAGTGGTAACATCTTCAACTAAATCTTCCATGCTTTGGGAATTTTCTTCTCCTCTCTCAGGGAGATCTATAATCCATATGATTTTATGTTCTACATAGTTCAAAAATCTAAGAGATTGAGCTGGATTTGTTCTCTTCTATGTCTCTAAAAGACTTGAGAGTAGATGAGATGAGAGCCTTGTCTTCAACTTCTGTTATCCTTTCTTCTCCATGGTTGAATCTGTTGCTGAAGCTCACTGCTGCATTTTGAAACTCCATAAATGCCTCTTTCAATTTTTCTTGTTCTGTTTTTTTTCTTTTTATTTATTAAGTCATTTGTACATAGATCATAAATACATTTCTTCCATTATAGGATTTAATGTGTTGATTATTTGTACAAATTGGAGTGCTCACATCCTACTAAACAACATAGCCTTCATCTCAATTACCCACCCAATTACAGGATTAAGACATTTGTGTTCTACACCTCATAGATCCAACTTGTACTTGCAATATGCTCCATAGGTGTGGTCCCCCTACCAACCCTCTGTCTATAGACCTACCCCTCTCCCTTCCTCCTTCCTCCTCTTCCCTCCTTCATCCTAGGCTATAGTTGTGGTTTCATTTTTCATATGCATGTGTGAGTGATTGTAAATTGGTTACACAGTAGTACTGAGTACATTGGATATTTTTTGTTTCTGTTCATGAGATACTTTACTTAGAATAATATTTTCCAGTTCCATCCATGTAAACATAAAAGAGGTAAAGTCTTCATTTTTTTTTTTTTTTTTGAGATGGAGCCTCGAGCTTTTGTCCTGGGTAGAGTGCCCTGGCATCACAGCTCACAGCAACCTCCAAATCCTGGGCTCAAGCGATTCTCCTGCCTCCACCTCCCAGGTAGCTGGGACAGCAGACACCTACCACAATGCTGGGCTATTTTTTGGTTGCAGCCATCATTGTTGTTTGGTGGGCCAGGTTGGATTCGAACCCACCACCTTAGGTGTATGTGGCTGGTGCCCTGGCCACTTGAGCCACAGGTGCTGAGCCAAGTCTTCATTTTTTTAATGCTACATACATAGTATTCCATGGTATGCATATACCACAATTTATTAGTCCATTCATGGGTCCATGGGCACTTGAGTTTCTTCCATGACTTGGCAATTATGAATTGAACTGTAATGAACAATCTGGTGCAAATATCTTTATTGCCAAATGATTTTTGGTCCTTTGGATATACACTTAGAAGAGGAATTGCAGGATCAAACAGCAGGTCTATATTTAGATCCCTGAGTGTTCTCCAAACTTCCTTCCAAAAGGAATGTACTAGCTTCTGCACTGCCAAGAACACACTCAGTAAAGCAAATAGACTGCCCCTCAGAATGGGAGAGGACTTTTGCAAGTTATATTTCTAACAAAGATCTAATAACCAGAATCCACAGAGAACTCAAACTATTACTAAAAAAAAACAAAAAACAAAAAACAAACAAACAAAAAGTGATCCCATCTCATTATGGGCAAGAGACATGAACAGAAGCTTCTCTGAAGAAAATAGGTTCATGGTCTATAGACACGTGAAAAAATGCTCATCATCATTAATCATCAGACAAATGCAAACCAAAACTACTCTGAGATACCATCTAACTCCAGTAAGAGTACCCCACATCACAAAATCCCCAAACTACAGACGTTGGAGTGGATGTGGAGAAAAGGGAATACTTCTGCACTGCTGGTGGGAATGCAAGCTAGTACGTTCCTTTTCGTGTTCTTATGTCTTTCCTAATTATTTCCAAATCCTTGGTGATTTTTGTCTTTAATTTCATTAATTTCTGGAGATACTTTTTGGACTTCTTTTTGTTGGTTTTCAACTTTGTCTTTAATTTCATTTATCTCATTTGCCATTCATATTCTGAATTTCCATTCTGTCATGTGAACAATTTCTTTCTGGATGGAACTTTCTGCTGTAACTCCATTGTGATCCCTTGGCTGTGATGTTATGATCTTCCTGCTGCCATAATTCTTCTGCTGCTTCCTCCTCATGTTTGTTCTTATGCTAACCTAAAGGGTTAAGATGCCCCAGATCTTAGCTGTAATTGTTTTGTTGGGTTCAAATAGAAATAGATCACTAGATGGCACTCGAGTACCTGAAGTAACAGCTGCTGCTGAGTAGGTGATTTCTTCCTTTAGCTTAGTTATTTTCAGGGTTCAGCAATCTATTAGGTCTAAGTTTGGGGTGGAGCTTCTGGCTCCACTCTCCTAGTGGAAGCTCTAGTGGGGTTTTGTGGGACTGGCAAAGCACAAGAGATTTGGGCATGGTGCCACAGGCATGAGGGGATACTGGATGCTCTAATCAGTGCACTAAATTCCAACAGAGGGACCCTCGGGGATTGGCCTGGGGTGAGGACCCAAGCAGGGCTGAGAATCTAGAAGAAAGTCCATGGTGGGGCTAGAGGGCTACTCCAATCTGTTTGACAAAACTAGGGGATCTGGCAGCGCCTATAGCTCAGTGGGTAGGGCACCGGCCATATACACCCAGGCTGCTGAGTTCAAATCTGGCCCAGGCCAGCTAAACAGCAATAGCAACTCCAACAAAAAAATAGCCAGGCATTGTGGTGGGCATCTGTAGTTCCAGCTACTTGGGAGGCTTAGAAAAGAGAATTGCTTAAGCCCAATAGTTTGAGGTTGCTATGACCTGTGATGTCAGGGCACTCTACTGAGGGCAACATAGTGAGACTCTGTCTCAAAAAAAATAAAAATAAACAACTAAGGGACAAATTGAGAGGCTGCTGCCTAATCCTGGAGGGCAGCACCCTAGCCTATTGCATAGCTGGCTGAACTCTCACTCTTTAGGGACTCTGCGAAGCTGTATCAAACAGGGCTGATGTGGACACCAGCAGCCCCAGATTTCTGTTTTTCTCTGTATTCCTCCTGTCTTTCCTAAACATAAGGTGGCCTGATGTTTCTGTGATGGATAGTAGTCCTCTGGCTGGGCCCCACCCCCTGCCAGTTCCTATACCCAGATCTTCCTTCACTTCACCGGGGAAGCACTTTGTTACAGGTCCCAGGCTATGCCTTAGAGAAGCCAGGAGTCAATCTGCTCCTTCTCCAGCATGTGTCAGGCTCCTGTGGTGCACCTAGCAGTTTGGGGTTGCTGGAGGTGGCCCCAGTTTCTGTCCTTTGCCCTCTGTGGCCTTTGTCTGGTGGGGTAGCTCTGAACAGAATTCAAATTGGTCTTAACCAACCTGGTAGGTGGCTGTGGGGAATGGTGCTAGCCACATGGCAGCTAGGATCAAACAGCAATCCCCATATAGAATCTCTACTTCTGTGCTACACAACTCCCAATCACCTCTTTCCTTTGTTGTCTTCCTTCTTTTCTCCCCACCCAAACCTGTCTTCCATGCTGTCTTCCTGTGCCTTTGTGTGAATGACAGGTACAGCTTCCTCTTCTCCCTACTTTTCCAGGAAAAGGCTGTTGAGAGGCTGCTTCTAGTTCACCATCTTTTTTTCTTCATCTTTTTTACTGTCTCAGCAACCTACCCACCATTTCCACTTATGATTAGTACAGTATTATATATACATCTTTCATAAATATAATGCATGCTTCCTTAAATTTTAAACTGTCTTGGCTCGGCGCCTGTGGCTCAAGTGGCTAAGGCGCCAGCCACATACACCTAAGGTGGTGGGTTCGAATCCAGCCCCGGCCCACCCAAAAAAAAAAAATTAAACTGTCTTTAATATGGCTTCCCACCATTAAATGGATTTAAAACTATTTAATGTTACAAGGCTTTAGATGGGCTAAAATCAAATTTATTGCATTTTCTGGATAGAACCTTTGCAGAAAAACTTAAGCCTCTTCAGACCAAAGTTTCTTACAATTGCTCTAACAGTTATCTGATTCACATACTTGTCCAGATCCCTGAATATGTTCAGCATGTAACAAGTCACACTTACACAATACCTACCCAAATTATGTAATACTAATGAGCAAGTATGTTTATATGCCAAGAAGAAAGAAAAAAAATAAAAGAATGAAAAGAAAGAAGAGAATCAAAGAACAAAAGTAATTGAGAAAGAAGGAAGGAAAAACGGTAGGGAGGGAGTGAGAAAATAAAGCTGCCTCTTTAATGTATTTTTGGTTTATAAACTACAGAAATATATCTACTCCATATTGTAATGTTAGGGATCTTAAAAGGAGTTGAATAATATTCTTGTTAACCCAAAAGTTCTGCATAAAGCTGCATATTCTCTGAATTTAAGGATTATATTGACAACCTATTAGCATGCTTTTATTTGTGAAGATGTTACTGAAGACATTTCATTATGTTATATAGCATTTTCTGTATGAAGATTCATGAGAGAAATTTCTCTGGCCTGTTTGATATGTTTCTACCTTAAAAATTATACAAATAATCATACATTTGAAGGTAGAAGCTTTTATTTTTGTTTCAGATTAATGCAAGGGGACAAAACATCAGGTCATAACATTTGAGTTTGTTAAGTAGAGGCATCTTGCAGTTATGTCCTGCATCCAAGGGGTATCCCATATCCCATATACACCTATATTGTGCCCATTAAGTGGGAGCACATGAATCTTCCTTCTTCTCCTCTGCTCCCTCCCTCATTTCCCTTTCCCCCACCTTGAATTCAATTGAGTTTTACTCTTGTGTGGGCATGTATTAGATTGTCCACTGGTTTCATATTAGTATTGAGGACATTGGATATTGGCTTTTCCATTCTTGTGATACTTTACTAGGAGGAATGTGATTCAACTACATCCAGATTAATACAAAAAATGTAAAGTCATCATCTTTTTATGGCTGAATAGTATTCCATAATATACATGTCACACCACTTTTTAATCCATTCCTGAACTGATAGACATTGAGGTGGTTTCCACATCTTGGCAATCATAAATTGAGCTGTGATAAATAATCTAGCACAAATGTCTTTGTGATAATTTTTTTTTCCTTCAGGGTAGATGCATAATAGTGGGATTGAGGGGCCAAATGGGTCTGATTTAAGTTCTTTACAATACTCCACACTTCTTTCTACAGATGCTGTATTAGTTTGCAGTCCCACTGGTAAAAGTGATCCTCTCTCTCCACATTCGCACCAGCATCTGCAACTTTGGGAATTGTGATGTGGGCTATTCTCACTGGGATTAGGTGATATCTCAGGGTATTTTTGATTTGAATTTCTCTGATAATTAGGGATGATGAGCATTTTCTCATGTTTGTTAGCCATTCATCTGTCTTCCTCAGAGAAGGTTTTGTTTATATCTCTTGCCCATTGACAGATGGGATTGTTTCGCCTTTTTGTTGTTGTTGTTGTTTAATATGAGTTCTCTATAGATCGTAGTTATTAAGCCTTTGTCAGATTCATAACATGCAAATTTATTTTGCCATTCTGAAGGTTGTCTACTTGCTTTAAATTGTTGTGTTAAATCTCATTTATTTATTTTTGTGGTTGTTGCAATTTTTTTTATTTTTAATTTTTTTTAGGATTCAATGTGTTGATTATTTGTACAAATTGGAGTGCTTACATTCTAAGCAACATAGCCTTCACCACTTTTACACAATTACAGGA
The DNA here is from genome assembly GCF_000181295.1 of Otolemur garnettii. Taxonomy (NCBI): domain Eukaryota; kingdom Metazoa; phylum Chordata; class Mammalia; order Primates; family Galagidae; genus Otolemur; species Otolemur garnettii. The sequence goes on from NW_003852581.1 coordinate 117,681, forward strand.
TTAAGACATTTATGCTCTACACCTGATAGATCCAACTTGTACCTGCAATATGTTCCATAGGTATGGTCCCCCTACCTATCCTCCCTTTATCGTCCCACCCCCCTCCCTTCCCCTCTCCCTTCCCTTTCCTCCTTCACCCTTAGGCTATAGTTGTGTTTCATTTTTCACATGAATGTATGAGTGATTGTAAATTGGTTTCACAATAGTACTGAGTAAATTGGATATATATTTTTCCATTCCTGAGATACTTTACTAAGAAGAATATTTTCCAGCTACCATGGAATACTATGTAGCAGTAATTAAAAAAAATGAAGAATTTATCTCTTTTGTGTTTACATGGATAGAGCTGGTTGTTGCAATTGATACTTAATCCTTTTTCATAAAATCTTTCCCCAGGCCTACATCCTCAAGAGTTTTACCCACACTTTCTTCTAAGATTTTTATCATTTCATGTTATAAATTTAAATCTTTTTTTTTTTTGTAACTGGTAAAAGGCGTGAATCCAGTTTTAGCTTTTTTCATATGGGTATCCAGTTCTCCTAGCACCATTTATTGAATATGGAATTTTTCCTCAGTGTATGCTTTTGCTTGATTTATCAATGAACAGATGGCAATAAGAGACAAGTTTCATCTCATGGTTTCCTATTTGGTTCCATATATTTACATCTCTATTTTTTGTGCCAATACCATGCTGTTTTGATCACAGTGGACTTGCAATACAGCCTAAAGTCTGGTAGGGTGATGATCCTGGCTTTGTTTTTTATTACTAAAAATTGCCTTGGCTATATGAAATTTTTTCTAGTTCTTACAAAATGAAAAACTATATTTCCAGTTCTTTATAATATGATATTGGTAATTTAATGGAGATTGGATAGAATCTGCAGATTGCCTTGGGTAGTATAGATATTTTATCAATGTTTATTCTTCCCAGACAAGAGCATGTTATGTTCTTTTATTTGTTAATGTCTTCTCCTATTACTTTTCTTAGGGTTTCATAATTCTCTTTATAGAGGTCCTTTGCCTATTTTGTAAGGTATATTCCTAAGTATTTCATTTTCTTTGAAGCTACTGTGAAAGGAATTGTGCCTTTGTTTAGCTTCTCAACCTTGCTGTTATTGCCATATACAAAGGTGACTGATTTGTGGACATTCATTTTATATCCTGAGACATTATTTTAGTTCTTAATCACTTTCAAGAGTCTTGTGGTTGAGTCTATGGGGTTCTTCAAGTATAAGATTATACCATCAGCAAAAAGGGAGAGCTTGACCTTCTCTGTCCCTATTTGGATGCCCTTCATATCCTTTTCTTACCTGATTGAATTGGATAGAATTTCCAGCACTATGTTGAATAGTAGTGTCAATAGAGGACATCCTTTTGTGGTTCCAATTCTAAGTGAAAAAAAGCTTTCAGTTTTACTCCATTAAGTATGATATTAGCTGTGGGTTTGTCATTGATGGCTTTAATCAGCTTTCAAAAAAGTGCCACTGATGTCTATATTCTTAAGTGTTCTTGTTAGGAAAGGACGCTAAATTTTATCAAATGATTTTTCTGCATCTATTGAGAGGAGCATATGGTATTTGCTTTTGACTCTATTGATATGTTGAATTACATTTATGAATTTACATGCATTAAACCAGCCTTATAGCCCTGGGATTAAGTCTACTTAATCGTAGTGTATATTTTTTTTAATGTGTTGCTGCAGTGTGTTGTCTAACTTTTTACTGAGCATTTTTGCATTGATATTTATTAGTAAAACTAATCTGTAGTTCTCATTTTTAGATGGGTCCTTTCTGGGTGATGTTTGCTTCATATAATATATTGGGAAAGGTTCTTTTCTTATCAATGTTTTGTAATTGGTTCTGCAGTATAAATACAAGCTCTTCTTTGATGGTTTGATAGAATTATGGTGTGAAATCATATGGTACAGGGCATTTTTGGTTGAAAGCTTTTTTATTGCTATTTTGATCTCTGTGCTTCATATTGGTCTGTTCAAGAGATTTATTTCTTCCTGGTTAAGTCTAGGGAGATGGCGTGATTCCAGGTATTGGTCCATTTCCTCCATATTTTCAAATTTTTAGGCATTGAGTTCCCTATAGTAGTCATAGTTAATATCTTGTATCTCTATGGTAGCTGTTGTTATTTCTTCTTTTCCATTTCTATGTCTTAGAGATGTGCTGTTTGTGCTAAGATGACACAGGGTTAATATCCATCTAAAAAGTGTGTTTCTGAATCATTAGTGAAACTTGGGAATTTTTTTTTTCTCTGATAGAGCCATTCCTTTGGGGTATTCTTCTTCTTTTCAGGGGTACCTATAATTTGTATGTTGGAACACTTCATGAAGTCCCATAATTCACTGAGAAAATGTTCCCTTTTCTCTCTTTTTTCTGCCTCTTTACCTATATATGTTTACTCAAGAGTTTTATCTTCTAGCTCTGAGATTCTTTCTTCTCCAAGATCTAATCTGTTACTGATACTTTCTACTGCATCTTTAGGTTCCCTGATTGGCTCCTTCAATTCCCTATGCTCTGTCATATCCCATATCTTTTCTATATTCTGCATGTTTTTTATCCATTTGTTGGTTCTTTATTTTCTGTTTTCTCAACAATTCCCTTTACTGCCTTTACCATCTATATTTTAAACTCCCTTTCTGTAATTTCCATTAATTTTTTATAGGTGGATACCTCTATGGCAGCTGTCTCATGGTAACTTAAGAGAGTTGCTATGTTTTGGTTTTCCATGTTGACAGAATTTTTTCTGTTGGTTCCTTGTCATGTGTGTTTTCTTCTGGTTCATTTCCTTCCCCTACTTTTTCCTTCCACTACCTCTTACACTTTAACTTACCTTGTGTCAGAGCATAGCTGTTGAAGTGTCCTTTTGGCAAAGGCCAAAAGGAAAAGAAAGGTAAAGAGCAAAAAGCAAGAAGGGTAAAAAGCAAAAGAAAAAAAAAGAGAGAAAGAGAAATAAAAGAAAAGGGGGTGAAAGAAAAGAATTGAACAGAAAGAAAGGAAGGAAGGAAGGAAAGAAGGAAGGAAGGAAGGAAGGGAGGAAGGAAGGAAGGAAAAAAGAAAGAAAGAAAGAAAGTAAGTAAGTGACTGGAGAAATGGTGGTATTTGTCAGGGTGCTATTACCACATCTGCAAATCTAGGCCTTTAGTGGTCTGCACTGGGCGGGTCTCTCAAAGCCAGCAGCTCATTATCAGCATGAGAAAAAGCAAAACTCTGTCTCCACCAAATATGGAACAAAAATAAAAGAGAATATTCAGCAATATGTTGCAGTGGGGAAATACCAATATCATCTTTCCAAAGGTCAAAGATAGAAGGACACCCTAGACCATGAGCTATTTATGCCAGACCAATGCCATGACCTCTGATCCAGACCAGTGCCATGTGTCCATAGCACTCAAGAGGAAAGGAAGAAAAATAATAACAATAAAAAAAGGAAAATGAGATAAAGAAAATTAAAATTATAATTATTAAAGATAATAAAAAGTGATATCTTAGCTGCTGTGTGATAAATTTATTTGGAAATTATGAGAATAGCAGAAAAATATTTATCAAAAGAGAGGAAAAAGTAGATATAAAAAAATAATAAAAGCAGCTGAAAAACTAATAAGCATGGAGGAGCCCTTGCTATTAAAGAAAGTAAATATTAAAAAATAAAAATTAAACCAAACCAGAAAGAAGGAGCAGAATAAAAAACAACAAGTACAACAACAAAAAAAGTGGGGGGGGGGGAGGACTAAGGAAAAAGTTGTGACAAGGAACAAAAAAATGGAAGGAATGTACAATATATTGCCTGGACACCAGGTGGCGCTGTGTTGTTAGTACACGGAGAACACACAGCTGCTTTTGCTATATATAAAATAAAACCTGGATGGTACTTTATGGTTGCAGAGGAGATTCAGTCCTGTCTTCCTGACAATTAGGGCCTGGTTACTTTGTCAGTATTCAGACCCTGTGAGATTTGGATCCTAAACCTCTTGCCAGCCTTCTTAGGAGGTACATCAATTTAGTACCCCCTGACAACAATATGGCCTTCCTGGGGTTGCAGGGTGCGCTCAGCTCACCTTTGTTGCCTGAGCCCAGCAATTTTGCCAGAGTCATCCATATACTAGGACCCTGCAGAATGTTCCTCTGGCATGCTCTCCCCATAATGGTGGTGCCCAGCTACCAGCCAAGCCAGTAGGAGATCCATCTTGCCCAGTATTCAATCCCGACTAGTAGATGCTGCTCAAGTCCCCTCACTAATTTAAGCAGTTTAAACTGCTCATTGGAGCTGTTTATTCCAAAATCAGAAAACTTCAGGACAGCCCTTTCCTGTCCCCAGACTTCCACATGAGGGCTGGTCAGCTGGCCCCTGCCCGTATGTAAGTACTTGCCTTCTGTGCCAGCTCTCTTCAGCTCCAGACCTTCTTGCCTACTCCTGGAGTCCACAACTGCTTCATTGTGCCCTCAGAGTGATGTTCCTGTTAAATTCAACAGGCCAGAGGTGGCTGGAGCTCTCATTCCCCTGTCTTGTACCGTGGCTAGAATGGAGCTGTTTTTAATCTGCAATCTTGCTCCACTCCCTACCAGCTTCTTTATAATGATTGCCAGAAATGGAAGTCTTTATTTTGGACCTACTTCTAGAAGCCTAAAAAGGCCCTTACGTAATGCACAAGTGAACAAAGTACCCTTGGCTGCTTCTATTCTTCCCTATTCTGACTTTTCTTTGTTTCCATGCATTGTCATTATATACTTTTAATTTTATTTAGTATTCATCTATGAAAGCCTTAAATTCTTTCTGGAATAAAGCTGGAGATAGATAAATACCTACCTTAAATGAAAAACAGAGCTAATTTTAATGGTTTGAAATGTTTGGTGCTATTATTATTTACAATATATGGAAACTTTATCTCTGTTCTTTTAAAATTAAAACCAGCCAGGCAATGGTGGCTGTAATCATTGCTGTAATCCTAGCATTCTGGGAGGCAAAGGCAGGTGGATTATTTGAACTCAGGAGTTCAAGATGAGCCTGAGCGAGAGTGAGACCTGTCTTTATTAAAAATAGAAAAACTAGCCATGTGTGGTGGTCCACATTTGTACTGTTAAATACTCAGGAGCCTGAAACAAAACCATCGCTCAAACCCAAGAGGTCGAGGTTGCTATGAGTTAGGCTGATGCAACCGTACTCTACCCAGAGTGACAGAGTACAACTTTCTCTCTCTATCTCAAAAAAAAGCATGTAATAAACACCATAAAAATAGCTATATAATGTGAAATAGCTGAAAGAATATTGTACTTTTAGAAACTTTAAAATAAAGTAGTGCAGAATACACATGCCTACTCTACAAGTCAATTCTATGAACACTAGCCACCACTACCACCAATCTGTCAATTTCTTTCTGACTTTCCTGTCTCTAGCACACCTGATTCATGTCCTATCTCCTTATCTTATACATCTCTTTACCAATTCACTGCCAACCCATAACCATCTTAGTTTTTATTCATTTTGTGCCCTGAAAAAGTTTGTATAAATTTCACATATTATATTCTATACATAGATATCAGGCCACTTTAAGACAATTCATGTCTATTTTATATTCAACAACACTGATTGTACAACTGTTCCACACATACTGAGTGCTTAATAATTATCTTCCTTGAAAATGTTCCAGAGCATTAAAAATAACTGCTGCTCAACTGCCTTACTTTTCTTCTTTAAAATGAAACCTCAGCTACTCTGATATTAGTAGTTTCCCTTTACCTTTCATCACTTAAATTGTGGTTGATCCTCTTTTCCTAAAGGCTGTTATTTCATATCTATGTAATATATAATATACATATATATATGTAATAACTTTTATGACTTAGATGTTATGTATGCAAAAGTCAGCAAGCAGACTCATATACTTCTTTTCAAAACATCATATTCTATTAAGGTCTCAGTAAATAATTCTAATAGTGAATGTAAAAGTTAATCTTTCACCATTTTGCTTTTTCCCTTCAAATTTTAGCTCCTTGAATTTCATACACTCTCTGGGGTTTGAGTGACGGTTTTGTTTCAGGCTACTGAGTATTTAACAGTACAAAAAGTACCTACCTTTTTCTACTTTACACACCCTTGTTCTATTTTGCCTTAACAGATGATAGATAAACTTATAAATTCATACATGAATTAATATGCAGCTTGTGAAACATGCAACAAATCTGACAAAAGACTGATAACTAGAATCTACTGAGAACTCAAACTAATCAAAAAAAGCAAACAAACCAATTTAGAAGTGGAAAAAAAGATATGAAAAGAAACTTCTCTGAAGAAGATAGGTGAATGCCCAAAAAACAAGTAAAAAAAAAAAGCTGATCATCCCTAGTCCCCATAGAAATATAAATCAAAAACACCCTGAAATGTATCTAACCCCAATGAGAATAGCATACATCTCAAGGTCTGAAATCTGAAGATACTGACATGGATATGGACACAAGGGAACATACTTACCCTGTTGGTGGGATTTCAAACTAATACAGCCTCTCTGGACAGAAGTATGGAAAATCTTCAAAAAGCTAAAAGTAAACTTTCCATTTGATCCTACAATCCCATTACTAGGTATCCACCCAGAAGGAAAAAATATTTTACCATAAGGACATTTGCTCTACAATGTTCATTGCAGCTCAAATCACAATCACCAAGATGCAGAATCTACTCAAGTGCCCATAAACCCATGAATGCATTAACAAACAGTGGTATATGTATACCATGGAACATTATTCATCCATAAAAAGATGGAAATTTACATCTTTTGTATTAACCTCGATGAAGCTGAAGAACATTTTCCATAAAGTATCACAAGAATGATAAAGGAAGTATCCAATGTATGCAATACTAATATGAAAACAATAGATAACAACTATAGTCCCAAATGAGAGAAAAACACACTTACATTCAAGTGGGTGGAGGAGGGAAAAGGGAAACACAAGGAGGATGGGGGATTCCTAAGCTCTCACCAAACAGGCACAATTCAGGTTTATACAGCATACCCCCAGGAAGAAGGGCTCAACTATAACTTGAACTTTACCTAACAAATGCAAACAATTTAACCAATCATTTGTACCATCATATTCATCTGAAGTAAATTTTGAAAAGAAATTTAAAAAGATATACATTCCGATTTCTGTTCTAAAATTAGAAATATAGATAAAATCTCTAGTAGATAGCCTGTTGTGTTTATGCCAGCATGAGAACAGGGAGATAAGAAAAACCAGTCTTTACAAAAAATTATTCTATCTTGACTTAGGTAGCTAATAAGAAACATAATACATTTTCTCTAGAGAAATTAGTACTCCCAAAAAATTGAAAAACATTTACTATTACACAGAACTATTAAGAAATGACAGTAAGTGTATAATAGAAATAAAAGTAATAAAATCAAAGAATTACCTTTGTATGCACTGTTTGAGAAGATTAGAAATGGCATATTTGGACGTCTACATATGTGAGCACGTTTTTTTCCTAAATGCTTAGAATGGAAACAAATGTGGGAAAAAGTATTCATTACCTTTCCAAATGATCCCTGACCAAGAACTTTCAGCAACTCAAACTGTGCAGGATCTGCTTTCTCATATCCTTCCTTAATATGATGAGTAATAGGAATTTCTTTAACAACTCCTTCATCCTGTAAAAAGACATCCAAATAATATTCAAGTCCAGTTCCAACATCTTAGGATTAGCTCCATTTAGAACCACAAATCATATAAAACCTAATTCCATCAATCTAGCACAGTGTTTTATGGCCTACAGATATCCCTATTTTCCCCATTTTCTGACATACACCAATATACTATTACCATATTCCCTACTACACACAGTAGTGAGACTCTGTAAGATGACAACCCAACAGATTATATCAAACTGGTGAATATACAGAGGCAGACAACATAAGGAACTAGGCCTATTTTACTGATATATATATATATATATAGGGTACATGTCTAGCTATGAAAATTAGGTCAACTTAAGGAGATGGTCAATGTAAGGAGGTGGTCAACCATGGAGGTTCTGCTGTAGTTTCATCTAAATAAAACAATGTAAAATAAAATCTATGCTTCAGCTTTCTCTTCCAAGTAGATAGTAATATAATGTTAACAACTAATAATCTCGAGACATTCCCTGGTATATCACTTATAAGGTACAATAAGAAATAGTCAAGATAAAAATTTATAAATTGTTAAGTATGAAACAAAATGTCAGTATCAATAGTTCTTTTTAATTTTTGTTTGTTTGTTGTTTTGTTTTTTACAGTGTTGTGAGGTATTTATTAAAATATTTCTTAGTAAAAAGATAATGTCAAAGAGTGGTCAGCCAACTCTCCTTTGCCTTCATAATAGTGTTTTATACACTTTTAAATATTTAAATGTTCAACAAGCCATATCAGTAAAAAGGAAACTGACATAGACAATAAAAGCAAAAAGAAAGAAAAAGAAAAAAGAAAAATCTGCAGAGCCCAAGCAAATGTTTTGAAGCCATGGCCCTACTTTTACTGAAATTTTGTATATAAATTGTATGCCAGATTTTCTAACACTGTATCAGGCAGAAAGGAAGCCACCCAGGGAATATTTCTGCCCTTTGGTACAGTACTCCACTCAGTTGTGATGAATATACTCGTGAGTTGTAATTCTAGTCCCTAAAGAATTATAACAGAAAGGATGAAAATAAACCTCCAATGTATTGTGTACCATAAAACATTACAGCAATAGGGATATCTTGTCTGATACTCTATATAAAATAGAAAACTAAAACCCGCAGAGTTTAAGTTCTCCTGACTACTTAATCACAACATCTGGAAGTCTTGATAGCCTTCCATTATACCATATAAATTTTGGTCTGGATAGCAAGAATATTCTCAATTTACTTTTCAATAATACATTATTCAATAGTGATTATGGCCAAAATAGATAAGAAAATGGTCACAAATAGGCTGGCTTCATGGCAGCTAAAATAATATACATGTCAAACTAGTAGTGAGACATTCACTGTCTCAAGATAATATCTAAGCAGAAGAATTTAATCAGGAATGAAGACTAATCAGCTGTGAAAATGTGTCATGGATGTTTCTTATACATCAAAATAGTATTTTGCCAGATCCTTTTAGATAGTAATGTATAAATGTTAAATTTTTAAAGATAAAAATTACATCAAAATTAAAAATTAAATTAAGTCAAAGTAAATAAATCTAATAAAAGAATGAGAATTTCCCTGTATGAAATGGGCCTTTATAAAAAAATTCAACCTTTTAAAATGCAAATACAGCAAAATCTCCATATTTGACTACCTCTCTACACTTACCAACTCCTTAAGTTGACCTAATTTTTATATACCAGAAATGTACCACAAGAATTCAATGGAAGACTGATTTCTACATGTACCTTGATCACTTGGACTGTAACACAAAATATTACTTTACCCTGTATAACCTCCAGTTGAGTTCACTCTATACCAAGATGTAGAAGTTTTGTGCTTTCTCACTTAGTTGTATTATTTTATCTTTAGTAGAAGTTCTTTTTTCATGTTTTATTATTACCATGTGTGAGTTTAGGTCTAATGTCCTATCGTTTATTATGTGTTGAGGAAAATTATTTTCAACAGGAAGGACTTGATTGAATTATAGATATATCCTACAATTACTGGAAAATTTTATTTAATTGAAACATTATGGCCTAAAGGAAAGAACTCAACCCAAAGAGCTATCATTGCAGGAAAAAGGTAATACACTTTCTGGAAAGCAGCAGCTGAAGGAAAACGAGAAGACATTTGGGTTTTACCAAGACAACAGCAACATCAAAATATGCAAACATGAGTACTTGGAGAAACATGGTAAAAAAGTGGAGACCTATAGCAGAAAAGGTGTAAAACTTTCCTCAATTAAGTTAATGAAGCCACATTAAGCAGGTTCAAATACATGAGGGCAATTAATGTCTGGACCTCTGGGCTGATGATCCAAGAACCTACTAAAAAATTCATACATGAATTCAGGATGGGAAATTTCTGAGCATCAAGTGATTGACTTAAGAAATTTAAACTGCAACATGAGATCTCCTAGAAAGTCTTGTGTGATAATTCCAATGAAGTTCCAGTAGAAGTTGTGTAAAAGTCTGTCAAAAAGTTCCTGGACTTGAAAATTGGTTTCATTCTTCATGAAGAATGAGGTGAATTCATTTTATATTTGTCACAAGCATTGGGGTTTGCTTATTTGTTTTTCTGCTTAATTTCAAAGATAAAATGTACTTACTTTTAGAGGGAGGAAGGCTCATCTTTAAAAATGAACATTAAATATATCTGGAAGAGCAGAAGTTTATGTAATCTCTTATGTATAATTAAACTAAAGAAATACTTCAATGGGACTTAAAAGTATTCTTTTTTGTGTTTCCAAAGTTTATTAAAAATCAGAGAATAGAAAATTCTTACATAAAAATATGTGAATTTTCGCTTCCACATTGCTGGGCCCCCCCCCCAAAAAAAAAAATCTGACATGAAATCTTTTGTTGAACCTGTAGTGTGAGACCACAGTGGTAGCCAGTTAAAAGTTTTTTCTTTTTTAATCAATAAATTATATTTGGCAATTATTTTAAGTTGCCTATAGATAGGGCCATGCTGCTGTGTTTTGAATCACAGAATGTTGTATATGTTTGTGTGTGTGTACATGTGTGCATGCATGTGTGTGTATCTCTCTCTTTCTTTGTGGTAATACTGTAATACAGGGGTCCTCAAACGTTTTAAACAGGGGGCCAGTTCACTGTCCCTCAGACCATTGGAGGGCCAGACTGCGGGCCCTGGGACAAGTCGACTGCTAAGAAGGACAGGCAGTGGCAGCAAAACCTCCCAGCAGGCCAGATAAATGTCCTAGGTGGGCCATAGTTTGAGGATGTCTGCAATATGAGATAGCTTATTTCATCAACTTATCAGGGTGCCGGATAGTAAAGAATTTTTTCAGTCAATTGACAAAAAAATTGTGTACACACAGTAAATATTATTTCTTAGGCAACTGTAACTTTTTATATAGTTGTAAAATTCCATTATTTCCATTGCCAAAGAAATATCAAGAACTTTGTCTATCTATATAAAAAAGAAAATTATTTTGGGCGGCACCTGTGGCTCAAAGGAGTAGGACACCAGCCCCATATGTCAGAGGTGGCAGGCTTGGACCCAGCCCTAGCCAAAAACTGCAAAAAAAAAAAAAAAAAAAAAAAAAAAAAAAAAAAAAAAAGAAAGAAAGAAAGAAAATTATTTTTTATACAGTAAATATTTTAAAGTCTGCAAACATACTGTGTCCTTGCAGAAGTGGATGTGCTAAGGAACAGAAATATAGGTGGGGCTTTATTCATTAGCTTTCCTGCCTCAAGATTTTATATATATATATATGTGTGTTTTCTAATGTTTGCAACATAAATGAAGATTTTTTTATACATTCTTTCATTATTTAAAAAGGATGAAGTGTGCATACATATTGTAAGAACTTAATTTTGTAGCAAGCGGCTTATCATAGGATTTGACCATATAATACATATTTTTAGTAAACAAAGTTAAATAGTCATAAGTAAGAATGTAATTAGTTGTATTTTCAAATAAGTAACTCATCCCCTTTTTTTCAGTACATTAAAAATAGGCATCAGCTTGGACTAGTAAGATGGCCATCTAGAGGCAGCTTTCACCAGAGGCTCCTGTCCAGAGGGAGAGATACTGGACAGAAGTGGATTCAGTGAAACCGAAGGTGGGGAGTTGAGCTAAGAAAGAAGATAGATAAGTGCATATCATCTTTGCTGAGGCAAGCTGTGACTCCAAGAAAACAAATTCCAGGTCCAAAAATCATTACCAAGAGGACAACAGATCCCTCCCCAAAGCAATAGGCTTGCTGTGGGTTCTCTGCAAGCAAGTCAGGAACAAAAGACCACTCATTTCACCCCACAGGAGAGAACCACTAAACATTGTGCCTCCTTCTCCAGGGAGATCCCACTTGTGATCCTAGGCATCATCCTGCCCAGCATAAAAATGAACAAATATTTTCCTTACAATTCTGAATTCCCAGTCCACCCTTCCCCTCTCACCTGGTGGTCTTAAGGTCTGCCCCCTGCAGAGCCCAGAATGTATGGCATTCTCTGAGAGGCCTGGGCACACTGTGTGGGACCCTAAACAGCAATGCAGAAACAGTGACTCAAGTGGAATCTGGGGCTGCAGAGAGAAACAGACATGCAGGAGAGAGAGATGCACTGTGATGGTATGTGGCAAGCAATCTTTTCTCACTTGGTGGCTCATCGGAGGGGTCCAGGCTCCATCCCCTTGGGATTGTCGGATGGAATTGCCTGTATATTTCTACTATAAGGCCACTGGAGACCCTCTGAACTCTCCCAATTGAACAATGATTGTACTGACTGGGACAATCTTATTAGAATTCTCAACCTAGGCTGTCCACCCAAGGACCCTCTGAGGTTGAGTACCACTTGTTTTCTAGCAGGAAAAGATTGATTCTTCTACTCCAGCTGTCACTGGTGGAAGGTGGGGAGGTGCAGTTGCTTATATCTCTCCCTAGCTGAAATTTCAGCCCAATACCACAACTCATAAGGATTGGGTAGAAGCTGTCTGACCTCAAGACAGAGCCAGCTTACACTACCTCAGGAAGTAGGTTCTCAGAGTTTTTGGCCGCAGCTTTGAAAGACACCTTTGCAAACCTGTAGGAGTAAAACCACAATCACGAGCACCAGCTCATTGGTAAAGAACGGGATAACTCTGCTTCCTGAGACCCCAAATCCAATCTCACTCTACCAGTTTTAATTGCCAAATTGCAGAAAATACTCAGGGGGCACAATCAGTGGATCAACTCTGCAAACAGGAATAATCACAGTAGATTGACTCCTCAAGGAATCACAAAGGAGATGCAACAGAAGATGCCATTCATAGACAAATGGCTGAATTGTCAGAAATATAATTCAGAATACAGATGGCAAATAAGATGAATAGAATGAAGGAAATTGTGGAAATAGAAATCTAAAGAGTAGTTTAAAAGTTGTATCAAGAAATTAATGAATTCAAAGACAAAGTCACCAAGGATATAGACATAATGATAAAAGATACAGCAGAGCTCAAGGAAGTGAAAAAGTTATTTGAGAAGCTTTGAAATATAGTAGAATCCCTCAGTAATACAGTTCATCAGGCAGAAAAGAATATCAGAAACTGAAGACAAATTTTTTAAATGATTCCAAGTATTCAAATAGACAGAAAAATGGAAAACAAGAAAAGAATATTCCCTGAGAGAGTTGTGGGATCATTCCAAAAGATCAAACATTCAACTTAAAGGAATTTCTGAAGGAGAAGAGGATGGTCCTAAAGGCACAGATGCTCTACTCCAAGATAGTATGAAGGACAATTTCCCAAGCTTTGCAAGAGATAACAGAAATTCAGATAGTAGATACTTTGAGAACCTCATTAAGTCTCCATCAAAATAAAGCATCTTCTAGATATATTGTAATTATCTTTGTCAAAATTAACATGAGAAAAGGAGAAAATACTGAAAGCATCCAGAAATAAGAAAATCATTACCTACAAAGGGGGAAATATTAGAATGATTGAAGATCTTTCTGCCAAAAATTTTCAAGCCAGAGAAGATGGTCATTGAACTTCAATCTTCTAAAACAAAACAACTTTCACCCTAGGATCATATACCCAGCTAAACTGAGTTTCGTTTGTGATGTAGAAATCAAATACTTTACTGACCTACACATGTTGAGTAAATTTGTCATAATGAAATCAGCTCTCATGCAAATACTCATATCCATTTTCCATAATGACCAGCACAATAGTCTACCACCACACTAAACTCACCTAGAAATGATTGAACAGAACATAACTTCCACAATGATGAAAGAATTAAAAATATTCACTGGACCTTTGAAAAACATGACAGCCAAAACACTATCATGCCTATCAATGCTCTCAACTAATGTGAATGGCTTAAATTTTCTTCTAAAGAGGCATGGGTTGGCTGACTGGATACAAAAAAAAAAAAAAAACAAGCCATTTATCTGTTCATACAAAAGTCTAATCTTACCTTAAAGGATAAAAAAGGACAGGATGAAGGAATGAACATCTATAATACAGGCAAATGAAAATCATAAAAAAGCAAGGGTTACAAGTTTATTTAAAGATAAAACAGGTTTTAAACCAACAAAGTTAAGGAAAGATAAGGATGGACACTACATATTGTTCAAGGGAAACACTCAACATGAAAAGATTTTGATAATTAATGTATTTTTTTTTTTGAGATAGAGTCTCACTATGTCACCCCAGGTAGACTGCCATGGTGTTGCAGTTCACAGCAACCTCAAACTCTTGGACTTAATTGATTCTCTTGCCTCAGTCTCCCAAATAGCTAGGATTACAGGTACCCACCACAATGCCTGTCTATATTTTGGATGTGGTTGTCATTGTGGTTTAGCAGGCTCATGATAGATTCGAACTTGCCAGCTCTGGTGTATGTGCCTGGCATCCCAGCTGCTTGAGCCACAAGCACCAAGCCTTAATATTTAACATTTCTGTGCTCAACATGAATGGTCCTCAATTTATAAACAAACCCTAATGGATATCAACAATTTGATATCTTCCTTCCTAAAATAGTTGAACATTTTAACACCTCTTTGGCAGTTCTGATATATCCTCCAAAAAGAAACTAAACAAATAAATAATGGACTTAAATTTGACCCTAGAATGGACTTAAGAGACATCTACAGAACATTCCATCCTAATAAAACTGAATATACCTTCTTCTCATCAGTCCATGGATCATCCCACAAAATTGATCATATCTTAGGACAGAAGTCTAACCTTAGCAAATTTAGAAGAATATAAATTATTCCTTATATCTTCTCAGACTATCATGGAATAAAAGTTGAACTCAACAGCAACAAGAATCTTCATACTCAAAAAGCCATGGAAACTAAATAATCTTATGTTGAATGATAGCTGGGTAAATGATGAGATTGCAAAGGAAATCATCAAATTTTTCGAAGAAAGTGAAGATACAAATTATCAAAACGTGTGTGGCACTACAAAGGCAGTCCTAAGAGGGAAATTAGAAGCCTTCATTAAGCAAAGAGAAAGATAGAAGTTGAATAACTTAATGGGACTCTAAAGCAACTTTAGATGAAAATAAAGAACAATCCAAGGTGTGAAGGCAAGATGGCTTAATGGGACTCTAAAGCAACTTTAGATGAAAAGAAAGAACAATCCAAGGTGTGAAGGCAAGATGGCTTACTGGAGCCAGCTTTCCAAGAGGCTCCCATCTAGAAGGAGAGTTAAAGGACAGAAGTTTAGCAAGTAAGCTGATGGTTTGGAGCTAAGCCAAGAGAGAATATTGAAGAATGAACATCAACCGTGCTGAGATGAGCTGAAACCCCAAAGAAACAAACAATAGGTACAAAATCCATTGCCAAGCAGATGAGAGTCCTTCCCCCAATGAGAACGGCTAACAGTATACTCTATACAAACAAGTGAACAGAGTCAGATAACCTCTTATTTTATTCCAGGGGAGAGACCCTCTAAAAGCCAGAACTTCTTCCCTAGAGAGGACTGATGAATGTGCCATGGCACTCTCCCACCAGGCCTAAAATTGGATAAAATTGTATATATTCTGTACCTGCAATTCTGAACTCCCAGCACTCCCCTCCACTCTCATCCCAAGGTCTGGAGACCTGTCCTCCATGGAGTCTAGATTCTTGGGCAATTTATTAAGAGGAATGGACAGGGCATACACCGTTGGTGGTCTGTGCTGATTCTGTGGCACAGGAGTAAGGAGAAGATGGTGAACTGAGGGAACCATACAGGAGAGGGAGAGGAGGTGCCCCACAGCACAGAGCAGCAATGGTGGTGGGGGAAACAACAGGGCTCACAACCTTGGGAATATTTTGGAGAAACACTCCCTGCCTCTCTGGGCAACCACAGGAAGCTAGGCATCTTCTCCAGTGGCAGCCACTATTGGAACAGATCTGGGATGGAAATGCAGGCCCTCTGAGTAAAGGGTATGGCTGAGGTGGTATCTCCCTGGGCTGGGCATGGTGGGGATGTCCACAGAGGTGGCATACTCCCCAGGAAGGACTGAGCCAAAAGGACTGCTTTAGTGAGACAAAGAAGCACCTTACCCTCAGGGGGTCATAGCTGAGACAAAGACAGGCAGGCAAAGGCTGGAACTGAAAGCTAAATGTGAGCTTTAACCATGCCTGCACCAACACACACTGCAGCTGAGACAGACACAGCACCTCTGGGCAGTGGCATAGACTAGGGCTGAGTCACAGTTTGGGTGAACTCAAATAGCTTCTGATCTGCAGGGGAATAGAGCTGGGACAGAAACAAATACTGCAAAATTGTTTGCTTCTGTCAGCAACATCAATCAGGGGCAGGGCTGGAACTGAGTGAACCACCCCAGCCTCCATTAAGCACCCAAGGTTGTCAGGCCTCAGGTTCCCCTGCTAGATAGTGGCACAAAGTGGCAGCCTGGCTGAGGAGACATAGATCTCCCTGTGACTCAGGCAGGTGCAAACCCCTGGAGCATCTGCTAATTGGAGGAAACTGGGTCACAGCCCTGTGGGGTTACTAGTGACTAAGTGTGACAGAAGTGCAAGGTGGGGAGAGAGACATCAACCTTCCCAGACTAATTAATTTGCTGGGTGGGTCCTTCTGACCTTACAGAGCACCAGAGTGAGTCATACTTGAGCTGCCAGCAGACCCTTGCTATCTAGTTGCCAGAGAATTTTGAACTCTTCTACCTGAGACTGGTGCTGACTGAGAAAATTGATTTGGACCTCTTGAACTGGGCCAGTCACTCAAGGACTATCCAAAGTGGTACCCTGGGTGTGTGGTTGTGGGAAGTTTTGATTTTCTTTTTCCAGTTGTTGCCCATGGGTGTCAGGGTGAATTAATTGCTGCTTTTTTCCACAGCTGAGACTCCAACACAGAGTAACTGAATCACTAGGATAGGACAGAGACCAGCTGAATAGAAGACAGAGCCACTTAGCCCCACCACACCAAGCAGGTCCCCAGTGTCTCAAGTTGTAGCACTGTATGAGTCCTTTAAAAAGCACTAGGAGAAAAGGTACAGACACCAATTCCAGCTGTTGTAAAAAGAGTTGGTTAATCACTACTCCAGGAGTCCCAAACCCAACTTTACCTTATCTGCTCATCCAGCCAAATGGTTTAAAATCATCATGTGGTGAAATCAGCAGAAAAAATCTGGTAACATGAATAACCAGAATAGATCAACTCCCCCAAGGAATGACATGGCAGACAAAACTGAAGATCCCATTAATAAACAAATGGCGCAGATATCAAAAATTGAGTTCAGAATTTGGATTGCAAATAACATTAATACAATGGAGGTAAAGTTGGAATTAGAAATTTAAGGAGAATTTCAAAAATTGTCTCAAGAATTCAATGAACTCAATGACAAAATCACCAAAGATTTTGATACATAGAGACAAGAATTTCCAGGCCTCAAAGATCTGAGAAATACAGTAGCATCCCTCAGTAACAGAATGGAGCAGGCAGAAGAAAGGATTTCTGGCACTGAAGACAACGCTTTTGAATGTTCCAAGATGCTCAAAGAGGAAAAGAAATGGAGAACAAAAATGGATCATTCTCAGACAGATCTGGGATAATTCAAAGAAAACTAATATTTGCCTTATAGGAATTCCTGAAGGCAATGAGGTGGCTGTGAAAGGCACAGATGCTTTTCTTCATGACATAATGAAGGAGAACTTCCCAGACATGCGTAGTGATTCTGAAATTCAGATAGCAGACAGTTTGAAAACCCCAGCATAACTCAACATGAATGAGACACCTCCCAGGCACATCATAATTTTGTCAAAGTAAAATGAAGAAGAAAATTCTGCAAGCAGCCAGACATAAGAAAACAATAACCTACAAGGGGAAGAATATTAGAATGATTGCAGATCTCACTGATGAATACTTTCAAGACTGAAGAGGTTTGCCATCAACTTTTAATCTCCTAGAACAAAATAACTTTCAACCCAGGATCCTGTATCCAGCTAAACTGAGTTTCATTTATGATGGAGAAATTCAATACTTTAATGACATTCACATATTGAAGAATTTTGCCATAACTAAACCAGCTCTCCAAGATATTCTCAGACCTATCCTCCATAATGAACAGCACAATCCTCCACCACAAAAGTAAATACTCTCAGAAACTTTTGATCAAAGTCCAACTTCGACAGTGGTGAAAGGATTAAAAATGTCCACTGGACCTTCAAAAAACTCCATACCCAAAATTCTACCAGCCTTCTCAATATTTACAATTAATGTGAGTGGCTTAAACTGCCCTATAAAGAGGCACAGGTTGGCTGACTGTATACAAAAACTCAGGCCAGATATGTGCTGCATACAAGAATCTCATCTTATCTTAAAAGATAAATATTATCTGAGGGTGAAGGTATGGTCCTCAATATTTCAGGCAAATGGAAAGCAGAAAAAAGCAAGTGTTGAAATTTTATGCACAGATACAATAGGCTTTAAACCAACAAAAGTAAGGAAAGATAAGGATGGTCACTTCATATTTTTTAAGGAAAAACCCAATACGATAAGATTTCAATTATTAACATTTATGTACCCAACCAGAATGTGCCTCAATTTATAAAAGAGACTTGAACTGACATGAGCAACTTGATTTCCTCCAGTACCATAATCAGAGATTTTAACACTCCTTTGTCATTGCTGGATAGATCCTCTAAAAACAAGATAAATAAATAAATTTTAGACTTAAACTTAACCATTCAACAATTGAATTTAACAGATATCTATGGATTATTTCATACTAATAAAACTGAATACACAATCTTCTCATTAGCCCATGGAACATACTCCAAAATTGATCACATCTTAGGTTACAATTCTAACCTCAGAAAATTTAAAAGAATGAAAATTATTCCTTGCATCTTCTTCAACCATCATGGAATAAAAGTTGAACTCAACAGGAATCTGCACAGTCATACAAAAACATGGAAACTAAGTAACCTTATGATGAATCATAGCTGGGTCACAGACAAGATTAAGAAGGAAATTACCAAATTTTTGGAACAAAATGACAATAAAGACACAAATTATCAGAACCTCTGGGATACTGCAAAGGCAGTCCGAAGAGGGAAATTTATAGCACTGCAAGACTTACTCAAAAGAACAGAAGGAGAGGAAGTACACAACTTAATGGGACATCTCAAGAAACTGGAAAAGGAAGAACATTCCAATCCTAAACCTAGCAGAAGAAAAGAAATAAGCATAATTAGAGCAGAATTAGGTGAAATTGAAAACAAAAGCATTATACAACAGATCAATAAATCAAAATGTTAGTTTTTTGAAAAAGTCAATAAAATAGATAAACTTTTGGCTAACCTAACCAGGAACTAAAGGGTAAAATCTCTAATTTCACCAATCAGACATGACAATGACAAAATCACAACAGACTTCAGAAATTCAAAAAAAGCTTAATGAATATTACAAGAAATTCTACTCTCAGAAATACAAAAATCTGAAGGAAATAGATCAATACTTGGAAGCATTCCACCTTCCTCAACTTCACCAGAATGAAGTGGAAATTTTGAACAGGCCTAAATCAACTTCTAAAATAACATCAAGTATACAAAATCTCCCTAAAAAGAAAAGTCCAGGACAGATAGATTCATATCAGAATTCTACAAAACCTTTAAAGAGGAGCTAGTACCTGTATTTTTCAAACTTTTTCAAAACATAAAAGAAGAAGAAATATTACCCAACATATTCTATGAAGCAAACATCACCTTGATCCCCAAACCAGGAAAAGACCCAACAAGAAAAGAAAGTTATAGAACAATATCACTAATGAATATTGATGCAAAAAATATTCCACAAGATCCTAGCAAACAGAATCCAGCAACACATCAAACAAATTATAAACCATGACCAAGAGGGATTTATCCCAGAGTCTCCAAGCTGGTTCAATATAAGTAAATCTATAAATATAATTCATCAAACAAACAAATAACGAAACAAAGACAACATGATTCTCTCAATTGATGCAGAAATAGCTTTTGATAATATCCAGAATCCGTTCATTGTCAGAACACTTAAGAAAATGAGTATAGAAGGGACATTTCTTAAACTGATAGAGGCCATTTACATCAAACACACAGCCAATATCTTACTGAATGGAGTTAAATTGAAATCATTTCCACTCAGATCAGGAACCAGGGAAGGTTGCCCATTGTCTCCACTGCTTTTTAACATTGTAATTCAAGTCTTAGCCATCACAATTAGGCAATAAAAGGAGATCAAGTGTATCCATATAAGGCCTGAAGGAATTAAACTTTCACTTTTCACAGATGATATCATTCTATATCTTGAAAACACCAGGGATTCTACTACAAACCTCTTAGAAGTGATCAAGGAATACAGCTCTGTCTCAGGTTACAAAATAAACACTCGTAAATCTGTAGCCCTTATATATACCAACAATAGTCAAGCTGAAAAAATAGTCAAGGACTCTATTTCATTCACACTAGTGCCAAAGAAGATAAAATATTTGGGAGTTTACCTAATAAAGGACATGAAAGATCTCTATAAAGAGAACTATGAGACTCTAAGAAAAAATATTGCTGAAGATGTTAAGAAAACATACCATGCTCATGGCTGGGAATAATCAACATTGTTAAAATGTTCATATAACCCAAAGCAATCTACAATTTTAATGTAATCTGTATTAAATCTCCACTGCCATACTTCAAAGATCTCAAAAAATAATGCTTTGTTTTATATGGAATCAGAGAAAACCTCGAAAAGTAAAGACATTACTCAGAAATAAAAACAAAGCAGGAGGAATCACATTATCAGACCTCAGACTATACTATAAATTGATAGTGAACAGAACAGCATGGCACTGGCACAAAAACAGAGAGGTAGATGTATGGAACAGAATAGAGAAGCAAGAGATGAACCCTGATACTTATTGTTATTTGATCTTTGGCAAGCCAATTAAAAACATTTAGTGGGGAAAAGATTCCCTATTTAACAAATGGTGCTGGGTGAACTGGCTGGCGACTCATAGAAGACTGAAACTGGACCCACACCTTCACCATTAAATAAGATAGACTCTAAGTGGATTAAAGATTTCAACTTAAGATATAAAAGTATAAAAATACTAGAAGAAAGTGCAGGGAAAACAACTGAAGAAATCAGATTGGGCAAATATTTTATGAGGAGGACCCCCCAGGCAATTGAAGCAACATCAAAAATACATTACTTGGACCTGATCAAACAAAAAAAGCTTCTGCACAGCCAAGAACACAGTAAGTAAAGCAAGTAGACAGCCCTCAGAAAGGGAGAAGATATTTGCAGGTTATGTCTCTGACTAAGATTTAATAACCAGAATCCATAGAGAACTCAAACATATTAGCAAGAAAAGAACAAGTGATCCCCTCTCAGGGTGGGCAAGGAACTTGAAGAGAAACTTCTATGAAGAAGACAGGTGCATGGCCTACAGATATATGAAAAAATGTTCATCATCATTAATCACCAGAGAAATGCAAGTCAAAATCTCTTTGAGATATCATCTAACTCCAGTAAGATTAGCCCACATCAAAAAATCCCCAAACCAGAGATCTTGACGTGGATGTTGAAAAAAGACAACACTTCTACACTGCTGGTGGAAATGCAAACGTTCCTTTTGGAAAGGTGTTTGGATAACACTTAGGGATCTAAAAATAGACCTGCCATTTGATCTTACAATTCCTCTACTAGGCAGATATGCAGGAGACCAAAAATCACATTATAACAAAGATATTTGTTGCAGCCCAATTCATAATTGCTAAGTCATGGAAGAAGCTCAAGTGCCCATCGACCCACAAATGGATTAATAAATTGTGGGATATGTACACCATGAAATATTATGCAGCCTTAAAGAAAGATGGAGACTTTACCTCTTTCATGTTTACATGGATGGAGGTGGAACATATTCTTCTTAGCAAAGTATCTCAAAAGTGGTGCCTGTGGCTCAAAGGAGTAGGGCACCAGCTCCATATGCCGGAGGTGGTGGGTTCAAACCCAGCTCTGGCCAAAAAAACCCCACAAAAACAAAACAAACAAACAAAAAAAAAGCAAAGTATCTCAAGAATGAAAGAAAAAGTATCTAATGTACTCAGTCTTACTATGAAACCAATTTATCGCTTTCATATGAAAGCTATAACCCAATTATAGCCCAAGAATATGGGGAAAGGGGAGGGGGAGGGGAGGGGTGGGGGGAGAGTAATTGGTAAGACCACACCAATGTGAAATTTACTAGATGTAGGACATAAATGTCTTAACACATTAACTAAGAAAATGCCATGAAGGCTATGTTAACCAGTTTAATGAAAATATTTCAAATTGTATATAAAATTGTCATATTGTACTGCATGATTGCATTAATGTACACAGCTATGATTTAAGAAAAAAATAAAGAAAAGAAATAACCAAAATTAGAGCTGAATTAAATGAAATTGAAAACAAAAGGATCATTCAAAATATCAATGAAACAAAAGTTTTGTTCTTTGAAAAGATTAATAAATTGGATAAACTTTGGCTAGCCTAACCAGAAACAGATAAATAAAATCTCTAATAGTATCAATCAAAATTGATGAAGGAGAAATAACAACAGATATCACAGAAATACAAAAAAATCCTCTATGATTATTATGAAAAATTATATTCTCAGAAATATGATAAGAGGAAATGAACCAATTCCTGGAAGCATGCCACCTTCCTAGACTCAACCAGAAAGAATTATAAATTTTCATAGACCTATATCAGGCACTGAAATAGCATCAATTATACAAAATCTCCCAAAAAAGAAAAGTCTAGGACCAGATGACTTCACATCAGAATTCTATAAAACCTTCAAAGTGTAACTAGTACCTATATTAAATAACCTTTTCCAAAACATATAAAAAAAGGAATCTTTCCCAACACATTCTGTGAAGCAAATATTACCTTGATCCTCAAACCAGGAAAGGACTCCACCAAAGAAAGAAAACTATAGACCTATATCATTAATGAAAACTGATGCAAAAACATTCGATAAGATCCTAACAAACAGAAATCAATCACACATCAGAAAAATTATACACCACGATCAAGTTGGTTTTATCCCAAGGTTACAAGGTTTTTTAAACATACATCAATCTATAAATATAATACACCACATAAATAAAAAACAAAGACCACATAATTTTACCAATTGATCCAGAAAAAGCTTTTGATAATATCCAGCATCCTTTCATGATCAGAACACTTCTGAAAATAAAATTAGACGGAACATTTCTTAAACTGATAGAGGTAATCTATAGAAAATGCACAGCCAATACTATAGCGAATGGAGTAAAATTAAAAACATTTCCACTCAGACCTGGAATTAAACACAATGCCCTTTGTCACCAGTGCTATTCCACATAGTAATGGAAGTCCTAGTCACTGCAATCAGGCAAGAGAAAGGGATCAAGAGTATTCAAATGGGGTTAGAGGAGGTCAAACTCTCACTTTTGCAAATGACATGATCTTATACCAGGAAAACCACAGGGACTCAACTACAATGCTCTCAGAAGTGATCAAGGAACATATCAGTGTCTCAGGATGCAAAATTAATACCTACAAATTGGTAGATTTTACATATGGCAACTGTAGTTGAGCCAAAAATAAAGTCAAGGACTCTATTCTTTTTGCAGCATTGCCAAAGACGATCAAATACCTGAGATTTATCTAACAAAGGACATGAAAGAGCTCTATAATGAGAATTATGAAACCCTGAGAAAAGAAATAGCTAAAGATGTTAACAAATGGAAAAGCAGACCATGCTTATGGCTGGGAAGATTCAACATTGCTAAAATGTCTATACTACCCAAAGCAATCTACAGATTTAGTGCAATCCCCATCAAAACACCAATGTCATACCTTTAAAAACTTGAAAAATAGTACTTCATTTTACATGGAATCAGAAGAGGTTATGAAACTCAAATTAATAAGAAAATAACAATCAATCTAATTTCTTTGTGAGCAAAAGACTTAAACAGAAACTTCTCTGAAGATGACAGGTGAATTGCCAACAAATACATGAAAAAATGCTCATCATTTTAATCATCAGAGAAATGTAAATCAAAACCACTTTGAGATATCATCTAACTCTAGTAATATTAGCCTACATCACAAAATCCCTGAACTGTAGATGTTGACATGGATGTGGAGAGAAGGGAACACTTCTACACTGCTGGTGGGGCTGAAAACTAATACAGCCTTTTTGCAAAAATGTATGGAGAATTCTCAAGGAACTAAAAGCTGACATACCATTTGACCCTGCAATTCCATTAGTAGGTATCTACCCAGATGATCAAATATCATTTTACATCAAAGACATTTGCACCAAAATGTTTATTGCAGCCCAATTCATAATTGTCAAGTTATGGATTTGGCCCAGAAGCCCATCAACCCATGAATGGATTAACAAACTGTGGTATATGTATTCCATGGAATACTATGTAGTCATAAAAGAGACACTTTACCACTTTTATATTTACCCTAATGGAGCTGGAACATATTCTTCTTAGTAAAGTATCTCAAGAATGAAAAAAAAAGTATACAAGGTACTCAATATTATTATGAAACCAACATATAATCACTTATACATTCATACGAATGATAAAACACAAATGTAGTCCAGCCATAAGGAAGGGAGAAGGAGAGTGGAGTGGAGGGGAGGAGGGAGGGCAAGTAGGGGAGGATGTTTGGTGGGATCTCACCTAATGTGCACAATGCAAGGGTACATTTCAAAACAACTGGGAGTATATTATAAATGTCATACCATGAAAAAATAAGTGAGGTGATGGTTATGTTGATCAGTTTGATTTAAGCATTCCACATTGTATATTGAGTCAGCACATTGTAACCCATAAATGTATACAGTTATTTAATAAAAATTAAGTTAAAAAATAAATAAATAAAAAACTGGGCATCAATGAACTGTTATTCCTATTATGCCTGGAATAACAGTCGTGATACTTTGACTTATTCCATCATATTTCAAGAGGATTCAGTGTATGAAATTATTTTAGCAACCTGTAACTCATAACACTGGTCCCTGAGCCCATGAATCTCAAATGAGTCAGTATAGAGTTCACTGATGATTATAAATTACAAGTAAATCTTTTTTTGATAATTTAAGCTATAGTGAAAAAAAATCTGACAACTTTTTTTTTGGTGATGGTGATGGTGATGGAAGAGATCCAAAGGTTTAAATATTTTTATCTATTTTTATTTTTGTTAACTTTCTCCTTGAAATACTCAGTAGTGATAAAGATGTGGAAAATGCACTGTAGAGAATTGGAGTATTTAAAAATGGTTGACATTTTTAATTTTAATTTTCTATCTTTTGTATAGCACTATAAGGAAATGTTTTGTAATTTGGTTTCATTATTAAGATCCAGACTTGGTAGCCACAGTTTAGAATAATATCATTTAGTACTATTTGCCTACATGTTAACAAGAAAACCTTTTGGAGGATCCACAAATCAGGATATGGAACACATTTCTGAGGCATTCTGAGCATCAGCACAAGTGCTATGGCAATACTGTGCAGATCACTTGAGATACTATAGGCTGATTTCAAGAAGGAAAACTGTAAATACTAATTTTACATGCTCTGAAAGTATGAGTTCACACATTTCTACAGCCCTCTGGGTCACTGGCTGGGGCGTTTCATGCCCCAATAACGACTGGTAGCATGGCATATCTGCAATGCACCTTACAATATTAAAACAAGATTTTTATTCTAAAAGAGAATAAAACTGTTCAATAAAAAAGTTCCTGGACCCCTCAAGAGGCTTCAAAGATGAGGACACCTTTAATACTGATGAGTGTGGATGTCTGAGGACACCTTTAATACTGATGAGTGTGGATGTCTGACAGAAGCCTCGTCATGAAGGGTGACAAATGTAAGAGTGAAAAACTTCCCAAAGAATATTTCACAGTTCTGCTTTGCACTAGCTCAACCAGATAGGAAAAAAAAAAAAAAAACCCTTGATGACCAACAAATTGGTAAAGCCACACTCATTCATTAAACCTAGGCCCCCAAACCCCTCCATTGGCTGGAGATAAAACAAATATCCATGGATGACTAGTGCCCTGTTTCAGGAGTGGAAAAGGGGTACTGATCTAGAAATGAAAAAGAAATAGTCTATTCTACTGACATTAAACAAATTTCCTGGCCACCTGCTAGTAAATCATCTCACAAACATGACACTGACATTTCTGCCTCCAAACATGACCTAAAAATTCTAACCTCTTGACCAAGCCATCATCAAAACATTAAAAATGCATTACCAAGCCCAACTTCTCCAGTGGGACATTATTAAAACACAAACCTGTGGTATGCCTGTGGAAGCAACTTACTCTGTTCCTTCGTGTACTGCTCTGGATGCTATCCTCTTGATCAGTTCTATAAGTTCAGCCAGACACAATAAAGAATTGTTTCAGGAAAACTGGAGTTGTCACAACCCAAGAGCACATAGTTTTGCCCCCATCTGCCATCCATCTCCATTGGCAGAATCTGAAGTATATTTTGTTGCAATGGATTATGAACCTGACCTAGAAGTAATTTTCCAAGCGATACTGACAAAAATGCAGATCAGCATAAAAGTGCATAAAGCAGCTGTTAAAGTGGAAGAAGAAATGGAGTACCACTCAAATATTGCAGAGAATCCAAAAGAAGAGGATGTCAGACATCTGATAAAATGCAGTTGAAGTTATCTGCTGTGGAAAAATGTTCAGATATGCTGAGTAGTGTAGACAGCATTGATAGTGCTTTCTCCACTTACATTTGTAATAAGAAACAAGTTTCACTTTTTTCCATAAGAATGATCAAATCCTTCTTAATGGCTGCATAGTATTCCAGGAGACTTTACATCCTTTATGTTCACTTGGATGGGGCTGGAGAATGTTCTTCTGAGCAAAGTATCACAAGAATGGAGGAAAAAGTATTCAATGTACACACCCCTATTATGAAACTAATTTATACCTTTTATATGAAAGCTATAACCAAATAGCCTAAGAATATGGGGAGGGGAGAGGGAGAAGGGGG
>NW_003852581.1:144863-163010 GCF_000181295.1 Otolemur garnettii
AATCTTTCTAAGAGTAGAATGTGAATGTTTTAAAACAATAACTGAGAAAATGACATGAAGGCTGTGTTGACCAGTTTGATGGAAGTATTTCGGATTGCATGTGAAAACCCCACACTGTACCCCAGAAGTGCATTCATATACATAGTTACCATTCAATAAAAAAAAAAAAAGAATGATCAAATCATGAAAAAACAGTGAATGTACTAATTTTGTATGCCATATGTATAATTTTCCTATGCTTTAATTATGTATCATTTTGTATGATATTCTCTAATAAAAGCTGTACAAGAAAGTAAAGTATCATACATGTACATATGAGTACAGCAGGCCTAGTTCCTTAGGTTGACTACTTCCGTATGTTTACTAGTTTGTCATAGCCCCTTGGGTGGCCAACTCGCAGAGGTTCTTATATATGCTTATATATGTATATATGCTTTGTTGCTGACATTTGGGGATTATATTAAGCTATGGCATGTCTGCATGTACCTTTACAATATATGGATACCAAAAGCAACAAAAGAGTTTAGATTTTACTGGTTTTTGAAATACATCACATAATGAAAATATAGTTTTTAGAAGTTTTTTCCAGTGGAAAGAACATTAAAGAATGAGTCATAAGCTAAGCATCCTTGGCCAGAACACAAACTACACTCTATTTCAGTTTTTCCCTGGGACAAGGAGGTTATTAATGGGTTTCTAGGGGCCCTTTAAGGTCTGTGAGTCCATGTTGAAAAAAATATACTATTTTATAGTTAAGAAGGCACATGCGGTCCCTGACATGTTTAAGATCAGTATGACAAATGTGGATCATAATGACATCTGCTTTTTAAAAAGTGTTCTGAGGTAGGAAACAACCATACTATAGTTAGTTTCCCTAAACCTAATCAAGTCTTCCAAATGAAAATCTTTGTCCAGTGTCCCCTTTTCCCTTTATTAAAATCCATACATGAACATTCCTTAAAAATGTAGTATATCTTTCAATTTTCAGCAGAAGTACCCTAAAAAGGTACCAGTAAGAAAAGGATATGAGATGGGAAAAGATTACTTCTCCCATTAGACAGGCACCATATAATATTGTTAAATTGTGTCCTTAAAACTTTCCCAATGGATTGTGAGCTTCTTGAATGCAGGTATTACCACATTTATCTCTGTATTTATAGCGCTAAACAAAATACTTGTAGGAAAAGAAAGCCATATAAATCCTCTGAATTTTATAAAAGAAAAAAAAAAGCATTTTGAAAATGAAAGACAGTTTTTGCCACAAAACAAGTGAAATGGTAAGTATGTTAACTTTCTTTACTCTTAGCAATCATTTCACTATATATACTAAAATATCATGTTGTATACCTTACATATACATAAAAAAGAAAGGTTTGAAAAGGTAATATGGACCCACAACAAATTTCAACACTATTTTAAAAAACCTTTATTAAAGCACAAAAATGCTCACAATTTATGTTTTGATACACAAAGAACACCAATTTTTAAAATTTTAGAATATTACAGGGTACACACATTTTTGTAAATTTTATGTCAAGGTTGGAACTGTTCCCTTACATGTGAATATGTGCATTTTACAAGTTAGGTGTAAATTCACCCTACCTCTCCTCCCTCCTCTTACCTACTTCATTTCCTTTTGGGTTTCCTTCCATATATGTA
This sequence comes from Otolemur garnettii, assembly GCF_000181295.1. NCBI lineage: Eukaryota > Metazoa > Chordata > Mammalia > Primates > Galagidae > Otolemur > Otolemur garnettii. Next base: position 146,523 of record NW_003852581.1, read on the forward strand.
CTTCAGAGTTGATCAACTAGTTACAATTTAGTATTGAACACATGCGATGTTTGTTTTTCCACTCATGCGATACTTAATTTAGGAGAAATGTCTCCAAAGACTAAAGAATCTATGTATCACATAGGAACATAGGACTCTCTACAATCCCACATTATTATTATTTTTTTATTGTTGGGAATTAATTTAGGGTACAAGAAACCAGGTTACACTGATTTAATTTGTTAGGTAAAGTCCCTCTTACAATTGTATCTTACCCCCAAAATGTGTGTCACACACCAAGACACAACACCCCTCCCTCCTTCCCACACTCTGCTCTTCCTTACCCCCACCCCATCCCTCCTTCTCTCTCTTTCTCTGTGCTCTCCCCTTCCCCCACCCCACCATGTACTAGGTCATTAATTGTCCTCATATCAAAATTGAATACATAGGATTCATGCTTCTCCATTCTTGTGATGTTTTACTAAGAATAATGTGTTACACTTCTAATCAGGTTAATACAAAGAATGTAAAGTCTCCATCTTTATATGGCTGAGTAATATTCCATGGTATACATATACAACAGGTTGATAATCCATTCCTGGGTTGGTGGACATTTAGGCTGTTTCCACATGTTGGTGATTATAATTGAGCTGTGATAAATAGTCTAGTGCAAGTGTCCTTATGATAAAAAGATTTCTTTTGCTTCTTGGTAGATGCCCAGTAATGGGATTGCAGGATAAAATGCAAGGTCTAGTTTGAGTTCTTTGAGGTTTCTCCATATATCCTTCAAAAACGTTGGATTGGTTTGTAGTCTCACCAGCAGTATAGAAAAGTGTTCCTTTCTCTCTACATCCATGCCAGCATCTGCAGTTTTGAGATTTTGTGATGTGGGCCATTCTTGCTGGGGTTAGATGATATCTCAGGGTGGTTTTGATTTGCATTTCTCTAATAATTAGGGATAATGAGCATTTTTCATATGTTTGCTAGCCATTTGTCTGTCTTCTTTAGAGAAGGTGCTATTCATCTCTCTTGCCCATTGATATATGGGATTGTTGGCTTTTTTCATGTGGATTAATTTGAGTTCTCTATAGATTCTAGTTCTCTATAGATCTTAGTTCTTAAGCTTTTGTCTGATTCAAAATATGCAAATATCCTTTCCCATTGTGTAGGTTGTCTATTTGCTTTGGTTGTTGTCTCCTTAGTTGTACAGAAGCTTTTCCATTTAATTAAGACCCATTTATTTTTGTTGTTGTTGCAATTGCCATGAAAGTCTTCATAAAGTCTTTCCCCAGATCAATATCTTCCAGTGTATTTCCTGTGCTTTATTTGAGGAATTTTATCATTTCAGGCCTTAAATTTAAGTCCTTTATCCATCTTCAATCATTATTTGCAAGTGGAGATAGGGACGGGTCTAGTTTCAGTCTTTTACATGTGGATATCCAGTTCTCCCAGCACCATTTATTGAATAGGGAGTTTTTCCCACAGTGAGTGTTTTTATTTGGTTTATCAAAGATTAGGTGGTTGTAAGTTGTTAGTTTCATTTTCTGGTTTTCTGTTCGATTCCAAATGTCTATTTCTCTATTTATATGCAAGTACCATGCTGTCTTGACCACTATGGCCTTGTAGTTTAGCCTAAAATTTGGTATGCTGATATACCTGGCTTTGTTTTTATTACTAAGAATTGCCTTAGGTATATGAGATTGTCTGGTTCTATACAAAACAAATAATTATTTTTTACAAGCATTAAAATACAATGTTGGTATTTTAATAGGGATGGTATTGAATCTGCAGATTGCTTGGGAATTATAGACATTTTAACAATGTTGTTTCCTCCCAGCCATGAACACGGTATGTTCTTCCATTTGTTAATATCCTCTGCTACTTCCTTTCTTATGGTTTCATAATTTTCTTTATAGAGATCCTTCCCCTCTTTTCTTAGGTATTTCATTTTCATTGAAGCTATGGTGAAAGGACTTGTGTCCTTAATTAGCCTCTCATCTTGGCTGATGTTGGCATATACAAAGGCTACTGACTTGTAGACACTGATTTTATATCCTGGGATGTTACTGTATTTTTTGATGACTTCCAGGAGTCTTGTGGTTGAGTCTTTGGAGTTCTCTAAGTATAAGATGATATTGTCAGCAAAGAGGGAGAGTTTGACCTCCTCTGCTCCCATTTGGATACCCTTTATTTACTTCTCTTGCCTAATTATATTGGCTAGAACTTCTAGCACTATGTTATATGGTAATGGCAACAGAGGACAACTTTGCCTGTTTTCAGTTCTAAGTGGAAAAGTTTTCAGTTTTACTCCATTTAGTAAAATACTACCTGTGGGTTTGTCATAGACAGCTTCAATCAGTTTAAAAAATGTGCCTTTTTGGCAGCGCCTGTGGCTCAGAGGAGTAGGGGGCTGGCCCCAAATGCCAGAGGTGGAGGGTTCAAACCCAGACCTGGCCAAAAACTGTGAGAAAAAAAAAGAAAAAGGAATGTGCCTCCTATGCCTATAGTCTTCAGTGTTCTAATTGGAAAAGGATGCTGGATTTTATAAAATGCTTTTTCTGCATCTATTGAGAGGATCATATGGTCTTTGTTTAGGCTTCTGTTGATATGGTGAATAACATTTATGGACTTGCATAAGTTAAACCAGCCTTGCATCCCTGTGAGGAAACCTGCTTAATCATGATGTATTTCTTTTTTGATGATAAGCTCTAATCTATTGGCTAGGAATATGTTGAGAATTTTTGCACCTATATTCATTAGTGAAATTGGCCTGAAGTTCTCCTTTTTAGCTCAGTCTTTTCTAGTTTTGGTATCAGGGTGATGGTTGCTTTGTAGAACATGTTGGGGAAAATTCCTCCCTTTTGAATTTTTTGGAACAATTTCTGAATATGGTAATAAGCTCTTTTTTGAGGGCTTGATAAAATTCTAGTGTGAAGCCATTAGGACTAGGGAATTTATATTTTGGGAGATTTTTTCTTTTTTCTTTTATCTCATTGCTTGAAATCGGTCTGTTCAAGAGATCTATTTCTACTGGTCTAAGTCTAGGGAGAGGACGTGATTCCAACTATTGATCAATTTCCTTCACACTGTAAAATTTCTGGGCATAGAGTTTCTGGTAATATTCAAAGATAATCTCTTATATTTCTGTGGCATCAGTTGTTATTTCCTCTTTATCATTTCCAATTGAGGTTACTAGAGATTTTACTTTTCTATTTCTAGTAATCTGGCCAAATGTTTATCTATTTTATTTTGCAGAAAAAACAACTCCTTGTTTCATTAATTTTCTAAATGATTCTTTTGTTTTAAATGTCATTAATTTCTGATATAATTTTGGATATTTCTTTTCTTCTGCTGAGTTTAGGCTTAGATTGTTCTTTTTCCAATTCCATCAGATGGCTTGTGAGTTTGTTGATGTACTGTCGTTCTGTTTTTAAATGTAGGCTTTCATTATTATTATTATTATTTATTTTGCAGTTTTTGGCCAGGGCTGGGGTTGAACCCACCACCTCTGGCATATGGGTCCGGCGCCTTACTCCTTTGAGCCACAGGTGAAACCCTCAAATGTAGGCTTCTAAAGTGATACATTTTTGTCTCAGGACTACTTTTGTTGTATCCCACAGGTTTTGGTAGCTTGTGTCTTCATTGTTGTTACACTTAAGTGAGTTAATAATTTCCTTTTTTATTTCTTCCTGCACCCAACTATCATGAAGCATAAGGTTGTTTAATTTCCATGCCTTTGTGTGGGGTTGAATGTTTTTGTTGGAGTTGAGTTCCCCCTTTAGTGTCTTGTGGTCTGAGAAGATACAAGGTAAAATTTCAATTCTTTTGACTCTGTTGGAGTTTCCTTTGTGTCCTAGGATATGATCTATTTTGAAACATATGATCTATTTTAGAAAATGTTCCAATGGCCAATGAGAAGAATGTATATTCTTTAGCTTTAGGATGGAGTGTTTTATATACGTCTATAAAGCACAGTTGTTCTAGGGTCTAATTTAAGTCCCTTATATCTTTGTTTAATTTCTGTTTATAGGATCTATCCAGCTGTATAAGAGGAGTATTAAAGTTCTCTATTATTATGGTGTTATAGGATATCATCTTGCTCAAACTAATTAGGTCTGTTCCAAGAATCTGGGAGCATTTAAGTTGGGTGTATAAATATTTAGAATTGAAATGTCACCTTGTTGTATTTTTACCTTAACAAATATGAAGTGATCATCTTTGTCTTTTTTTTAATTATATCATAGATATTTACATTAATGCATTTGTGGTAAAAAACAAAAAGTGCTGGTTTTATATGCAATTTGAAATACTTACATCAATATGGTTAACATAGCCTTCACCACACTTTCTTAATTATTGTGTTCAGACATTTATACTCTACACTTAGTAGATTTGACATGTACCCTTGTAAATGCATCGTATCTGTGGTCCAACCAATTACCCTCCCTCCACCCATACTTCCCCCTCCCCTCCCCCTCTTCCTTGACCCCCTTCATCTTTGGCTATAGTTTGGTTATAGCTTTCATATGGAAGTGTGGGTGCTTAAATATTGGTTCCATAGTAGAGCGGAGTACATTGGATACTTTTTCTTCCACTCTTGAGATACTTTTCTAAGAAGAATATAAACAGAGGATTCCAACATATTTGAATAGAAACTTTGAATAGAAACTTCTCTGAAGAAGGCGAATGGCCTTCTTTCTTAATCGGAGAAATGCAAATCAAAACTACTTTGAGATATCATCTAACTCCAGTAGGATTAGCCCACATCAGAAAATCCAAAAACCTCAGATGTTCACATGCATGTGGAGAAAAGTGTAGGGTAAAACCCCACAAACTGTGTGCTCACTTTAAACTTCAGAAGTAGATGGACAGACTTCTGTGAAAAGCAACTCTGTCAAAGACCCAGTTTCCCTGGTCAGCATGGAACAGGGCCTGGGGGTTTGGGCCTAAAAACCCACCTTCAGTGACTCTGGCCGTGTGGCTGTTAAGCCTGCAAGGATAGGGTTAAAAACCTTCCTGCAGAGACACAGCCTAGGGGTTGATAGGCATTATGCTTGCTTATCAGAAAACTGTGAGGCCTCCAAGTTGCTACGCAACAGAAGCCATAAACCTGCTTTCTGCAATTTAATGAGTGCATGGTAAAATTGCAAGGCTTTACTCCCCTTTTGGTAATCTCAAGTCTTTAGATGTACTCCCTTTTGCAGCTGCCTTGAGTTTTCAAACTTTGTATCTATTTGAAGGTTGAACCTACCTTAGAAAAGATTAGTAATATGAATACTTTACTTCCTAATTAATAGAGTGTATGTGACCAGCCGACTATAAAAGGGAGGTCAAGAACAATAAACTTTGCTACTTTCCAGCAGAGAGAATAGTCTGTCTCTTTCATAATAATAATTCCAAGGGTGAGCTTACATCTGTGGTGAAGCTGCCTGTCCCTTGCGAAACCCTTATGCAACAGAAAAGGCAACACTTTTGGACTGCTCAGGGGAATGCATATTAATATATCCCTTTTGGAAAGAAGTTTGGAGATCACTTAGGGATATAAAAATAGACCTGCCATTTAATCCTGCAATTCCTCCACTAGGTATATATCCAGAACCCAAAATCAATTTATAAGAAAGATATTTGTACCAGAATGTTTATTGTAGTCCATTTCATAATTGCTAAGTCATAGAACAGGCATCCTCAAACTATGGCCCGTGGGCCACATACAGCCTGCCTAGGACATTTATCCGGCCCTCTGGGTTTTTTTGCTGCCACTGCCTGTCCTGCTTAGCAGCTGACTGGTCCCAGGGCCTGCAGTCCAGCCCTACAACGGTCTGAGGGAAAGTGAACTGGCCCCCTGTTTAAAAAGTTTGAGTACCCCTGTCATAGAAGAAGCCCAAGAGCCCATAGATCCACAAATGGATTAATAAATTATGATATATGTATACCATGGAATAGTATGCAGTCTTTAAAAAGATGGAGACTTTACCTCTTTTATGTTTACATGGATGGAGCTAGAACATCTTTGTCTTTTTTGACTTTAGTTGCTTTAAAACCACATGTATCTGAAGATAAGATTGCAACCCCTTTTTCTTCTGAATTCTGTTTGTCTGGAAAATTGTCTTCTAACCCTTAAGTCTCAGTGTAATTTGTCTTTTGAGGCTAGGTGTTTTTCCTGAGATAGCAAATATATGGCTTGTGTTTTTTAATACAATAAGCCAATCTATGCCTCTTCAGTGGGGAATTCAAGTCAGCAACATTTATTGAGATAACTGATAACCATGGTAGTGTTCCATTCATCTTATTTTGTGAAAGTCCATTGCTTAGTTTTGTCTTTTGCATCATTGTGGAAGCTAGGTTCTGTCCTTTAATTTCCAGGTGCTTACTTTGCTGCTTTGGTGCTTTAAAGAATGGTGGTCCACTGTGATGGTCAGTGCATAGAACAGGGTGAAGTGTTTCCTATAGAGCTGATCTCGTGGCCAATTTCCTCAATGTTTCCATATCAGTAAAACATTTGATTTTTCCATCAATTTTAAAGTTAGCTTATTGGGATATAGAATTCTGGGCTAGAAATTGTTCTGTGTAAGTAGAGCAAAGGTAGATAACCATTGTCTTTTGACTTGGAAAATTTCATTAGAGAAATCTGAAGTCACCTTGATGGATTTTCTCCCGTAGATCAATTGACAACTCTGGCAGCATGCAAAATCTTTTCTTTTGTCCTGACTTCGGACAGGTTCATCACAGTGTATCTTGGAGAAGTTCTATTAGAGTTGAGGCAACCTTGGGTCTGATATCCCTCTGAAAGGAATGTGTCAGAAACTTTGATGATATTTGGGAAATTTTCATTTATAATATTCTCTGGTGTGGCTTGCTTTCCTCTGGGGCATTCTATTTCCCCTTCTGGGATACCTATAATGCGTATGTTTGAATGCTTCATAAAGTTCCATAATTCTGTCAGTGAATGTTCTGGTTTCTCTGTCTTCTTTTCTGCCTCTTTAACTCTCTGAGTTATCTCAACAGCTTTGTCCTCTACCTCTGAGGTTTTTTTCTTTTGCATGCTCTAATCTGTTGTTGATACTTTCAGTTGCATCTTTAAGTTCCCTAATTGACTTCTTCAATTCCTTCAGCTCTGCTATATCCTTTCTATATTCTTCATATTGTTCATCTCTTATTTGATTCTGTTTTTTGACTTCCTTTTGGTTATTTTGCAATTTCTCACCAATTTCCTTTTTTTTTTTTGTTATTTTCCACTTTCTCAGCAATTTCTTTCATTGTTTTCATCATCTGTGTTTTAAATTACACTTCTTTAATGTCTAACATTTCTTTATAGGTGGAATCCTCTGCAGTAGCTACCTCATGGTCTCTTGGGGGGTGGTTGCTCTGTACTGGTTTTTCATGTTGCCAAGATTTTTCTGCTGATTCTTCCTCATGAGTGTTTTATCTCTTTCCTTGCCCTAATTTTCCTTTCAATTTCTCTTATTCTTTAAGTTACCATTGCTCTGGCCTATGGTTTTGATGAGTTCTTTTGGTACAGGACCAAAAGAATGAGAAGATTGAAGAGCAAGAAGGGTGTGGCTCCTGTGGCTCAGTGTGTAGGGCACTGGCCCCATATACTCGGGATGGCAAATCCAAATCTGGCCCTGCCCAAACTGCAACAAACAATAGCCAGGTGATGTGGTGGGCACCTGTAGTCCCAGCTACTTGGGAGGCAGAGTCAAGACAATCATCTAAGCCCAGGAGTTGGAGGTTGCTGTGAGCTGTGATGCCATGGTACTCTACCGAGGCTGATAAAGAGAGACTCTGTCTCAAAAAAAAAAGAGCAAGAAGAGAAAAAAGTTTTAAGAAAATGAGAAAAGAGAAAGGAGAGGGGGTGAGTAAAAGGGAATATTGACAAAAAGAAGAGAGGCACAGAAGGAGGGAGACAGGAATGATAAAGGTATACAGCAGGGTACTTTGACTCACCCTTAAAAACTCTAAACCTCTGGGGGTGCTGGTTTAGGTGGTTCCTTTGAGGTCAGGAGGTCTTTGCAAGCCCCCAGACACAGTACCCTAACTCCACCAAATAGAAAAGAAAAGAACACTATAAAGCAAAGGAAAACAAACAGAAAACCTTACAGAATAAAATTGGGGGGAAAAGTAATAGGGGCAGAAACAGTAGGAAAAATGAAGTTGTTATTAAAGTAGACAACAATTCAAAATTAAATTTATACTTGAAAAATAAAGAAGAAAAGCAAAAAGAGAAAAATCTGGAAATAAAAAAAAAACAGAAATGAAGCAGTACATATATTTTGCTGAATATTGTCTGTGAAACAGGTGATCTTCTGGGGTGTGATACGTTAATCACAATGCTGATACAGCTGTATGAAATGGAGTCTGGAGGTCTCTTCTAATTTCTCAACCCCCACAGGATTAAAGCCTAATATCTCCTCAGACCACATAAAAGATACTTTAAACTGTTAACCTTGGCTAAGCAGAAGCTTTCCCAGGAAAGCACTTGTCATGGGGATCTCTACTGAAGTGGCTGCCCGCTTATGCAGTGCACCCAAACTGGTCTCACTCTATGCCCTGGAGGCCAAGGCTGCAATGCAGCCATGTTACTGCCAAACACTGAAATCTCTGTTCTTCCCCAGTGTCTCAGTTCTGGCCGTTGGCGCTGCTTAGTCACTAGATCACTCATTCAAGGTCTCCCTGGGGGCAGATACTGAAAGGGCAGTTCTCCCACAATTGCTGCACCCACAGCTCAGAGCTGAACAATATTAGCTCCATTCTACCCAGCGGGCTCAGTCTGGGACCCTAGACAAAGCTTAAAGTTATCCACATTCTCACCCAAATTCTCCCAAGGTAGTTCAATAGAGTACCCAAGTCCGTAAAAACAAAATAGCCTATAGGGAAGGCCTTCCCTGTTTACAATCTTGCTGTTGCTGTAATTACAGCTGTGGTTACCACAGCCTCAGACTGAATGAATGCAACCACTTGCCAGTTCTCCACTGCTTTTGTCCTCCTCCTGGGGTCCAGAAGTCTCTCACTGTCTCCCTGTGTCCCCAAAGGGATGTTTCTGGGGAAAGTCCACAAGCCAGAGATGCCTGGAGTCTTCTCTCCCCAATCTCACTGTGCCTGGTTGCAAAGAAGTTGTTACTCAGCCACCATCTTTTTCCCTCCGGCTGTCCCACATTTTTTAAAACAAAAAAAGCCAATGAAGAAACCACAAAGCTGCCAATATTACACTGAAATAGATAATCACAAGGAAAAAATTATAATAAAAAATTAAGGGGGATAAATTTATGTGGTTAGTGTTAGTTTTGTGTATTTTTTCTATTATTTATTTCAAAGAATTAAGGGGTGCAAAAATATTTTTGTTACACGAATATACTGTACAATGCTAAAGTCAGGGATTTCAGCATGCCCACAGGATGGTGTTCATTGACCCATATTCTCTCCCACCCTACCACCTTCATAATTCCCAATATCCCTGACATCTTTTTTGTGTCTATGTGCATGCACCACAGTTTAGTTATCACTTATTAATGAGAACATATAGTGTTTGTTTTTCCATTCCTGAGATACTTCACTTAGGATAATGCTTTCTAGTTCCATCAAAGTTGCTGCAAATGACATTATTTCATTACTTTTTATAGTTGAGTGGTATTTCATGGTATTTCTTCATCTATGTATGTATCCACTTATGTTGTTTCCACATCTTTGAAAATGCAAACTGTGCTGTGATAAACATTGAGTGTGTCTTCTTGAAGAAAAAAAAATACATTCTTTTCCTATGGGTTGATACACAGTAGTGGAATTGCTGGATTGAATTGTAGGTTTATTTTTAGCTCTTTGAGGAATCTTTATACTGTTCCCCTTAGAGGTTGTATTAATTTGTCATTTGATCAACAAAGTAAACATATAAGCAAACCTTTTTTTCTCTGCATACATGCCAGCCACTTATTTTATTTTTAATAATAGCCATCATAACAGAAATAAGATATAATCTCAGTGTCATTTAAATTTCCCTGAAGATTAGGGAAAATATTTTCTTCACATTTCTGATGGCCACCTGTTTGTCTTCTTTTGAAAAACAATCTGTTCAGGTCAGTATTATTTATTTAATATTGTTGCTTCAGTATTTGTCTTAGTCATTCATTTGACAGGGTTTTTCCTATGTTTTGCTCTATAAGTTTTGTAATTCCATGCCTTAAATTTAAGTACTTAATCCATCTTGAATTAATTGTTGTATACTATGAGAGATATGGGTCCTGTTTCATTCTTTTGCCTGGGGCTACTCAGTTTTCTCAGCACCACTTATTGAATAGGGTAATTGTTTACCAAGTGTAAGTTTTGTCAGTCTTGTAGAAGATCAGTTGGTCATAGCTATATAGTTTTGCTTACGGGTTCTCTATTATGAGAATAGAGAATTGGACTATTTGTCCAATACTTCACTGGACTATTTGTCAACTCTTATACTAGTCACCATGCTTTTTTGGTTACTATAGCCTTGTAGTATAATTTGAAGTCAGGTAATGTGATACCACCAGATTTCTTCTTTTTGTTTAAGATTGATTTGGCTATTGAGGGACATTTCTGGTTTCTAATGAAACTTAAGATTATTTTTTCTAAATCTGTGAAGTATCTAGAACATTGGTATTTTGATGAGAATTGGGTTGCATCTTAAATCACCTTGTGTAGAATTGATATTTGAATAATGTCAATCCATGAACAAGGGTTGTATTTCAATTTCTTTTTGACATCTATTATTTCTTTCATCAGTACTTTATAATTGTCCTTGTAGACATCTTTCCACTCCCTGGTTAAATATATTCCTAAGTATATTATTTTCTGATAGCTATTGTATTTTTTTTTTTTTTGAGACAGAGCCTCAAGCTATACTCCTGAGTAGAGTGCTATGGCATCACAGCTCACAGCAACCTCCAAATCCTGGGCTCAAGGGAGCCTCTTGCCTCAGCCTCCCAAGTAGTCAGGACCACAGGTGCCCACCACAATGCTCAGCTATTTTTTGGTTGCAGCCGTCATTGTTGTTTGGCACTCCCCGGCTGGATTTGAACCCACCAACTTAGGTGTATGTGGCTGGCACCTTAGCCGCTTGAGCCACAGGCGCCGAGCCTCTCATAAGCATTTGTAAATATTATGGAGTCCCTGATTTCATTCTTTCACAGTTTGACTATTATTAATATATAGAAATGCTACTAATTTGTGTACATTGATTTTGTAACCTGAGACTTTGCTAAATTTATTTACAAATTCTAGGACTCTTTTGGTGGGATCTTCAGGATTTTCTAGATATAGGATCACATCATCAGCAAACAGGTATAATATAATTTCCATTTTCCAAATTAAGGAGCCATTTATTTCTTTCTCTTGCCTAATTATTCCAGTTAAGACTTCTAGTACTATAATTTTATAGAAGTGGCAGCGGGTATCCTTGACTTGATTTGGTTCTTAGGGGGAATGGTTTCAATTTTCCCTATTTGTTATGATGTTGGATGTGGATTTACCATATATGGCTTCGCTAATTTTGAGGTATGTTCCTTCTATGCCTGGTTTGTTCATCATGAAAGGGTACAGGATTTTACTGAGTGCTTTTTATGCATCTATTGAGATGATCATATGGTCTTTGTTTTTCCTTCTATTTATGTGGCAAATAATATTTACTGGTTTGTGGATGTTGAACCATCTTTTCATATTTGAGATAAAACTCATGTGAGCATGATAAATTATCTTTTTGATGTGATGTTGAATTTAATTTGCTAATATCATTTATTTTTGTGAGACAGAGACTCAAGCTGTTTCCCTGGGTAGAGTGCCGTGGCATGACAGCTCACTGCAACCTCAAACTCTTGGGCTTAAGTGATTCTCTTGCCTCAGCCTCCCAAGTATCTGGGACTAAAGGCACCCACCACAATGCCTGGCTATTTTTGTTGTTGTTGCAGTTGTCATTGTTGTTTTAGCTGGCCCAGGCTGGGTTCTAACCCTCCAGCTTTGGTTTATGTGGCCGATACCCTATCCAGTGAGCTATGGGCACCCTTCAATAGTTTGCTAATATCTTGTTAAAAAAAAATTTGCATCAATGTTCATAAGGCATATTGGTCTATAGTTTTCTTTTTCTTGTGTCTGTTCCTGGCTTTGAAATTAAGGTAATACTGACTTTCTAGAGTTATGGAGGATTCCCACCTTCTTGATGTTTTGAAATAATTTCTGTAGTATAAGTAGCTCTTTGTAGGTCTGATAAAATGCAGCTGTGAATGCATTTGGTCTGGGTCTTTTGTTGTTGTTGTTGGAAGATTTGTTTTTCATTACTGCTTCAATCTTGCTGCTAGCTATTGGTATGTTTATGATTTCTATTTATTTCTAATTCAGGCTTCATAGATTGTGTTTTTCCAGAAATTTAACCATTTGCTCTAGGTTTCCTCGTTTGTGTACATATTTTTGTAGAATACGTGAATACTTTATATTTCTGAAGTATCGATTGTAACATCTCATTTTTCATTTATGACTAAGATTATTCAAGTCCTTTCTCTTCTATTTCTGGTTAATCTGGCTAGCAGTCTATCAATATTTTTACCTTTTCACAGAACCAACTATTCATTCCATTTATAATTTGTATATTTTTTTAATTTTTGGTTTTCATTTCTTTTAGTTCTACTCTGAGCTTAGTTCTTCCTTTTCTTCTCTTTGCTTTAAGTTTGGCTTGTTCTTTTTCCAGTTTCTTGACGTGTGACATATAGTTGATAAGATGTGATTTTTCTGTCATTCTTTGATATAAGCACTTAAAACTATTAATTTCCCCCTAAGTTGTTTTTACTGTATCCCAAAGAGTAGTGACCAAGTCAAAACTTGGTAATTCAGTTCAAAGAATCTTTTAGTCCCATCTTAATTTTACCAATGACCCATTCAGCAGCAAGTTGTTAAATTTCCATGACTATGTGACTATAAAAGTTTCTCATAGAATTTATGTCTAGCTTTATTCCACTGTGGTCTATGAAGATATGTCATATGATTTCAACTTTTCTAAATTTGCTGAGACTTGCTTTGTGGACTAGGTTATGATGAGTCATGAAACATGTCCAAAGTCTTACTGAGAACAATATCCTATACTTTTCTGGTAGATAGTCGTGTAAATGTCTACTAGGTCCATTTGTTCCACACTGGAGTTCCATGTATCTCCAGTATATATTTTTTATTTTCTGCTTTGATGTTCTGTCCAGTTTCATCATTGGGCTGATGAAGTCCTAATAAATTATGATTCTACTTTTTATTTCTTTGTTTAGTTCCAGTAGATTTTGCTCTATGAATCTGGGAGTCCCTGTGTTAGGTACATATATACTTAGGATTATTAAGTCTTCTTGCTGAATTGCCCTCTTTAACATTATATAATGAACATCTTTGTCATTGTTGATTTAAATCCAATTTTATCTGATATGAGAATGGCTATACCACCTCACTTTTGGTTTCCATTTTCTTGTAATATTTTTTTCCATCTGTTGACCTTGAGTCTGTGTGTTCTTATGACCTAGATGAAAGGGTTTCCTGAAGACCACATATATTTGGGAATGACTTTTGATCCACTTACCCAGACTATGTCTCTTAATTAGGGCATTAAGGCCCTTCACATTCAGGGTTAATACTGATATGTGGGGTACTGTTCTATTTGTCACATTGAATAATATGTTATTTCGCTTTCCCTCCTGTGTTATTATTTTATAAGATCCTTATTTTTGGATGTGTTTACACTGGTGGTTTTTTACTGTGCTGGTCCATGTATAGTGTACTATTGGCATTTCCTGTACAACAGGTCTAATAATGACCAATTTCCTTAGCATCTGCTTCTCTGGAAAAGTCTTTATTTCTCTATAATTTATGAAACTTAGGTTTACAGGATACAAAATTCTTAACTGACAGTTGTTCTATTCAAGAAAATTTTAAAATGGGGCCCCAAACCCTTCTGGGTTGTAAGGTCTCTGTTGAAAAGTCTGCTGTTAGCCTTATAGGCTTTCCTTTGTAGGTGTCTGGTTGCTTTTGTCTTTTAGATTGTAGACTTTTTCTCTTCATTTTGACTTAGGGCAGGTTGTTGAATATTGAATATATGTCTTGAAAATGTCATATTAGCTATGAATATTTCTGGTGTTCAATGACCAACTTGCATCTGGATATCTGAATCTCTGGTGATGCCAGCCCCATGGGAGCATGGCCTGTCAGCCAGTACACAAAATCAGGCAGCATGACCACTGCACAGCATACAGACATGCTGGGGAGTTGCCTGTGGCACAACATGAAGAGCTAGGGGTCATGCCTTGCTGGCTCACACACATAATCAAGGATAGGGGCTGCTGCACAATGCTGAATTCTGTGGAGGTGTTGCCTAACAACTAGTATGCAAGACTTGGTGGCACGACCTGCCACATGGTACAGAGGTGTATACAGGCATGTAATTTCTCATGATATTCAGGTCTATGGGGATGTAGACCTCAGTATCATAGTGTGTAGGGTTTGGGGTCTTGTTTCACTGTGGTAAGGGCTGGGCAACATGGGCTGGCCTAAAGAATGGTTGGACTCTTTTCCTCACTTAGGTTCCATTAGGTCTGTTACTGTGGGGCCTCTCAAGTGGCACTTTTGCACTTTTTATTGGAATTCCCTGCTGGGAAAAGTGCTTGGTGCTCAGTCATGGTTGTGTGAGAGCATCTTCTCTCCCAACTCGATTTCCAGCCCAGCAAGTGGTGATGTGAGGACAGATGCAGTGAAGCTAAACAATTTCTCTGGACCCAAGGGCTGAGATGCAGCTAGCCAGGAACAGAGGCCAGAATGCCCCTACTGAGCCTTTCAGATACAATGTAATCATACAGTCTCCAAGCAGTTCTCTAATAAGAATGGAGACCCATAGAGGTGAGGAGGAAGAGTTTCATAGCTCTAGTCTTACGTGTCCATGCAGGGAGAACTCGGCTCTGGATTTCTTTCCTTTATCCCTTCCCCAAATGTAGGGGTCTCTTCTTTTCCGGATACCTTCCAATCTTGGTGAGTGCATCTCCCCTATCCCTGTCTCCTTTACTCTGTCTTCTTTTGCCTCTCTGTTGATTTACAATGCTGTCTCCAAGAGTGTCTATCTATAGGTGGGCACCTACTTGCAATTTTTAGTCCTCTCCTTGAGAGTGGCATATGTGGGCTACTTCTAATCTGCCATCTTGTCCCAGTATAATTTTTGATGTTTCTTATCATTCATACAATTTTACTAACAGAAACTGAGTATCCATAATACACCAAAAGTACATGATTATAAGTCAATAGAACTGAGGTCACAATATTAATCAAATTCATAGGAGTGATTCTAGGTACCCTATTTTCCAAAACTTCCGGCTCCACCTGTTAGCCATTGAAGTTGAATGAATAAACAAATTAAATTAGCATCTAGCACTGTATATTTTTACTCTTATTACACTAAAATCTGTACTTCATTATTCATCTTTTATTAAAATTATAATGGTAAATATTTGACAGTAACTGTCTGTACATATTTATGAGTTTATGTTGGCTAAACATATATACATACATGCACACACAATTTTATCCTTTTTCCTGTAGTATGGGACATGATATTCCTTGCTAATTTATTAGTGCTAAAATGTAATGAGGCAGTCTTCCCACTGCATTTTGTAGTTCTTTATATTCCTCATTATTTATAATAAACTAGCAATATAAATATTACTAAGCCTCTCTGTCCATATGATCTGTAGATAAATCTCTAGATAATTTTGATAATATATAAACAAAACTAAAATATTATTAATATTAAGTAAACTGCAAAAGCTAAAATAACATTGTATCTCTCATCTTGTCAATCAGAGCTAAGAGTATCACTACATGGCAACCACCTGCAGAAGTAGTTACAAAGAATATTTCAAAAAGGTGTCTTGAACAAGCCCAAATTAAATACCTCTACTGATTTCTATCTGTGATAAATACACTTATGAACAAGTCTTGAGGGGGATGGGAGCCATCATGTTTATTTAATCCACAACTAAACAGGAAAAGGATAGTGTTCTTATTTTCTACTTCTTTTGGTCTACTTCCATATACCTGACCTAACAGTTTGTTAAGCTATTGATTCTGCTATCTTCTATTTCTATCACCTACTATAAGTCACAACCTCTCCAGATTTCAGTTGACTAATCTGTATAATAAAGTTATTATATAGATCTCAGGGTTCTTCCAGATCAAAAGATCTATAATTCTATGAAAATATCCATGGAAATAACTACCATAAAATAACAACATAAATGGAGACAGCTACGTTAGTCAGACCCTCTGTAAAACATGAAGAACATTCTTCTGTAAAAGTAGATCTTGTAAAATGAGAATCTAGTACATAGGTCTTGCTTAGAATAATGTAATAGCCAAGCAGTTTTTAAACTTAGTTATAAGCAAAGGATGTGAAAGATCTCTATAAAGAGAACTATGAAACTCTAAGAAAAGAAATAGCTGAAAATGTTAACAAATGGAAAAACATACCATGCTCATGGC
>NW_003852581.1:164200-245624 GCF_000181295.1 Otolemur garnettii
CCTTCATGTTCACATGGATGGAGCTGGAAAATGTTCTTCTTAGCAAAGTATCACAGGAATGGAAGAATAAGTATCCAATGTACACACCCCTATTATGAAATTAATTTAAACCTTTTTATATGAAAGCTATAACCTAATAACAACCTAAGGATATGGGGAGTGGGGAGGGAGGGAGGAGAGGGTGGAGGGAGAGTGATTCAAGGGTTCACTTCTGTGGTTCATCTTTCAAGGGTACAAGTGAATCTTTTTATGAGTAGAATATGAATGTTTTAACACAATAACTAAGAAAGTTACATGAAGGCTATATACCCCTAAAGTGCATCAATGTACACAGTTACCATTCAATAAAAAAAAAGGAAGAAAAAAAAACTTTCAACAAAAAAATAAACTTATTTATAAAATTATGAAATAATTTAAATATAATCCTTTCTGAAGGAATTGTATTTTAAATGATTTAAATTTATTTTTATAGTTCAAAATTTCCAAGTTATATATCCTTTCTACTCTAAAGACAATGACAATCTTATTTAAATTTAGAGGACTCTGTATTTTAGTAACTTAATTACTCAAATACTAACAAGTAAAAATTGCACCATTATATTTAAAATGGGTGAATTTTATGGCATGTAAATTATGTCTCATAAACTGCTTATTGAAATAAAACTGAAATGCATTGGCTGGGCATAGTGGCTCTCACCAGTAAGACTAGCACTCTGGTAGAACAAGGTGGGTGGATTGCTTGAGCTCAGGAGTTTGAGACAAACCTAAGTAACAACAAGACCCAGTCTCTGCTAAAAATAGAAAATAAAAAAGTGAGGCAAATCATTACTTAAGCCCAAGAGCTTGAGGTTGTTGTGAACTATGATGCCATGGCATTCTACCCAGGATGCCAGAGCAAGACTCTGCCTTAAAAAAAAAAAAAAATATGCAGAAGAATTTCTGATAGGAAAACCTGTCAGACTGGTTTTGAACTGTAGGTGATTGATCAGTAATTATACTTGCTTATTACCAACATACCTGAATAAATTTCTTTAATTGACAGGATCATTTCTCCATTCCCTTTATTCTCTTTCCTTATATGCTAAAATATGGCTTAATGACTTAAAAGGAATACTTACATGGCAAGAATCTGCTTCTCCCTCTTCTATTGGCTCATCAACCATTTTAAGACCATTTACCTGAAAAACATTGTTTAAAAACTGAAATTCATGAGTATTAAAACAAGATTAATACCTAAAAAAATAACCCTACGCATTACTCTCCTCAATCTAAAATGATATACACTAACTGAAAAACAAAAGGGCAAAGGACACATATAAGGTACTTAGTAAAGGAATGCCATAATTTAGTTCCCAGACTGTCCTTGAGAAACCTTGATTTCACAGCTTTATGCTTCACTTAATATTGTTTAGAGCTATGCAATGACAGATGACCATATATAATAGGTATATGATATATATACTTTTGTTAGGATTGTCTAGCTAAATATTTATGACAAGAAAAATAAATGCCACAGAAATCTACCATGAGGATACACTCAAAGGAAATTAGAATGAGAAGGGTTTTATAATTGCATTGTTGTGTATTCCTTTCATTCTTATTTCATGAGATACTCAACAGCATAAAGAATAAACTATAGGAGAGATATACCTATAGTCATGGAAACAGAAATATTTCAACATACAAAGCTCATTAAGTAATACTACTCATTATTCAACCTCTACTTCAAGAAAAAGTTAAGTGCAGAAGATTTAAATTGAGGGTCTACAAACTATAACCCTTTGGACAAATCTGGCTTGTTGCCTGTTTCTGTGCAGAATTTTATTGGAACACAGCCACATACATTTGTTTTCATTTTATTTATGGCTGCTTTCCACTACAATGGCAAAGTTGAGCAGTTGTGACAGAGACTATATACCTGAAAAGCTTAAAATATTTACTATATTTTTCTCTTTACAGAAAAAAGTCCATCAATCACTGATCTAAGATGTTTCAAAATTAAGCAACAGCAAGATGATCAAGGAAAAAAGTAATTTTACCAATGCCCAGTTGTAAAAGTCCACAGAAAAATTTCCAAACCAAATTAGATCTAGTGACAGCTACAATGTAATAAGTCTGCTAAGCCTCTCTGTCCCCTTATTATAAACTAAAAATCCTTGACAGAATAGAAAAAGAAAGTATCCAAGGACTTTGCAAACTGAACAATACCAAGTGTGTTAGGGAGGGAGATAAAAATTTAAAAAATAACTCTGATCAATACCCTGGGTTTATTTTTCACCTCTTATCTCCTGAATTTTACTCAAGGAGAAAATGATTCATAAACCTCTACAGAAGATCTGAAAAAAAAAATTACAAGAGAAATCCCACTTTCTGTAAAAAGCACTAGGAAAATAAGCACTTTTAAGCCTGTGATCATAAACAGAACCCAAGTTTTCCTCCATGTTCCCACCTTTCTCTTTATCAACTCCTGGTCCTACTCCAAGGCAAGTTCTGATCAAGACAAAAACCTATCTCTCTGGCCAGTAAAAGCAGGGAAACAAGACCAAACTATAAAGAAAAATGTGAGGGTTAGCCTTGGCTTATTTTTCTTACTGTCTTTTTTACTTCATCTCAAGGGAACCTCCAATAGTGTAAAGCTATGTGAAAGCATGAAAGTATAAGACCTTTTAATTATTTCATTCAGATGTGTTTATTGCTATCCAAAAGAGGATAGTTATCATAGTTATAATGAGTATTTTAAAGTCTTTTCCAGATATTTTGACATTGGAGACATCCTGAAATTTAAATCTGTTGATTTTTGTGTGTTTGTTTTTTTCAGTAGGCAGTCTACCTAGATTGGTTCAAAGTTCCATGTTCTGCCCCACCCTCTCTGAGTAATGGTTCCAATATTAATTTAGAGTATTTGCATTAGAATCCTACAGGTACCACTCCATACATGTGATAATTCAGTGATTATTCTAAGACTTGAACAATAGTTGATATTGTAGTTCAATACTCAAAGATTTTGTTATGCTTCTTTGGTTATTTCCTGCACAGTTTCTTGATGAAAACAGGACTCAAGTTGGTTTATACACAGATTTAAAGGATCTCCTTCTCTCCTATCCTCTCTGTGACTTATCCCAATTTCTTCTTTCTGTTTCCATGTGACCTTTTATTCTGTTCCTCTGGCTTCAGAAGAGATTAGTAGTTGTCAGGGGAGAGAGCAGGGGGTGGGAGGGCTTGAGTACAAAGAGGCATCACATGGCAATTGCATGTGTATGCAGCAGGATGATGAAACTATTTTTTATCTTTATTGTGGTGATAGTTACAAAAGTCAATGTATAACCTCAGAACAATATTTAATAAATAGTGAATTTTATTATATGAAAAATGTAGGGTTAGCTTACTAAATAGTAAATTACTCAACATCATTTCGTCAATGAGCATCTTTATTCTAAACAAAAAAACAATGAAAACTATATAAATTTACCAATGATGTCTATTTTGCTAATGGATCCATCAGCTTTTATTTTACTTAATCTCTTTGCAATTTGTCACAGGTGACCACTCTTCTATTTCTTTATCTCCCATGGTATAACACTCCCACTCTCATTTTTTCTAACTCAAATGTCTTTTACTGTTCTTTATTAATATTGAAACGTTGTTACTCCTCAGGAAATGTACTCACCTTCTCATCTCATTCCACATTTTTCTTTTTCTTTATTAGATCATATTTGTACACATTAATTCTATCATGGGATACAGTGTGTTGTTTCCATATACAATTTGAAATACTTTCATCCAATTGGCCAACATAGCCATCATGTCATTCTCATAATTGTTGTGTTAAAACATTTATATTCAGCATTTAGAAAGATTCACATGTACCCTTATAGGAAAAATCATAGGCGTGATCCCCGCAATCACTCTCCCTTTACTCATCCTTCCCCTTCTACTCCCCTCCCTTACCCCTTTCCCCATATTCTTTGATTCCATTTGGATTATAGCTTTTCTATGATAGTTAACAGATAGTTTCACAATATGGTTGAGTACATTGGATAATTTTCTTCCATTCTTGAGATACTTTGCTAAGAAGAACATTTTCCAGCTCCATACATGTAAACATGAAGGAGGTAAAGTCTTCATCTTTCTTTATGGCTGCATAGTATTCCATGGTGTACATATGCCATAATTTATTGATCCATTCATGGGTCGATGGGCACTTGGGCTTCTTCCATGACCTAGTGATTGTGAATTGGACTGCAATGAACATTCTGGTACAGATATCTGTATTGTAGCGTGATTTTTGGTCTTCTTGATATATACCTAGCAGAGGAATTATAGGATCAAATGGCAGATCTATATTTAGATCTCTAAGTATTCTCCATATGACTTTCCAAAAGGGACGTATTAGTTTGCATTCCCACCAGCAGTGTAGAAGTGTTCTCTTCTGTCCACAACCCTGCCAGCATCTGTGATTTTGGGATTTTGTGATATAGGCTAATCTTACCAGCATTAGATGATATCTCCAAGTAGTTTTGATTTCCATTTCTCTGATGATTAGGGATGATGAGCATTTTTTCATATGTCTGTAGGCGATGGGTCTGTCTTCTTCGGAGAATTTTCTCTTTAAGTCTCTTGCCCATCCTGAGATGGGATCACTTGTTCTCTTCTTGCTAATACGTTTGAGTTCTCTGTGGATTCTGGTTTTAGACCTTTGTCAGAAGCATAACCAGCAAATATCTTTTCCCATTCTGAGGGCTGTCTGCTTGCTTTTCTTACTCTGTTCTTGGCTGTGCAGAAGCTTTTTAATTTGAGGAGGCCCCAGTAGAATATTTTTGATGTTGCTTCAATTGCCTCGTAAAATATTCGCCCAGGCCAATTTCTTCAAGAGTTTTCCCTACACTTTCTTTTAGTGTTTTTACAGTTTCATGTCTTTTTTTTTTTTTTTTTTTTTTGAGACAGAGCCTCAAGCTGTCCCTCGGGTAGAGTGCTGTGGCATTACAGCTCACAGCAACCTCCAACTCCTGGGCTTAAGCGAGTCTCCTGCCTCCACCTCCCAAGTAGCTGGGACTACAGGCGCCCGCCACAACACCCGGCTATTTATTTTTTTTTTGATTGCAGCCGTCATTGTTGTTTGGCGGGTCCGGGCTGGGGATTCGAACCCGCCACCTTAGTGTACGTGGCTGGCACCTTAGCTGGTTGAGCTATAGGTGCTGAGCCACAGTTTCTTGTCTTAAATTGAAGTCTTTAATCCAATGGGAGTCTATCTTAGTTAGTGGTGACAGGTGTGGGTCCAGTTTCAGTTTTCTGCAGGTCGCTAGCCAGCTCATCCAGCACCATTTGTTAAATAAGGAATTTATTTCCCCACTCAATGTTTTTAATTGGCTTGTCAAAGATCATATAGTAGTAAGTAGCTGGGTTGATCTCTTGGCTCTCTATTCTGTTCCAGACATCTACCTCTCTGTTTTTGTGCGAGTACCAGGCTGTTTTGATCACAATGGATTTATAGTGTAGTCTGATGTCTGGTAGCGTGATTCCTCCTGCTTTGTTTTTGTTTCTGAGTAATGTCTTGGCTATTTGAGGATTTTTCTGATTCCATATAAAATGAAGTATTATTTTTTCGAGATCCTTAAAGTATGACAATGGAACTTTAATAGGAATTGCATTAAAATTATGTATTGCTTTAGGTAGTATAGAGATTTTGACAATGTAAATTTTTCCCAGCCATAAGCTAGGTATGTTTTTCCATTTGTTAACATTTTCAGCTATTTCTTTTCTTAGAGTTTCATAGTTCTCTCTATAGAGATCTTTCATGTTCTTTGTTAGGTAAACTCCCAAGTATTTCAACTTCTTTGACACTACTGTAAATGGAGTAGAGTTCTTGACTGTTATTTCAGCTTGACTATTGTTGGTATATATAAAAGCTACTGACTTATGGGTGTTGATTTTGTAACCTGAGATGCTGCTGTATTCCTTGATTACTTCTAAGAGTTTTGTGGAAGAGTCCCTCATATTTTCCAGGTATACGATCATGTAATCTGCGAAGAGTGAGAATTTGATCTCTTCAGATCCTATGTGAATACCCTTGATTGCCTTTTCTTCCCTAATTGCTATGGCTAAGACTTCCATTACGATGTTAAAGAGCAATGGGGACAATGGGCAACCTTGCCTGGTTCCTGATCTGAGCAAAAATGATTTCTATTTGATTCCATTCAATACGATATTGGCTGTGGGTTTGCTATAAATGGCCTCTATCAACTTGAGAAAAGTCCCTTCTATACCAATTCTCTTAAGTGCTCAAATCATGAATGGGTGCTGGATATTGTCAAAAGATTTTTCTGCATCAATTGAGAGGATCATATGGTTTTGTTTTTTAATTTGTTTTTGTGGTGTATTATGTTTATAGATTTGCGTATGTTGAACCAGTCTTGAGATCCTGGGATAAAACCCACTTGGTCATGGTGTATAATTTGTTTGATGTGTTGCTGGATTCTGTTTGTTAGGATCTTGGAATATTTTCACATCAATATTCATTAGAGATATTGGTCTATAATTTTCTTTTCTTGTTGGGTCTTTTCCTGGTTTAGGGATCAAGGTGATGTTTGCTTCATAGAATGTGTTGGGTAGTATTCCATCTTTTTCTATATTTTGGAAAAGGTTAAGTAGTATAGGTGTTAGCTCTTTAAAAGTTTGGTAGAATTCTGACGTGAAACCATCTGGTCCTGGACTTTTCTTTTTAGGATGATTTTGTATAGTTGATACTATTTCAGAGCTTGATATGGGCCTGTTCAACATTTCCACTTGATTCTGACTAAGTCTTGGAAGGTGGTGTGCTTCCAAGTATTGGTCGTTTTCCTTCAGATTTTCATATTTCTGAGAATAAAGTTTCTTGTAGTATTTATGGAGGATTTCTTGAGTTTCTGAGGGGTCTGTTGTAATTTCATCTTTACCATTTCTAATTGATGAAATTAGAGATTTAACTTTTTTCCTTGGTTCAGTTGGCCAGTGGCTTATCTATTTTATTGACCTTTTAAGAAAACCAACACTTTGATTTGTTAATCTGTTGTATAATCCTTTTGTTTTCCATTTCATTTAGTTCTGATCTAATTTTGGTATTTCTTTTTTTCTGTTGTGTTTTAGATTGGAGCGTTCTTCCTTTTCCAGTCACTTGAGGTGTCCCATTAAGTTGTTAACTTCTTCTCTTTCCTTTTTCTAGAGGAAGGCTTGCAGTGCTATAAATTTCCCTCTAAGGACTGCCTTTGCAGTATCCCAGAGGTTCTGATAACTTGTCTCTTCATTGTTGTTTAGTTCCATTAATTTGGTAATTTCCTTCTTGATCTCATCTCTGACCCAACTGTCATTGAGCATAAGGTTATTTAGCTTCCACATTTTTGTTTGTGTCTGCAGATTCCTGTTGTTGCTGAGTTCAACTTTTATTCTGTGGTGCTCTGAGAAGGTATACAGAATAATTTCTATTTTAAATTTGCTGAGGTTAGACTTGTGACCTAAGATGTGGTCTATTTTGGAGTATGTTCTGTGAGCTGAAGAGTTAAAGGTGTATTCAGTTTTATTAGGGTGAAATGTTCTGTACGTGTTTGTTAAATCCAAATACTGAAAGGTTAAGTTTAAATGCAAGATTTCTTTGCTAAGCTTCTTGTTGGAGGATCTATCCAGCATTGCCAAAGGGGTATTAAAATCTCTGACTACGATGGATTTGGGAGTAATTAGGTTGCTCATGTCTGTTAGAGTGTCTCTTAAATTGAGGTGCATTCTGATTGGATGCATAAATATTGATAATTGAAATCTCATCATATTGAGTATTACCCTTAACAAATATAAAGTAACCACATTTGTCCTTGCTCACTTTTTGTTGGTTTAAAGCCTACTGCATCTACAAATAAAATTGCAACACCTGCTTTTTTCTTCTTTGCATTAGCCTGGAATATAGATGACCATCCCTTCACCTAGAGTCTGTGCTTGTCTTTCAAAGTAAGGTGAGTTTTCTTGGATTCATCAGATATCTGGCCTGAGTTTTTGTATCCAGTCAGCCAGCCTGTGCCTCTTTAGAGGGCAATTTAAGCCATTCACATTGATTGAGACCATTGATAAGCCTGGTATACTTTTGAGTATCAAGTTTTTTGAAGGTCTAGTGGACATCTTCATTCCTTTTGTTACTGTGGAGCTTGGAATTTGATCAAAATTTTCTGGGTGGGTTTATGTGGTGGAGGATTGTGCTGGTCATTATGGAGGATAGGTCTGAGGATATCCTGGCGGGCTGGTTTAGTTATGGCAAATTTCTTCAACATGTGAATGTTTTTAAAGTATTTAATTTCTCCATCATGAATGAAACTCAGTTTAGCTGGATACAGGATTCTGGGTTGAAAGTTATTTTTTTTAAGAGGTTGAAGGTCGCTGACCACCCTCTTCTAGCCTGAAAGGTTTGGGCAGAGAGATCTGCAGTCATTCTAATATTCTTCCCCCTGTAAGTTAATATTTTCTTGTGTCTAGCTGCTTTCAGAATTTTCTCTTTCATGTTAACTTTAGTGAAGTTGATTATTATATGCCTGGGGGATGTCTTGTTTGGGTTGAGTCGTGCTGGGGTTCTGAAGCTGTCTGCTATCTGAATTTCAGGATCCCTTGGCATATCTGGAAAGTTCTCTTTCATAATTTCATGAAGGAGAGCCTCTGTGTTTTGTGAAGCAACTTCATCACCGTAAGGAATTCCTATGTGGTGAATATTAGTTTTCTTTGAATTATCCAAGAGCTCTCTGAGTGAGTGGTCTGTGTTTGCTCTCCATTTGTCATGATCTTTGGATGATTAGGCATGTTCAAAGTCTTTGTCTTCAGTGTCAGAGATCCTATCTTCTGCCTGGTTCATCCTCTGAACAAGAGATTCAACCGTACTCTTCAAATCTTTAAGGGCTGCAATCTCTTGCTTCAGTATATCATAGTCTTTGATTATTTTATCTTTGAAATCATTGAATTCCTGCAACAGCTTTTGAATAATTAGAAATTCTCATTCTCTCCTTTCCTCGATTATGTTGATCTTATTCGCTATCCAGATTCTGAACTCAATTTCTGACATCTCAGACATATGTTTATGGAATTGGTCTTCAATTGTGTCTGCCTCATTCTTCCTTGGAGGGGTGGTCTACTCTGGTTGTTCTGGTTACCAGAGTTTTCCCACTGATTCTGCCCCATGCTGAATTTGCACCTTTCGGAGACCATCCCTAAAACTGCTCTGCCAGTGGCTTCTTTTGGTTATCTCCTAGGTGTGTGCCGCCAAGGCCCCAGGGAGCAGGGGCAGCAGCCAGTGGAGTGGTGCAGGCCGCCCCAGCAGTAGTCAGTCTCAGTTGCGTGTTGCCAAGGCTCCTGGAAGCAGGGACAGCAGCCTGGGAGACAGCTGGATGCAGAATGTGGTGGCTGGCGGGATCAGTCTGCACACAGGATACGTGGATCAAGCAGCTCTCCCGGTGAAGGACCAGGACAAGGGCCTGGTCCTGCAAGGGTGGGAGGATGTTGCTCTTGAATCTCCTCTCGCTGTCTCTTCAGACAAGAAGGGGAGGATGGACTGGAAACTCAAAATGGCAGTGCAAATGCCAGTTCCACTTTTCTGCCTGGGGGAGGGTATTCAGAGTCTCAGTACATTCCCACCAGGGTAGTAGATTTCCCTGCAGACAGCTCTCACTCATGGAGTGAGAGAATAGGTCCTCAGTTTATTGATCACCTGTAGGAGACTCAGAGGAGTGGTTGAAGAGTAAACAAAGGAAAAGCACACCTTTCTTGAGGGAGGGAATGGACACATTTCCTTTGTGGTGTATTATGTTCCTGTAGATTATCTTCCAGGAGTCGCTGCTTGCCTCAGAATAGGTGTCCTACTGGCATCACTCTTCTCTCTTGGCTGGGCTCCCAGTCTTCAACCTTCTTGGGTGTTTTCTGGATTTTATCCTTTCCTTTGGATAGGAGCTTCTGCCGGAGGCTCATACCTGCCAGCCATCTTGACCCCCCCTCCTCATTTCACATTTTTCACTCAGGCAGATAACCTGTTGACATGACTCATATCTCCTCAGAAACTATTGTTCTGAGATCTCAATCCATACATCCAACTGCCTACTTGACATTTCTACTTATTTATCTGACCTATCTCTCAAAATTAACCAATACAAAAATTAATTAGTGACTCCCTGTGAATCTACTCTTCCTCCAGGGTTCACAAACTCAATAAATGGTACCACTATCTACCATCTTACCTCAACAAAAGAAACTAAGAATGAAAAAACTGTAAAAGATTCATCACAAAAATATAGAAAGAAGAACATTAAGTAAAACTGTCCAGAAGCCAAGGACGCAAAATAAACCTCAACAGAATCAAAAGAATTGAATTTTTACCTTACATCTTCTCAGACCACAAGACACTAAAGGTGGAACTCAACTCCACAAAAACATTCAAATCCACACAAAGGCATGGAAATTAAACAACCTTATGCTCAATGACAATTGGATGCAGGAAGAAATGAAAAAGGAAATCATTAATTTCTTTGAGCATAACAACAATGAAGACACAAGCTACCAAAACCTGTGGGATACACTAAAAGCAGTCCTGAGAGGAAAACGTATTGCTTTAGAAGCATAAATTCAAAAAACAGAAAGACAGTACATCAACAATCTCACAAGCCATCTGATGGAATTAGAAAAAGAAGAACAGTCTAAGCTTAAACCCAGCAGAAGAAAAGAAATCCCCAAAATTAAATCAGAGATTAATGACATTGAAAACAAAAGAATCATTCAGAAAATTAATGAAACAAAGAGTTGGTTTTTTGAAAAAATATATCAAAAAGATAAACTTGGCTCGGCACCTGTGGCTCAAGTGCCTAAGGCGCCAGCCACATACACCTAAGGAAGCGGGTTCAAATCCAGCCTGGGCTGCCAAAAACGGATGACGGCTGCAACCAAAAAATAGCTGGGCATTGTGGCGGGCACCTGTGGTCCCAGCTGCTTGGGAGGCTGAGGCAGGAGACTCACTTGAGCCTAGGAGTTGGAGGTTGCTGTGAGCTGTGATGCCACAGCACTCTATCCAGGGGGATAGCTTGAGGCTCTGTCTCAAAAAAAAAAAAAAAAAGATAAACTTTTGGCTAGACTAACTAGAAACAAACAAGTAAAATCTCTAATAACCTCAGAGAGAAATGATAAAGGGGAAATTACAACTGATGCCACAAAGATACAAGAGATTATCTCTGAACACTACCAGAAACTCTATGCCCAGAAATTTGGCAATGTGAAGGACATAGATCAATACTTAGAATCACACCCTCTCCCTAGACTTAGAAAGAAATACATCTTCTGAATAGGCCAATTTCAAGCACTGAGATCAAAGAAACAATAAAAAATCTCCCAACAAAAAAAATGCCCAGGTCCAGATGGCTTCACACCATAATTCTATCAAACGTTCAAAGAAGAGCTTATTCCCACACTGAAGAAATTATTCCAAAAATTCAGGAGGAAGAAATCTTCCCCAACATGTTCTATGAAGCAAACATCACCCTGATACCAAAACCAGGAAAAGACCCAACTAAACAGGAGAACTTCAGATCAATTTTAGTATTGAATATAGATGGAAAAATGCTCAACAAAATCCTAGCCAATAGATTACAGCTTATCATCAAAAAAGTCATACATCATGATTAAGTAGGTTTCATCCCAGGAATGCAAGACTGGTTTAACTTATGCAAATTCATAAACATTATTCACCATATCAACAGAAGACAAAGACCATATAATCCTCTCAATAGATGCAGAAAAAGCATTCAATAAAATCCAGCATCCTTTTCTAATTAGAACACTGAAGACTATAGGCATAGGAGGTACCTTTCTTACACTGACTAAGATATCTATGCAAACTCACAGCTAATATTTTACTGAATAGAGTCAAACTGAAAGCTTTTCCACTTAGAACTGGAGCCAGACAAGTTTGTCCTCTGTCGTCATTACTATTCTACATAGTCCTGAAAGTTCTAGCAATACAATTAGGCAAGACAAGGTAATGAAGGGCATCCAAGTGGGGGCAGAGGAGGTCAAAATCTCCCTCTTTTATGATGATATGAACTAATATTTAAAGAACCCCAAAGACTCATCCACAAGACTCCGGGAAGTCATCAAAAATACAGTAATGTCTCAGGATATAAAATCAGTGTGCACAAGTCAGTAGCCTTTGTACACACCAATAAGAGTCAACTTGAGAGGCTAATTAAGGACACAACTCCCTTCACCATAGCTTCAAAGAAATTGAAATACCTAGGAATATATCTAACAAAAGAGGGGAAGGACCTCTATAAAGAAAATTATGAAACCCTGAGAAAGGAAATAGCAGAGGATATTAATGAATGGAAGAACATACCATGCTCATGGCTCGGAAGAAACAACATTGTTAAAATGTTTATACTTCCGAAAGCAATCTCCAAATTCAACACCATCCTTATTCAATTTCAAGACTTGGAAAAAAAGATTTTGTGTTTTGTATGGAACCAGAAAAAACACTGTATAGGTAAGGCAGTTCTTAGTAATAAAAATAAAACTGGGGGCATCAGCATATAAGATTTTAATCTGTACTACAAGACCATAGTAGTGAAGACAGCATGGTACTGGCAAAAATAGAGACATAGATATTTGGAATCGAACAGAAAATCAGGAAATGAAACTAACAACTTACAACCACCTAATCTTTGATAAACCATACAAGAACATACACTGGGGGAAAGACTCCCTATTCAATAAGTGTTGCTGGGAGAATTGGATATCCACATGCAAAAAACCTGAAACTGGACTCACACCTCTCTGCACTCACAAAAATTGATTCAAGATGGATAAATGACTTAAATTTAAGGCATGAAATGATAAAAGTCCTCAAAGAAAGCATAGGAATAATATTGGAAGATATCAGCCTGGGGAGAGATTTTATGAAGAAGACTTTCATGGAACCTGCAACAACAACATAAACAAATGGGACTTAGTGAAACCTAATACCTTCTATACAGCTAAGGAGACAGCAACCAAAGCAAATAGACAACCTACACAATGGGAAGGGATATTTGCATATTTTCAAGCAGACAAAAGTTTAATAACTAGGGTCTATAGAGAACTCATTTAATCCACATGAAAAAAGCCAACAATCCCATATTTCAATGGGGAAGAGAGATGAACAGAACCTTCTCTAAAGAAGACAGATGAATAGCTAATGAACATATGAAAAAATGCTCATCATTAATTATTAGAGACATACAAATGAACACCACCCTGAGATATCATCTAACCCCAGTGAGAATGGCCTATATCACAAAATCTCAAAACTGCATATGCTGGCACAGATGTGGAGAGAAAGGAACACTCTTCCACTGCTGGTGGAACTGCAAACTAATACAACCTGTATAGAAGGAAGTAAGAAGACACCTTAAAGAACTTAAGTCAGACCTCCCATTTGATCCTACAATCTCATTACTGGGCATCTATCCAGAAGGGAAAAAAAAAAAAAAACAAAAAACCTTTTATCATAAGGACATTTGCACTATACTGTTTATCTCAGCTTAATTTACAATGGCCAAAATGTGGAAACAGCCTAAATTCACCCCACCTCAGAAATGGATTAACAAGTTGTGTTACATGTATACCATGGAATACTATTCAGCGATTAAAAATGTGGAGACTTTAAATCCATTGTATTAACCTGGATAGAAGTGGAACACATTATTCTTAGAGAGCATCACGAGAATGGAGATGCATGAATCGTATGTGTTCAATATTGATATGAGGACTTTTAATGCCAATTAATGACATGGTGGGGGTGGGGGAAGGGGAGAGTAGAGAGAGAGAGAAGGGAGGGGGTGGGAGAAAGGAAGAGCAGAGAGAGGGAAGAAGGGAGTGGTGGGGTCTCAGTAATAAAAAAATAGTTTACTATAAAATGACTCTCAGAATTATCCTTAGAAAAGGATTATGCATTATGAAAGTATTTTAAAAGTGTTATCTACAGAAAAAGATAAATAATGCTGAGTGGCATCTGTGGCTCAAAGGCGTAGGGCACTGGCCCCATATACTGGAGGTGGCAGGTTCAAACCCATCCCCAGCCAAAAACTGCAAAAAAAAAAAGATAAATACTGCTTTCCTCTGTTACCTTAGTTGCTGGTTACTTCCTATGTGTACCACTTGTGACTAATTCATGAAGGCATGAGTCTGAAGGGACTAGAAGTAAAATGAATCTGAATGAGTCAGAATAATCACTCTATTCTCAAAATAATTTCAGTTAACAGATATGGCATTTAAAAAAAAAGAACACTCCCACTTCATTTGCCCTCAGGGTATCATGTTTTCAATTTAAGAATATTAATTCCTAAGGAAGACCATAGTATTTGCTAAACTTACATAAATTGAAATCATGTTTAACTATGTGAAAACAAAAATATATTCTGAGATGGTAAGCCTTTATTTAAAAAACAAAATTTATAATCTGAAGAGATAAGCAGACAAGCTGCTTCCCCCAATTAAGTGCCAAGTGTGGAGGAGGAAATCATTTTCTAGAGGTAATTCTGAAAATTTATTAACAATAATAAAGGTAGTAATAATTTACTAAGATATTTCAAACCCAACTCTCATATCAGAGCCTAGTGATGAGTACTTTAAATATTTTCATTTTATTAGGAAAGACTTAAACAAATCACTTTCAAGTATGTTGGACAGATAGAAATACTAAACTGAGTCTCAGAAAATCATGAGCTACATTAAATCTATTGTTTTCTTACCAGTATTGGGAAGAGCAGCTTACCAAGGAAAACTAAATCAAAAAAGAAAATATTTTTCCCTTTCTGATCCTTGGAATTCAAAGTGGTATAAGAAAGTGAAAATATAAATACGTAAAGTTTAGTAAAAATGTTCATTCTCATCTGGCCATGATTCTAAAACACATGCAATTGTCTCTTAGTGTTAACAGCACTCATGGTTTGCTGGTAAAAGATTTACTAAAGAAGAAAATCAAGAGATAGATACACATACAAGGAAAAACTAGGTAGAAAGTAGTAAGAAATGTGGGTAAATGATTAACAAAACATACATAGAACACCAGTTTTCACAACAAATTTAACATTATAAATTTTCAAGCAATCTCCAGAATCCTCAAAATCCACCCTATAAAAAAATACTATATTTATTACCTAACATTAAAATATGTTTAAGTTTCTATTCTAAAGAAAACTTATCTCTCAAACTTCAAATTTATATATTGGTCACTGACAACTTTTATAAAGAAGAGACATTCAACATTCTACTTTATTTAAATAACTAGAGTAAATTTTATCTAAACATAGAATTGGGACAACACTTACCTGCAATAAAGAACTATATCTATGTATTGAATTAGACCTGTAACAAAATAAAACAGAGAAAGAAACCTACCAGTTGATCAATGTGATAAACACTCTAAGCTGTAACCCCACAATCCTTATCTCTTGGCGTTCCTGTCCTGGTATATCCCCCACTCCCTTGAGTATGAACAAGACTTGTGGTTGGATTCCAACCAAAAGAATATGGCAAAAGTGATGGGATTTTACATGTATGATTATATTATGTATTAAAGGATCATACAGACTCTCCTTGATGGCTTGACTGAAGTAAGTGGTCATGTTAAGGAAGCCCATACAACAAGAGACTCTACCGATCCTCTAGGAATTATAGGAAGCCTCTAGGAGCTGAGAGCAACCTCCACTCATTAGCAAGAAAGAAGCAAGGGCTCTCAATCCTACAATCACCAGGAAATGAATTCTGCCAAGAAGATGAAAAAGTTTAGATTTTTCCTCAGCCAAAAGCCTCCAGAAAAGAATGCAAGACAGCTGAAACCTTGATTACAGCTTTGTGGGACTCTAAGCAGAAGGCCTTTGTGGGCCATGCACTGATTACACATTTTGGAGTCTCTTAGCACAGAAACGAGTTGAAACATGACAAGATTTGTGACTCATAAAAACTCTGAGATAATAAATGTGCTTTGGTTAAAACTCCTATATTTATTGTAATTTATTTTTCAGCAATAGATAACACAATGTTACTGGTACAATAGTGTCTATAATTTAAAATTCTCCCTTAAACAGACTTTATAGAGACAAATTTTAAAGTCTAATACTTTGAAAATATATATATCTTTACTTATCAAACTCATGTCATTGCTCTTATTTTGTAGGAATAAAAGTGTAGATTTTATGCTAGTAAGTGACGTAGGAAAAAATACCAAAGTAGAAACAAATTTATTTAAAACAAAATATTTGGCTAATAAGGTCACCCAATTAATGTTGGTTTTAATAAACTTAAATTTTAATAGCTATATTTTTCCCTTTAATTCTGTTTCCTGAAAAATGAACCATTAATTTAATAAGCACAGTACATAAGACACAATTTCATATTCCATTAACAATCAGGGATATTTCAGTATCTTAAGGGCTATTCCTCTGAACATAACTTGTTAATGGCACAATTTTGTTGCCATGAAAGACACCAAAGATAAAATAAAAGTCCAATGTATACTAAAACCAGAATATATCCTGAAATTTATTTATTTATTATTGTTGAGGATTCATTGAGGGTACATAGAAGCAGGTTACATTAATTGCTTTCGTTAGAGAAGGACCCTATTATATTTGTGTCCCACCTCCAAAAGGTGAACCACATCCCTTGAACCCCCCTCTCTCCTTCACTTTCTCAGCTCTTCCCATCCCCTACCCCCACCGTGTATGAGGACCTTAATTGACCTCATATCAGAACTGAGTATATAGGATTCTTATTTCTCCATTCTTGTGATACTTTACTAAGAATAATGTGTTCCATATACATTCAGGTTAATACAAAGGATGTGGAGTCTCTGCTTTTCTTAGTGGCTGAGTAGTACTCCATGTCATACCACAACTTGTTAATCCATTCTTGAGTTGGTTGGCATTTAGGCTGTTTCCACATTTTGACGATTGCAAATTGAGTTGCAATAGTCTAGTTAGACAAGTGTCTTTTTCCTCTGGGTAGATGCCCAGCAAAGGGATTTCAGGACCAAATAGGAGGTCTAGTTTGAGTTTGTTGAAGATTCTCCCCACTGTCTTCCAAAAAGATTGTATTAGTTTGCAATCCAATCAACAGTGTAAAAGTGTTCCCTTGTCTCCATATCCACACCAGCATCTGCAATTGTGAGACTTTGTGATGTGAGCCATTCTTGCTGGGGTTGGATGACATCTCAGGGTGGTTTTGATTTGCATTTCTCTAATTACTAGGACTGATGAGCATTTTTTCCTACGTTTATTAGCCATCCATCTGTTTTCTTTAGAGAAGATTCTATTCATCCCTCTTGCCCAGTGATCTAAGGGATTGTTGGCTTTTTTCAGTTTTATTAATTTGAATTCTCTGTAGATCTTAGTTATCAAGTTATCAAGCTTTTGTCTGAATCAAAATATGCAAATATCCTTTCCCATTGTTTAGGTTGTTTGCTTTGGTTATTGTCACCTTAGCTGTGCAGAAGCTTTTCGGTATCATTAAGTCCCATTTGTTCATTTTTGTTGTTGTTGCAATTGCCATGGGAGTCTTTCTGGTAAAGCTCATCCCCAGGTCGATAGCTCCAATGTTTTCCCCACACTTTCTTTGAGAATTTTAATTGTTTTTTTGTCTTAGATTTAGGTCTTTTCTTCATCTTGAGTCAATTTTTGTGAGTGGAGAAAGGTGAGAGTCCAGTTTCAGTCTTTTACATGTAGATATCCAATTCTCCCAGCACCATCTATTGAATAGGGGTTCTTTCCCCAACTGTATGTTCTTGTTTGGTTTATCAAAGATTAGGTGGCTGTAGGATGTTTGGCTCATCTCCTCATTTTCCATTCAGTTCCAAATGTCTATGTCTCTATTTTTTTGCCAATACCATGCTGTTTTGATCACTATGGCCTTGTAGTATAGCCAAAAGTCTGGTAGGCTGATACTCTCAGCTTTGCTATATTATTAAGAATTGCATTGACTACAGGGGTAGTTTTGTTTCCATACAATATGAAGAATTATTCTTTCCAAGTCTTGAAATTATGATGTTGATATTTTAATAGGGAAAGCATTTAATCTGTAGATTGCTTTGGGAAGTATAGACATTTTGACAATGTTGATTCTTCCTAGCCATGAGAATGGTATGTTCTTCCATTTGTTAGTATTTTCTATTTCTTATCTTAGGGGTTCATAGTTTTCTTTATAAAGTTCCTTCACCTCTTTTGTGAGGTGTATACCCAGGTATTTCATTTTCTTTGGAGCTACTGTGAAGGGTATTGTGTCCTTGATTTCCATCTCATCTTGGCTGTTATTGGCATATACAAAGGCTACTGATTTGTGGACATTGATTTTATGTCCTGAGATATTACTGTATTTTTTAATCACTTCCAGGAGACTTGTGGTTGAGTATTTGGGGTTCTTTTAAGTATAAAATCATATAATTCCAAAGAGGAAGAGTTTCACTTCCTATTCCCCCATTTGGATGCCTTTAATTTCTTTCTCTTGCCTGATTGTATTGGCTAGAACTTCAGCATCATGTTGAATAGTAATAGCTACAGAGGACACCCTTGTCTTGTCCCAGTCCTGAGTGGAAAAGCTTTCAGTTTTACTCTATCCAGTTACTCTATTCAGTATAATATTAGCTGTGGGTTTGTAATAGATGGCTTTGATAAATTTAAGAAACATACCATCAATGCCTACATTCTTCAACATTCTAATTAGGAAAGAATGTTGAATTTTATCATAAGCTTTTTCTGCATCAATTAAGAGGATCATATGGTCTTTGTTTTTGCTCCTGTTGATATGGTGAACTATGTTTATAGATTTAGGTATGTTATAGATTTGGGTATGTTAAAATACCCTTGCATCACTGGGATGAAACTCACTTGATCATGATGTATGACTTATTTAATGATAAGCTGTAATCTATTCGCTAGGATTTTATTGAAAATTTTTGTATCTATATTCATTAGTGAAATTGGTCTGTAGTTCTCTGTTTTGGTTGGGTCTTTTCCTGGTTTTGGTATGAGGGTGATATTTGCTTCATAGAACGTGTTGGGAAAGATTCCTTCCTCCTCAATTTTTTGGAATAGTTTCTACAGTATAGGTATAAGCTCTGCAGTATGGGTATAAGCTCTTCTTTGAAGGTTTGATACAATTCTGATGTGAAACCATCCGGACAAAGGCATTATTTTGGGGGGGAGAATTTTTCATTGTTTCTTTGATCTCAGTTCTTGAAATTGGTCTATTTAGAAGATCTATTTCATCTTGATTAACCCCAGGGAGGGGGTGTTATTCCAAGTATTGATCTATTTTCTCTACATTATCATTTGTATCTCTGTGGTATCTGTTGTTATTTCTCCTTTTTCATTCCTGATTGAGGTTATTAGAGATTTTACTTTTCTATTTTTAGTAAGTCTGCCCAAGGTTTTATCTATTTTATTTACATTTTCAAAAAACCAAGTTTTTTTCATTAATTTTTTGAATGTTTTTTTTTGTTTTCAATTTCATTAATCTCTGACTTAATTTTGGCTCTTTCTTTTTTTATATTTGGTTTAGGATTAGATTGCTCCTTTTTCCAAATCCATAAGGTGGTTTGTGAGTGTATTGATGCAATCTCTTTCTGTTTTTCAAAGGTAGGCATCTAGCACAATACATTTTCCTCTCAGAACTGCCTTTTCTGTATCCCAGAGGTTTTGGTAGCTTCTGTCTTCATTATTGTTGTGTTTGAGGAAATTGACAAGTTCCTCTTTAATCTCTTCTTGGACTCAACCATCATTCAGAACAAGGTTTAGTTTCCAAGATTTTGTGTGGGGTTGAACAGTTTTGCTGGAGTTGAGCTTCACCTTTATGGCCTTGTGGTGTGAGAAGAGAAATGGTATAATTTCTATTCCTCTAATTTTACTTAGGTTAGATTTGAATCCTAGGATATTATCTGTTTTGGAGTGTGTGCTATGAGCTGATGAAAACAAAATATA
This sequence comes from Otolemur garnettii, assembly GCF_000181295.1. NCBI lineage: Eukaryota > Metazoa > Chordata > Mammalia > Primates > Galagidae > Otolemur > Otolemur garnettii. Next base: position 184,192 of record NW_003852581.1, read on the forward strand.
TTCTTTTACTTTGGGATGGTGTAGTCTATATATGTCTATTACTCCCATTTGATCTAGGGTCATGTTTACATCCTTTGTATCTTTGATTAGTTTCTGTTTAGAGGATCTGTCCAGTTCTGTCAGAGGGGTATTGAAATCTCCGACTATTAAGGTGTGTAGGACATCATATTGCTCAGACCCCTCCAAATCTGTTTCATAAATCTGGGAGAGTTTAAGTTAGGTACGTAAATGTTTAGTATTGTGATGTCCTCTTATTGTTCCTTTGACCAGTATGAAATGTCCATCTTTATGTTTCTTAACCAATGTTGCTTTGAATCTGCTTGTGTCTGAGAATAAGATTGTAACTCCTCCATTTTTCTGATTTCCATTTGCTTGATACACTGTTTTCCATCCCTTAGTCCTGAGTATTAATTTGTCCTTCAGGACTAGATGTGTCTCCTGGAGACAGCATATAGATGGCTTGTGTCTCTTTATTCAATCAGTCAGCTTGTGCCTCTTCTGTGTGGAATTCAACACATTGACATTTATTGAAAGTATTGATAGTAGTCGTAAAATTCTATTCATGTTATTGTGAGGTACTCTGTTGTATAGTTTAATTTTTTTTTTTTTTGTGCCACTGTAAGAGCTAAATTCTGGCCTCTGGCTTCGGGATGTATACTTTGGTGGTGGTCCGTTGTGATGTTCAGTATTGAGAATGGTTCTGGGTATTTCCTGCAGAGCTGGTCTTGTTGTGGCAAATTTCCTCAGTGCTTGTAAATCTGCAAATGCTTTGAATTCTCTGTCAATTTTGAAGCTATGTTTGGCAGGATACAGAATTATAGGCTGAAAATTATTTTGTTTAAGGATGTTGAAAGTGGATAACCATGCTCTCCCAGCTTGCAAGGTTTCAGTAGAAAAGTCTGCTATCAACCTAATGGATCTGCCCTTGTAGGTCAATTGACATTCATTCCTAGTGGCTTGAAGGATTTTTCTCCTTCATCTTGACTTTGGATGTGTTCATTACAATGTGTCTTGGAGAGGTTCTGTTAGAGTTGAGATAACCCAGGGTTTGGTATCCATCTGAAAAGAGTGTGTCAGGATCTTTAGTAAAACTTGGAATGTTTTCATTTATGATAGTCTCCAGTAGGGCTTCCATACCTTTGGGACAGTCTTATTATCCCTCAGAGATTCCTTTTACCTATATGTTGGAACTCTTTTTTTTTTTTAATTAAATGATAGCTGTGTGCATTAATGTAATCATGGGGTACATTGTGGTGTTTTCATATATAATTTAAAATATTTTCATCAAACTGGTTATGGCATCTCGTAGTTCTCTAAGTGCTTGCTCTGCTTTCTCTCTCTTCTTTTTTTACTCTGTTACTATCTTTGTTAACTTGAAGACTTCATCCTCTCAATCTGATACTCTTTCTTCTCCATGGTCTAATCTATTTTTGATACTTTCTACCACTTCTTTACATTCCCTGATTGTCTCCTTTATTTCTTTAAGCTCATCCATATCTTTTCTGTATTCTACATATCTCTCCCACTGTCCACTTCCATACTGTAAACTCCAAGCCACTACTGTATGCTGATATTCCACACTGGGACTGATGTAGCCCTCTCCCTCTGCTCTTTTGCTCCAGAAAGGCTCATCTAAACCATCTGGCATCATGTTCTGCTGTGAAATTTACTTTTTAAAATTAATTCTACCATTAGAGAGGATATAGAGATAATGAAGCCTTTGTACACTGCTGATAACCATGTAAAATGGTATAGAAGCTGTGAAAAAAAAAGCATAGTAGTACTCAAAAAATTTAAAATAGAACCAAAATTTGAAAGCAGGGTTTCAAAGAGGTAGGAAAGAGGTATATACACCATGTTCATAGTACTATTATTCACAGTACTCCAAAAATGAAATAAACCCAAGTATCTAACAATAGATGGATAAAATGTAGTATACACATACAATGGAATATTCTTCATCCTTAAAAATCAAGGAAATTCTGACATATGCTACAACATAAATGAACCTGGAAGACATTATGCTAAGTGAAATATGTCAGTCACAAAAAGACAAATACTGTATGATTCCACTTAAATGACTACCTGCAGTAGTCAAACTCAAAGAGATAGAAAGTAGAATGGTGCAGAAAGAAGGGTGGCTGTTCAAGGATGGGATCAACGTGATACTAGAAAGCACTGGTTTAAGTGTTAAAAGTTCCAGTTTTGCAAGTTGAAAAGAGTTCTGGAGATTGGTTAGACAATAATCTAAATGATGTCCAATACTTTTGAACTGTACAATTAAAAATGGTTAAGACGTCAAGTTTTATGCCATGTATATATAACAATTAAATTCTAATGATAAAAACAACAATAAAATAATTTCACCATGTTAGGTAGATTTCTAGCCATATGAACGTCAACTTAAAGCTCCTTTAGGACAGTTTCATTCATAAGACAGGCATAATGCATCATGAGAAAAGTAGTGTCTCAGTGTCAAGCAGAATTAGATTCAGTAAAGTTCTATTTTTACTTCCATAGAAAAGTTTATTAAAATTTCTAAGTCTTGACTCTTCATCTGTAAAATAAGCAACCTAGTTTTTACTGGGACCTGATCAAAGTAAAAAGCTTCTGCACAGCTAAGAACACAGTAAGTAAAGGAAGCAGACAGCCTGCAGAATGGGAGAAGATATTTGCAGGTTATGTCTCTGACAAAGGTTTAATAACCAGAATCCACAGAGAACTCAAGTGTATTAGCAAGAAAAGAACAAGTGATCCCATCTCACGGTGGGCAAGAGACTTGAATAGAAACGTCTCTAAAGAAGACTGGCACATAGCCTACAGATATATGAAAAAATGCTCACCATCATTAATCATCAGAGAAATGCAAATCAAAACTACTTTAAGATATCATCTAACTCCAGTAAGATTAGCCAACATCACAAAATCCCAAAACCAGAGATGCTGGCATGGGATGTGGAGAAAAGGGAACACTTCTACACTGCTGGTGGGAATGCAAACTAATATGTCCATTTTGGAAAGATGTTTGGAGAACACTTAGAGAACTAAAAATAGACCTGTCATTTGATCCTATAATTCCTCTACTAGGTATATATCCAGAAGACCAAAAATCGCATTACAGCAAAGATATTTGTACCAGAATATTTATTGCAGCCCAATTCATAATTGCTAAATTATGGAAGAAGCAAGTGTGCCCATCGATCCATGAATTGATCAATAAGTTGTGATATATGTACATTATGGAATACTATGTAGCCCTAAAGAAGGATGGAGGCTTTACCTCCTTCATGTTTCCATGGATGGAGCTGGAACATATTCTTCTTAGCAAAGTATCTCAAGAATGGAAGAAAAAGTACCCAATGTACTCAGCCCTACTATGAAACTAATTTATAGCTTTCATATGAAAGCTATAGCCCAATTATAGCCCAAGAATAAGTGGAAAGGGGGATAGGAGGATAATTGATGGGACCACACCTATGGTCCATCTTACAAGGGTGCATGTGAATCTTTCTAAATGCAGAATATAAATGTCTTAACACAATAACTAAGAAAATGCCATGAAGGCTATGTTAACCAGTTTGGTGAAAATATTTCAAATTGTATATAAAACAAGCACACTGTACCCCATGACCACATTGATGTACACAGCTATGATTTAATACAAAAAATAAATAAATAAAAAGAAAATATCTGAAAAAAAGAATTAAATTAATGTTCCTAAAATAGTAGGCACATTGTATGATATATGCTCAGTAAATGCCTTATGTGTGAACATTTTTATGTCAAAAAACAGAACACTGAAAAAATGTAAATCAAACAAAAAAATCACCAAAGGTTAATAATATACTCTGTGTGTGTGTGTGTATACACACAAAAAAAATAATACATCTTTGAATCAAAATTTACCATTATGTAATTATCATAACACTATAAATTTAAAGGGTTTAGTTTCAGTTATCATGGCAAGATCACTTTTTAAACAATGATAAAATTATTTTTTGGTCAACTTAAAAAGAATCTTCAAATGCAACCTGTAAATGTATCTTCAAACTCATGGATACATTCTCTGCTTTAAGAATCACAGATTGGAGGGAAGTGAACAAGTATGTCTATGTATCTTTGAATGTTCACAATAATGCCAGGTTATTCTTTGTTTCTTTGTTTTGTTTTTTTCCCCCAGCAAGGTTTGAGTTTGTACTATGACTTTAAAATTACCAAATATTTTAAAAGGTTTATTAATAGTTATGGCCATTTACCTAGTAGACTATTACCTTTTTAATATCTTAGATTGAATTATATAGTCAATATACTGCTTATGAAAAATTCCATAGCACCTACAATATTCAGTGATTTACTATGTGATTTACTAAATTACATTGATTTACTATGATCTTTACTGTATTTGTAAATATACAATATTCCTATCATTTGAACCTCAACATACCCACCTAACCCCTAGCATTGCTTCAGGGAAGATTTTAAAAAGGGCAATTCTGGTTCAAATCAATCTGAAAGAATGCAACTATAGCCCAGGATGAAGGAGAGAAATGGCATGGGAAGGGAGGGGAGGGTGGAGGTTTGATAGAGGGAGGTTAAAAGGCAGGACAACACCTATGGAGCATATTGGAAGGGTACAAGTCAAATCTGTCAAGTGCAGAAAATAAATGTCTTAACATGTTAATCAAGTAAATGAGATGAAAGCTATGTTGATTGGTTTGATGTAAGCACGTCAGATTGTATTAAAAAATCAACACATTGTACCCCACGTACATATAAATGTACTCATGATCTATGTGTATCTGAATTAATAAAAATTTTTATTAAAAAAATCAATCTGAAAGATTTGTCTTTTAAAGAGAGTCTTGGGATAGAATAAGAGTATACAGTCTCTAAGCTATTCCTCTAGTCAGCTATTTAAAAACAATTATGAGGCTCTGCTATAAAATTATCTGATAAAACATACTGATGTTCAAATTAAGGCATAACAAACAAAGTTCACAGTTAAATATGGATTTTTGGAATATTAATAATTTGGGGTTATCTGTTCTTTTGAACATCAATTCATCTTTATCAAGACTGAAGGATACACATTCCCTTTTTCCTTCCATCTTATTCCATACAGACTTCTATCAGCAGACACTGTCTTACTTGTTAAATATCCATTCAATCTCTCTATCAGATTATAAGTTCCCTGAAGACTGGGATCACATCTTATTATTCTTTGTTACCCCCAATACCTAGTATAATATCTGGAGAACAGAGCCTGAAAAATTATTTGCAGAATGCAATGACTGAATCTGGAATCTGAATGAATTTATAAAATAACTTCAATAATACATAATTATAATTTTTCCTTAGATTGCATTTTGTTCTCTTGTTTCAAATGTTTAAAAGCAACATCGAGAGTTCCCTTCATGGTGTATTTACAGTGACTTACTTTGTTTATCATTTCTGATCTTAATTTTAAAATCTAACAACTAAAAAAATTCAGCTTTTTCAAAATTATTTTTAAAGTTCATAGCTTGGGTTGGTCATACTTTTTTTAAGAAAAAGTATCTTATAATATCTTCATATTTAATATCTTGCATAGAAATTACAGTTGTCCATCAGTATCTGTATGGAATTTGTTCTATGATCCCTCATGCATACTAAAATCCACAGATGCTTAAGTCTCTTATATATGGGGACATAGTATTTGCATATAATCTATGCACATCCTCCCATATAATTTAAATCATCTCTAGATTACTTATAATAGCTAATACAATGAAAATGCTATTTAAATAGTTATTACACTGTGTAGTTTAGGAAACAATAACAAACAAAAAAAGTCTGTACATATTTAGTATAGATGCAACCATCCACTTTTTATCCTGAATATTTTCAAGTCATGGTTGGTTGACTCCATAGATACAAAAACCATAGACATGGAAATACAACTATATTTCAAAGCATTATAATTATTTTCAGAGTTACATTTCTAATTCTAAATTTTTTCAACAGCATTAGTACAAACTTAGCTTTATAAGCCACTTTCTGAAGCTGTTTGTCTAAACTACATCCCCTGGGCCAAATTTGACTCATATTTGGATGGCCCGCAAGCTAAGTATTTTTTTCCTTTTTACATCTTAAAAGCAAAAAAAAAAAAAAAAATGAAAAGAAAAGAAAAAGAATATGTGACTGAGGGTATACGTGGCTTGCAAACTCTAAGATATTTACTATCTGGTTCTTTATTAAAAAAAAGTTTACCATTGGGCAGCACCTGTAGCTCAAGGAGTAGGGTGCTGGCCCCATATACTGGAGGTGGCAGGTACAAACCTGGCCCTGGCCAAAAACTGCAAAAAAAAAAAAAAAAAGTTTACCATTCCCTAGTATAAACTATAATGTAAACTTATAATGCTTATTAAGTAATAATAAGCATAAACTCAAAAAACCCAGAAAAAGAGCTCCAAGTTAGCCTAGAAATGAAAGAATAAATTAAAATTTTCTATTCATTGTGATTATAATGAACATAGTACACACAGGATATTGCTTTACCCAGAATACATGCATAATTTCATAAAATTAAACCTCTATTTTTTGTTTATTTTAACTACAGTGTTCTTGTACCTTTTTAAATTAATAAAAAGGCCAGTAATAGTAGAAAATCTCCAAAGAAAGTTGTATGGAGATACCTCAAAACACTTAAAGTAGACTTACCATTTGAGGTAGCAATCCAACTGCTCAATATAAATTGAAAGAAAAAGGGGTCATTTTATAAACAGGACACCTGTATTTAAATGTTTATAGCATTTATAGCACCATAACTGACAATCACAAAAGACATGGAAACAACCTAAGTGGCCACCAATACATAGATAAATAAAACATGGTATATGTATATCATGGATAAGTATCATGGATATTTAATGGCTGACTCCTCAGCCATTAAAAAAATGCTGATCTAGTTACTATCATTTGCAACAACCTGATGGAACTGGAAATCATTTCACTAAGTGATGCACCATAAGAATGGAGAAAAAATACATGTGCTAAATACCAAGTCAACTAAAACTTAAGTGTACATATGGATGTAAATCTTAATGAAAAACAAACAGAGAAGGGAAGGAAGAGATGGGTAAATTCACATCTATTGAGTACAAAGCACAAGAGGTAGGTGAAGGGCACACTTACAACTTTGACTCAATCCATACTAAAACAAAATATGCATAAATGTATATCCCCTAATATTCTGAAATTTTAAAAAAGAAAAAACCTAGTAAAATGTGTTCTTGTTTTGCAGTGAATTTTGATACTAATAAGATAACCAGAACTTTACTGGAAGAATCTTGAAAGTACACCTCCCTGAAAACAGGAAGAAAAGTACATTAGGTTTTAGAAGTTAATAATACAAATCAGAGACTAAAAGGTAAGAATATTTAGTTTACTTTTTGGAAATGGCAAAATTTACCTAAATCATTTTTATTTTTGTCATACTAAATGTTATAGATATTTAATACAAAATTGTCAGGTACACTGAATTTAAAGAGTACAGAATTTGGGTAGAGCAAGATGGTGGACTAGAGACAGCTTCTTTGCAGCCATGCATGGTGACATTGGGGAGAAAAGACTCCAGGCACCTCTGGCTTGTGGGCTTTACCCAGAAACATTCCTTTTGGGGTACATAGAAGCAGCAGGAGACTTCAAGATGACTGACGGAAACAGTGCAGAACTGGCATAAGGGCAAGTACTTGCAAGCCAGTAGAGGCCACAGGTGCAGTAGTCGCAACAGTTTACAGATAGAAGGGCTGCCCTGGCTGCCATGCAGGTTTTTTTGGTTGTTTGTTTGTTTTTGACGTGAGCACTTGGTTGAGTTACCCTGAGTGAGGCTGGGCAAGCAAGGAAGTGATTTTAAACAGCGCCCAGGGGGCAGGGCCAAGTCACTGCACAGAGCTAGACCTTTCATTCTTTGGCTGCAGGCCAGGTGCAGCAGCCATTGTGGGAAAGCTACTTTGTGGGCTGGACTCTCATGGTCCTAGTGTGAGGCTGGGCCTAACATGTCTGATAAGTGGGGAAGTCATTTGGGGGTAGATTTAAGTGACACACAACTTCCTGGAAAAGCCACTGGAAGGCCAGGGTACATGGTTTGGAAAGGTCAAGGCATGTCCATTAAGCCAGCTGAGGAGAGCTTCAGGCTTCCAACCCTGGGAGAATTGAGGGCAAAGAAGTCAAGAAGATAGCACCAACTCTCCTCAGCAAGACAAGCTTCCAGTCTTGTATATAATGTGTATGCATATATACACATCTATGTATGCATATATGTGGATGATTATATATATGCATATATATATATACACACATATATTTGTGTGTGTCTGTGTATAGTTAAAATATTTTAAAACTTTTTTCCACCTAATTTTTTGGATTTTTTTATTTTCTTCTCTTTTCTATTGTATTTATAATTTATCATTGTTTCCTTCAGTGAAAACAAGAGGTCCATTTTTCCTTTCTCTGCCCCATTATTCTGTTCTGCCCCACAATTTTATCCTGTAAGTTTTTTTGTAAGTTTGTTTTGATTTAGTTTATAGTATTTTTGCTTTTCTTCACTATTTGATGGAGGTGGGTGGGGTACTATGTCTGCTCAGGCTGGCAATCAGCTTCTGAAGTCAAGGGACCCACCCAAGCCAGCCATCCAGAGATTGGCATTGGTGTGTGTGGGTCAAAGTACCCTATTATACACTATTATTACTCCTTCATCTCTCTTTCTGTTTCTCATTTTTTTTTTGTCACTCTTCCCTTTTACTCCACCTTTCCTTTTTTTCTTTCTCTTTGTTTCTCTTTTCCCCCTTCTTGCTCTTCACTCTTCTCTTCCTTTCGGTCCTATAACAAAAGAACACTTCAACATATTAGGTCAGAGGTACAGTAACTAAAAGAGCAGGTGGAAGTAAGTAAAAGAAAAAAAGTAGAGCAAAGAAACACACAAAAAGAAAACACTTCTTGAGAAAGAAACAGCAGAGAAATCTTGGCAACATGAAAAACCAGAACAGAGGAAACTCCTCACCCAAGAGATCATGAGGTAAATACTGCACAGGATTCCACCTATAAAGAAATATGAGAAATAACAGAAAAACAATTTAAAAATATGGATGGCAAAAACAATGAAAGAAATTTCTAAGAAAGTTTAAAATTGCCAAAAGGAAATCTAAAAAACAGAATCAAATAAGAGATGAACGATATGAAGAATAAAGAAAAGACATAAAAAAATCCAATGTACCCAGTACTACTATGAAACCAATTTATAATCACACTTTCATGTGAAAGATGAATCACAACTATAGCCCCGGATGAAGGAGAGAAGGGTTGGGGAAGGGGAAGGGAGGGGTGGGTCGATAGAGAGAGGGTTAATAGTAGGACCACACTTACAAAGCACATTGCAAGCACAAGTTGGATGTATCAGGTGTAGAATACAAATGTCTTAACACTGTAATTGGGTAAATGAGGTGATGGCTATGCTAATTAGTAGGATGTAAGCACTCCAATTTGTACAAATAATTAACACATTGAATCGCACAATGGCATAGATGTATTCATGATCTATGTACCAATGACTTAATAAAAAAAAAAAGAAAAAAATTCTCAATAAAATCCAAACCAACAGAAAAAAAGAAAAAACATAGAGGAGCTTAAGGAATTGAAGCAGTCAATAAGGGAACTTAAAAATGCAGTAGGAAGTATCAATAACAGATTAGCCAGGTGAAAGAAAGAATCTCAGAGGTAGAGGACAAAGCACTTGAGCTAACTCAGGCAGTTAAAAAGACAGAATAAAAGAGAGAGAAAGCAAAATGTTCACTAAGAGAATTATGGGACTTAATGAACTGTCAAAATATACAAGTTATAGGTATCCCAGAAGAGGAAGAAAAACACCCTAGAGGAACGGAAGCCCTACAAGAATATATCATAAATATAAATTTCTCATGTATCACCAAATATGCCAACCGACTCTGTTTAGAGGGATGTTGAACCCCAAGTTGTCTCAACTCAAACAGAGCTTCTCCAAGACACATTGTCATGAACTTGTCCAAAGTCAAAAGGAAAGATAAAATTTTGCAAGTAACCAGGGTTAAGTGCCAATTGACCTACAAGGGCAAATACATTAGGGAAACTGCAGATTCTCAAATGAAACTTTTCAAGCCCAAACAGAATGGTCATTTACCTTTAACTTACTTGAACAAAACAATTTTCAGCCCAGAATTATGTATCCTACTAAACTAAGCTTTAAAATTGATAGAGAAATCAAATCTTTTACTGATATGCAAACATTGAGGATGTTTGCCACAATAAGAACACCTCTACAGGAAATACTTAGACTTATTCTACATACTGACCATCACAATATACCACCAGCAAACTAAACACCAAGAAACTAAAGGATAAAATCTAGCTTCTGCAATAACACAAAAGGTAAAATTAAGTAATAGACTTTCACAAAATAAGATGAATAGAACACCACCACACTTACAATTCTCTCAATAAATGTTAATGACTTCAATTTCCCACTGAAGATGCACAAGATGGCTGACTGTATTAAAGAAAAAAATCACAAGCCATCCAGTTTGTTCCTGCAGGAAACACACCTATCTTGAAGGACAGTAAGACTCAGGATTAAGCCATGGAAAGCAACTTTTCAGGCAAATGGAAATCTTATTTTCAGATACAAATGGATTTAAAGCAGGCGTCCTCAAACTACAGCCTGTGGGCCACATGCAGTCCACCTAGGACATTTATCTGACCCACTGGGTGTTTTTGCTGCCACCACTACCCGTCCTGCTTAGCAGCTGACTCATCCTGGGGCCTGCAGTTCAGCCCTCCAACGGTCTGAAGGACAGTGAACTGGCTCCCTGTTTAAAAAGTTTGAGGAACCCTGATTTAAAGCAACTAAAGTAAAAAAAGACAAAGCTGAACACTTCGTATCAGTCAAGGGAACAACACAACAAGAAGACATATCAATTATAAATATTCATGCACCCAACTTAAATGCTCCCAGATTTATGAAACAGAACTTTATTAGTCTGAGCAATATGACAGCCCATAACATCGTAATAGTAGGGAACTTTAAGACTCCTCTTAGAGAACTGGACAGATCCTCTAAACAGAAACTAAACAAGATACAAGGGACTTAAATATGACCCTAGAACAACTGTGCTTAATAGAATTATACAGAACACTCTATCCCAAAGTTAAAGAATATAGAATTTTCTTGTCAGCACATAGAACATTATCCAAAATACATCATATACTATGATACAAATCAAACCTCAAAAAATTAAAAGAACTCAAAATATACCTTGTATCTTGCCATACCACAAGGCAATAAAGGTGGAAATTAACTCCAACAGAAATTTTCATATCCACACAAAGGCGTGGAAACTAAACAACCTTAATCTGAATGACAGCTGGGTTTGGGAAGCAATGAAAAAAGGAAATCGTTACTTCCTAGAGAATAACAATTAAGACACAAGCTACCAAAACCTGTGTGACAGTGTAAAGCAGTTATAAGAGGTAAATTTATTGCATTAGAAGCCTACATCTGAAAAACAGAAAGTGAACACATCAACAATCCAATGAATAATCTTAAAGAAATGGAAAAGGAAGAACAATCCAATCCCAAATCTAGAAGAAATAACCAAAACTAAATGAGAAATAAATGAAATTGAAAATAATCATTCAATCATTCAGAAAATTAATCAAACAAAAAAGATAGTTCCTTCAAAAGATAAATAAAATTGATTAACCATTGGCCAAATGAAACAGAAATAGAAAGCAAAATCTTTAATACCCTCAATCAGACATGAAAAGGGGGAAATAATAACTTATAACACAGAGACACAAGAGATTGTTTCTGAATACTACCAAAAAATCTATGTCCAGAAATTTGACAATAGGGAGGAAATGGACTAATACCTTGAACCATACCATCTCCCTAGACTTAAGCAGGAAGAAATAGATCTCTTGAACAGACCAATACCGGGCACTGAGATTGCAGAAACAATAAAAAAGCTTCAAAATAAAAAAAAAAAAAAAAAACCACAACCAGATCCCTTCACATCTTCAAAGATGACCTTACATCTATACTGTGAAGGAAGGAACTTTTTCCTAAAAAGTTCTATGAAGCAAACATCACCATGATTCCAACCAGGAAAGGACACAACTAAAAAGAAAACCAAAGACCACTTTCACTAACTATTATCAATGTAAAAATACTCAACAAAATCTTAGCTAATAGACTGCAGTGACACATTAAAAAAATTATACATCACAATAAAGTGGGCTTCATCTAAGGGACAGAAGCTGCTTTAACATATGCAAATCCATAAATGTATTACACCATATCAACAGAAGCAAAAATGAAAATGATATGATCCTCTCAATAGATGCAGAAAAAGCATTTGACAAAATTCAGCATCCTTTTCTAACAAGAACACTTGAGAAAATAGGCATAGGTGGAATACTTATTAAGCTGAGTAAAGCTATCTATGACAAACCCACTGCTAATAACATACTGAATGGAGTAAAACTGAATGAAAGCTTTTTCATTGAGAATTGGAACCAGACAAGGATGTCCCCTTTCACCACTATCATTCAACATCGAGCCAAAAGTTCTAGCAAACGTAATCAGGCAAGAAAAGTATATAAAAGGCATCCAAATGAGGGCAGAGAAGGTCAGTACCTTCCTCTTTGCTGATTATATGATCTTATACTAACAAACCCCCAGAGACTCAACCACAAAACTCCTGAAAGTGATAAGGACATACAGTAATGCCTCAGGGTATAAAATCAATGTCCCCATATCAGTAGCCTCTGTATACATCAATAACAGCCAAGTTGAGAATTAAATCAAGGAAACAATTCCATTCACAGTAACTTAAAGAAAATGAAATACTTAGTAATATACCTAACAAAAGAGGTTAAGGAAATTTAAAAAGAGAATTATGAAACCTTAAGAAAAGAAACTGCAGAAGATATTAACAAATGAAAGAACATACGATGCTTTTGGATGGGAAGAATCAACATTGTTAAAATGTCTATTATACCAAAATCAATCTACAAATTCAACTCAATCCCCAACAGCATATTTCAACAGCATATTTTGAATAACTGGAAAAAATAGTGATTTTTTTTCTATGAAACCAGAAAAAAAATACAACCAAGGCTATTCTTACTAATAAAAACAAAGCCAGAGGTATCACTCTATTAGACTTAAGACTATATTACAAGTCACAGTAATCAAAACAACATGGACTTGTCACAAATATAGAGACACACACCTGTGGAATTGAATGCAAAGCCAGAAACTAGTCTCTACTTGCCATCTCATCTTTAATAAACCAAACAAAAATATACACTGAATAAATCCCAATTCAAGAAACAATGCTGGAACTGGATAACCACATGTAAAAGAATGAAACTTGACTCATACCTTTCACCCCTTACAAAACTCACTCAAGATGGATAAAATATTTAAATCTAACATTAAAAAATGGTAAAAAAAAATCTTAGAAGAAAGTGTGGGGAAAACTGTTGATGATGTGGGACTAGGGAAAGATTTTATGACGAAGACTTCAGGGACCATCACAACAGCAAGGATTAACCAATGGGACTTAATTAAGCTGAAACGCTTTTCCTCAGCTAAGGACACAACAAGTAAAGCAAAAAAGACAACCTTTAGAATGGGAAATGATATTGCATGGTATAACTCTAACAAAGGGCTGATAATTAAAATCTACAAAGAGTACAAATTAATCAACAATAAAAGAGTAAACAATCCCATCTACCCCTGGGTAAGTGATATGAATAGAAACTTCTCTGATGAACACAGATGAATGGTTAACAAACATCTGAAAAAGTGCTCATCATCCCTGATGATCAGAGAAATGCAAATCAAAACCACTCTGAGATATCATCTAACCCCAGTGCGAATAGCCCACATCACAAAGTCTCAAAGCTGCATATTCCAGTGTAGATGTAGATAGAAGGGAACATTTTTACACTGCTGGTGGGACTGAAAACTAATATAACCTTTTTGGAAGGAAGTATGGATAATCCTCAAAAAACTCAAATTACACCTCACATTTGATATAGCAATCCCATTCCCAGAAGAAAAAATCATTTTACCATAAAGACATTTGCACTAGACTGTTTACTGCAGTACAATTTACAATTGCCAAAATGTGGAAACAACCGAAATGCCCACCAATGCAGGAATGGATTATCAAATTGTGGTATATGTGTATCACAGAATACTATTCACCTATTAAAAAAGATGGAGACTTTACATCTTTTGAATTAATCGGGATTGAGTTGGGAAAAATTCTTCTTAGTAAAGTATCATAAGAATGGAGAAGCAAGAATCCAATGTACTTAATTCTAATATGAAGCCAGTAGATGATCTAATCCATACCCTTATAAGAGAAAACTCAAATGAATTTCAAGTGGGTGGCAGGGGAATGAGGGAGAGGGGAGCACAAGGAGGGAGGTAGATGGGGGTTATGGTTTAAGGCGCATCTCTTGGAGCTGGGACACAATTATAACAGGGACTTTACCTAACCAATGCAATCAGTATAGCCTAATTATTTTTACCCTCAATGACCCCCAAATAATAACAAAAAGAGTGTAAAATTTAAGAATATAAAAACGAAAACAATGTTGATGACAGTTACGCTTCTCTCAAATTAAAAAAGATAATGATTCTTAAGTTTCAACACTTACCCAAGGCAGTAAGTTTTTGAAACACGACCTTAATTCAAGCATTATTCTCTATCTTCAGATATGCTGTATTTCGAGGGAAAAAAATGGCCACTCCATGATCCCCTTAACAATCTTTCTGCAATATTGCATCTAACATTTTAAATAAAAATTGTGGTGGGTGCTGGTACTCCTAGCTACTTGGGAGGCTGAGGCAAGAGAATCGCTTAAGCCCAAGAGTTTGAAGTTGCTGTGAGCTGTAATGCCTTACTGCTCTAATAAGAGTGACAAAGTGAGACTTTGTCTCAAAAAAATAAATAAATAATTAATAAATAGGCAAAATTAAAGCCCTATGTTTCCCAATCTAACCAATCTTATGTTTTCCAGGGACATGCATTTGGTAAAATGGATCACATAAGCCATTGTTCTTCTTGCTATTTCTGAACATCATTATGAAAATAATGAGAATAAATGCAGATTCCAAATTCTACTGCTATTGTGACAACTGCCATAACTGCAGCATACACTGCAGCAAATTAGTATCCACAAAATCAAACATCACTGAATTCAGAACTTTCACTAGCAACGTGAAAGGTAACTTGCTAACTTAGAAAAGCAACCTCTAGAAATCTCATCATTTAGACATCAATTAAGCAAGTCCAAGGTACTAAAAGACCCAAATCCAAAAGCAATTCATTAGTACAAATAAGTTCTCTTTCTCATTTGGCTTAAAATGATTGTACAAGAATACTAAATAAAAGCAAGAATAACATATTCTCAAACATAATAATCCTCTCTAACTTCCATAATATAATTCCAGGAGAAAGGATATCCAATGTAAGGCAAGAATAGAGCACAAACTGAATTGCCATACATATTGAGACTCCATTATCTTGATGCCTTATTTAAACAGGAAGAAATCAATTATTAATATTTTAAGAAATAAGGGTGGAAAAGATCTATCAGCAAATTTATGAGTAATGCTGCAGGAGTACAGAATTAAAACATTAAGAACCCAGAAATATTTTTTATAAAATATTATCTTTCTATAAGCATAAATTTGTTGATATTTGTGACATTATATATATTGTCTTTCTGTTCAGACATTTCCTTGTGATTATGGAAGAATAAATAATTAGTTTTTGTTATCTAAGTAAAAAACAACAGCAATAACCAAATGAACCCTAACTAGTAAATTATACAATACCTTATAAACAGTAGACATTTAATAATCATTCAGTGAATGAGTTCATGCAAAATAATGTTTAGACACAATTTAAAGCAATGTAAGTATTACACTTTTAAAAGGGACTAGTACTTATACTACTGCTAGGTAACTACTAAGTTGAATTAAGAATATCAATATCATACACACATTAGAAGATATTTGTGGAGCATTCGAGTTTTTAAAACTTTGATCAATGACATAAAAGCACCTTTCCTGGTTTCTGCTGAGGTGGAAATTTTTTTTACTCTGCTTAGCTACAAGTCAGAGATAATGACTTCTTAATAGTTTTGAATAGGTCCAAAGTGCTCCCAAGGTCAAGGTACTGGCCATTTGGCTAGTCTCTTATGGGCTACAATATATGCATTTGGAAAGCTTACTTTCAAAAAAGAAATGCATTATATGTGGTAGAGATGAATGTACATATACACAATCTATATACATACAAGACATTCTTCAGTAGTATTTCTCACTGTATTGGCCTCTTAGAAATATGAGATCCATAAACTTTCATTAAAATACTACCTTGGGGGTGTGAAATAAGTTTAAATTGTTCATTGAGTTATTTATCAGGGTAAAAGAAATATTTGTCTAGGATACCTAAATCATTAGCTATTTTTTTGAAAAGAACGAGAACTGTATTATCCTTGGTAAACAGTATAAACGTGACAATTGTTTTCTTCTCAAAATAATCAATCACATTAATTTCCATTTTATATATGAATAAACTAAAGGATTAATTTAAAAACACACACCAAGTTAGTGACAGAATAAAACAACCTATTTTTCCCAGTAAGTCACAGTTCCTAAACATCCGACACCATTTTACTTTATTTTTTTGTCACTTAAGGAAAAATGGAGAACAAATGTAAAAAATACTTTAAAAATAATAAAATGGGTTTGTATGAAAGTTCAAAAGTAAACAGCTACTACACAGCACAACAGATTGAGGTCAAATCCTACTTGATGTGTTTTTTTCATCCTACTGATAAATATTTGCTGTCAAAAAGCTGATTGGAGAAAATCAGCTAATCAACAGACTAAAGAAAACAGAAGCTCAGTGAATATAGAAAATTGAGGTTCTAGGAACACAGTCCTCTTGTAGGAAAAAAAAAAAAACACAAGATACAAAATCTTTACTATAGACAGTCAGGAAAGAATGAAATGTTTTTAGCCACATGGAAAATCAAATGTTCAAAAGGAGAAACATATACGAGTGAATAAAATATCTTCAAAAAATAAATATTAATACATATTTATATAGGATGATTAAAAAATATGCAATTATTGTTTTTTAATTTGGAAACCAGTTAATCGTCAGCAATTTAGATTGCAGATGTAATACATTTAGAAGTAATAATAACTAGCATATACTGAGTGCTTACAAGGAAAAGACATTCTTCTAAGTGCTTTACATGTACTATGGTCTACTGTTATCCCCCTTTTACAGATAGAGCAACCAAGTAAGGTTTTCTCAAGGTTATACAGAAAACAGAGGACCCACGATTTAAACTCAGGTATTCTAGCCCAGGGCCCCTGCTCTAAACCTCTATGCTGTTCTGAGTTGCAAAAGAATCTGAGATGGTTAGCCAATTGTTATTCTTCCTTAAGTTTAAGAATAACAATCTACTAAATTAGCACAATATTCTCAATACAATCACAATCACAATCACAATGTACATTTTTCCACAATTCCTCTTTCACATAGAAAGCAATGAGGCACCTGGTATCATTAAGGCTTAGAGAAACAAGTTAAAATGCTTCTCACAGAACTACTACTATTCTCTTAAGAGCAAAAGTAATGTGTATAATTTTTGTTAAGTTTTAAAAACAAAAATTTAGAGAGGAAAAAACAAGTCTATGCTAATGTTTATTAACAAAACTCAAATATTCCAGGATCCTATTTTCTTGGCAAATAAATAGTTTCTAGAATATGGGCTGAAGCTTAGTTTTATAGCTTTCATATCTAGTACTAGGCAATTAATAGGCCACCAGCTACTGCATATAAAAACAAATTGTTAATGGTAATGTACAGAAACAGGAAAGGAGAAATGTGGGAAAGTATCACTGCAGAGTGAGAAAGTTCACATAAAGATTACAGCACCATTAGGTTTCTTCATCTTTCAAAAAGGCTAAGAACATTCAATATTTTGAAAATTCATGACTACCAATCAAATATTCCATAGAAATTATTTTGTGTTTTAATAAAGAATACTTCATTAAACCCTACATAAAAAGAATCTAAAACATTTTATTAACACCATATACCTATGCTCAGTAAGTACAATTCTAATGTTCTGTAAGTCTAATTCATTACAATTGTTAGGAAAACTTCACATTCATGACAAAATGATTTTTGATGCAATTCAGGGGCAATTTGATGGAGCACTGAGATAGTCTTTTCAAAAAATGGTGCCACAACAACTGAACATCATAGATCTCAACCTATATTGCTGATCATATATAAAAGTAAACTGGGAATAAATCAAAGGCCTAAGTTAATGCATGCAACTAAAATACTTCTAGGAGAAAACAGGAGACAATTTTTGTAGCCTTAAGTTAGGCAAAGATTTCTTACCAATATAACACCAAAAGCATGAATCATAAAAGAAAAAAGTTGATAATCTGGATTTCACTAAGATGAAAATCCTTTAGTCTTTGATCAGAGATTGAAAGGAAAAATGTCAGAATGAGAGAAAATATTTATAAATCAATCAATACATAATAAAGGACTTTTCAAGAATATATGAAGAACTCTCAAAACTCAATGATAAAAAATAGCAAAAATTTGAAAAGATAGATTACCAGAGAAAATATATTAACAAGTATACAAGAGAAATTTAAGTTAAAGTCATAATTAGATACCACTACACACCTATTAAAATGGCTAAAATATTTTTAAAAATTTAATCTGTCGGCTCGGCGCCTGTGGCTCAAGCGGCTAAGGCGCCAGCCACGTACACCTAAGGTGGCGGGTTCGAATCCCCAGCCCGGGCCCGCCAAACAACAATGATGGCTGCAACCAAAAAATAGCCGGGCGTTGTGGTGGGCGCCTGTGGTCCCAGCTACAGCCTGAGGCAGGAGACTCGCTTGAGCCCAGGAGTTGGAGGTTGCTGTGAGCGTGATGCCACGGCACTCTACCCAGGGGGATAGCTTGAGGCTCCGTCTCAAAAAAAAAAAAAAAAAAAAAAAATTTAATCTGTCAGTAACAAGTGCTGACAAGTGTTTAAAGAAATTGGGACTCTCATATAGCAGCCTTATTCATAAGCATTTACCCAACATAAAAGAAAATTTAGTTTATGTTAAAACTAAAATATGCACACAAATGTGTATAATGGGTTTATTCACAATCAACAAATGCTGGTAATAATGAAAATGTCCTCCAACTGATTAACAGATTAACCAATTGCGGTACATTAAAACAATAGGATACTACACAGCAACAACAAAAAAATACTATTATATTCAACATCATGAGGACTGAATCAAATCAAGTTAATATTGTTCATAGATATGAAGTTGCTAAATGATCTTGTCATTTCTGAAAATCCATATTGACTTTCCTTCAGAGTTTCTGTAAATATTCATTTATTGTCACATAATTTCTCTACATATGATAAAAACAAATGTTTTAGGATTAGGCCAGAAAGTATAGTTACTCTTCTCCAATTGTAAAATACAGTATAAAATCAAATACAAGTTATTTCTATGTATGTTTGGTCATTCCAGGATATATCTACATAATCATTTTGTGGTTTACTGTATATGTGCATATAAGTTTGAAATGGAATTTTTTCTGACAGCATTCATTCTTCACTTCAATTGTCCCACTTGAACAAGCATGATCACAACAGATTTTTATTTATTTTTATTTATTTTTGTAACAGATTTTTATCAAATAAGACCTAATGGCTTATCTATTTTGCTTGATTCTGAATTATGAATTATGGCTATCCTCAATTAGTATAATTTATTCATCATATACCCAAATTCCTCTCATGTTGATTTAAGAAAAAATAAAAGTCACTTTAAACCTGATACTTAGTCCACATTTCCCCTCATATGAAATTTGTCTCTGTTATTTTCTGAGGTTTTGTCCATTCTCATTCTCTGAGAAGTTTAATAAACCCATAAACTCACCTTTCCTCCAAGTTTTGTTTTTTAGGAGCATCCATGTTCCATTTTTTACCTACTTGTATGTTAATGACAAATTTCAACTATATAATTGAAAATAGTGAAACTATTTTACCAAGATAAAATATTCTAAGTAAGGAAATACAAATGAATTTTAAGTTCTACTTTAAAAAAATAGCAAATGTTCTCAGTAAGGAAGTACAAATAAATTTTTAAGTTCTGCTTTTAAAAAATAGCAAATTTCCAGCTAAAATTTCCTGAGATTTTAGAAAGTGATCTTAACCTTTATTTTGTTTTTCCCTTTTTCTCAAAATCTAGTTCAACACATTTGTGTGGTCCACTTCTGTTCCACTGATCTATGTTTCATCCTTCCACCAACAGTATACTGCCTTAATTACAGTTAAACATAAGGTAAATCTTAACATCCAGTAGAGAGCAATTACTTTAATTTTATTCTTCTTTTAAAAACTTGTTTTAGAACCTCTAGGTCCTGTGCTTTTATGTATGAATTTTACAATAAGCTTCAAAAAACCAAAACCAAAACCAAAAAACAGTGTTGCTGGGATTTTGCTAACCTTTGTTTAAATTGAGTAGACTTGTCTGACTGCCGAATCAGTGATCTGACTGCTGATCTTATATGATTGTCAATAACTTGTCTATATTCTCTCTTTACTTTCAGTGTTGTCCTTAAGGTGGAAGATAGCAATATACAAAGGGATGCACCTCTCTCACTCTTTTACATGTCTCTTTGTCATCTGTAAAAGAGACACTTTCTTAGCAACATGCTTTTGAAGAGTTAATAAAACTGAATGTGGTAAACTATGTGAAACATCTAGTAGTGTCTGTTTCATAGTGTTCAATAAATGACACATCTCTTTCTCCCTGAAGTTTAAATACATTTGTTAAATGGAATGGATTCCACATCTTTTCATATAAAAAATTTATATTGGATATCAAAAATGCTATATTTCCTCTTAAAATTTGTCTTCAACCACAAAGGCACAGAGGTAACATATTAATGATAATTATCAGTAGCCTTTGAAAAATATTTTAGAGTTGTAGTAATATATTTGTTATTCAAACAGAGTCACTGTCCTTTTACTTAGCTAGTAATAAGGTACAAAAGCTTAACCTCCTAATTGTATGGCAAAACTATATCAAAATCAGCTAGACCACTAAAATTTTGGCTTAACTCTAATGGAAAAGCAAATTCCTCAAAAGTAAAGAGTAAGAGCACACAACACAGCTCATGCACCCTCCTTTGAGAGTCACATCTTAAAATAATCATAGGATAAAACACAGAGAAAGTTTATTGTAGATCAATTGGTAGCTTAAAGACTGATATGCATTTGTATTGTTCTGTTTGAACAACAATAACTACATGAGTACATCTTTTTACTTTGGCCTAGAACTTTGGTTTTTATCCCTTGCCAACATCATGATCATCTGAGGAACGATGCCCAGATCCCCCACTCAAGATCAGTTAAATCTGAATTTCTATGAGTAGAGCCCTAGTATAATTTTTTTAAATCTCCAAGTTAAATCTAATACACATAAGAGTTAAGAAAGACAACCTCCCAAAAATCAAGGCCAAATATACAATTCAACTATATATTTTTAAATGTAGTAGAACCTTGGAGACTACTTACTTGTGTTCTATTTCATCTTCCACTCCCATTCTCCACCCTTTCCATACATCCCTTACTTTATGTTTTGTTTTACCCTAAATATCAAAATAGTTTGTTATTAGATTGTATTTCCCATAAACTATCTCAAATACTTTGTGAAAAGAAGCAAAGAACAAGTAACTATTCACCCAAAACGTTGCCCTCTCCTTCCCTCTCCATTCTCCCCTCCCACAACACAGGTACAACAACTGCTTTAAATGTCAAAATAACAGGTTAAAATCTTGAAGTGAAATCATTTATATAAAATCCCTCCAGAGCACTTCAGGAAAAACTTCCATTATCTGCAAGACAGATAAACCTTGGTTTTAAATCTATTTCCTATCCAACTCTTTTCCCACCAAAAAAAAAGAAGAAAATACAAAAGAAAAAATATATATATCAGCACGAATAGTAAATAATCCTTGGAAAAAAAACATGCATGGGTATTTTTTTTCTTTTTTGAGACAGAGTATCACTCTATCACCCTGGGTAGGACTATAGCATCATAGCTCTTAGCAACCTCAAATCCTTGTGCTCAAGTAATCCTCTTGCCTCAGACTCCAGAGTAGTTGAGACTACAGGTATGTGCCACCATACCTGGTTATTTTTTTTCTATTTTTAGTAGAAATAGAGTTTCACACTTGCTCTCACTAGTCTTGAACTTCTGAGCTCAAGCAATCCACCTGTCTTGGCCTTCCAGAATAACAGGATTATAGGCTTGAGCCACCACACCCAGCCAGCCCCACACTTACCAAATCTTCAGAACTGCTGCCAAATACAATGACCAAGAAAGAAATTACAGAAAGAAGAAAAATATCTTGTATTTCCTCTTCAAAATTATAGATGATAATGACTATAAGAGGGCTGGTATTGAAACAATATTGCCCAAGAAAGGAGCTACACCATTGGTTGGACTTATTATGGAACAACAAGATAATGATTAGCTCTCTTGATGAACTAAGCAAGGTAGAGATAGGTAAAAGATATAAATGATTCCAGAATATATGGTAGTGTCTATAATCTTTAATCTTATCAGGATTCACACATACAAACTGAAAGAAATTATTCCCTTTGACATTAAAGTTAATGGATTCTTACCTAATATTTTAAGAATTCCAGCCATTTTAAAAATATATATTCTACAATGAAAACATTCTTAGTTATACTAACTATCATGATTGAGGGTTGTAAAGCTCTTACTTAAAGTTAGCATTTTTAAAGCCAAGATCAACAAACAGGAATTAAAATTAAAATCAATTAAGCAATTGATTAATCAATTAATTAAAATTAATATCAATTCTCAAAAATAAAATCATTTTCTTCTTATCAAAATAATATAATTAAAAAACAAAACTCCTAATCTAGGGTGACTTCTGCCCAAATGTAACATGTAGTTTTCATCTATAATATTTTAATTAAGTCACTTGCAGTGTTAATACTAATAATCATAACTGTTTTAGAGAAAGAAGGCAGAAATACTATCTTCACCACATTACCTTCACCTTTCGTTTTACTTCTTAGGGATTAACAATTTCCACTGGAGTATTTTTCCAAATTGCTGAGGTAGAGAGACCCATTGTTAAATCTCTACAATACCTAAAACATACTGCAAACAATAAAAATAACCATACATGTGATAATTACAATTTAAAACATAAGGCATTTAAAATTAACAAATAAAATAGTAGCCATGCAAAAGGCTCCCCACCTCCCATCCCATCCTTATATCAGAGCATTTAACTATTTTTTGTAAACTAAACGCCTGTGACTAAATCAATAGATTTCACTGATGAATAAAATTCCTTTCTTCTTCAGCAGACTTGCTGGAAAAATTGCGCAGTTAGCATTCCTACATTTCAAGTAGAAATGGAATTTCTCCTTATTTATCCCATTCTTTTATAATAGAACAACATTATTTTAGACTTTTTATTATTGATTCATAAGCACATAGATCATGTATATGTTAATGCATTTATGGGTTATAATGTGCTGATTTTAAATACAAGTCGGAATGCTTACATCAAACTACTTAATATAGCCTTCACCTCATTTACTTAATTATTGTGTTAAGACATTTATACTCTATACTTAATAGAATTGATATGTACTCTTGTAATATGAACCATAGGAATGGTCCCATTCTTAAGAGATGTAGAATATTAAAACGTTTTCAGTATTGCTACTAACACAATCTTTTTTGTTAAGTATAGAGGGTTCAACTTTCAAGTACTTCTGAATTTATTTCAATTTAATTTCTTGTTACATGTTATTCCAGAATCTAATATTAAAAACAGTTTTGTTTAAATTTTTTTTTAAAGAAAGAAAAAAGAGTAAGGTAAATATACAACAGTTCAAGCATATTCTTAAAGGTTGGGGCAAGAATATAAATGTTTTGACACAATGACTAAGCAAATGACACGAAATCTATGTTAACCAGCTTGATGAAAGTATTTCAAATTGTATATGAAAACACTACACTGTACCCCATGTTTGCATTAATGTATACAGCTATCATTTAATAATAATAATAAAAAAAGGTTGGGGCAAGTACTTGAAGACAAAGTTGCACCCTTGGCATGTTAAAGATCTGAGTCTTAACTCAAAATATCCTACTGTGAATCAATTTGACATTCAGCAACTATTTTGAGGAGGTGTGTGATGGCCTCTACTGGAGTAGTATGCAGTCGATTAAGTTATCATAAAAGGATTTAACTTTCTATCGCAAAAGACACGTTTTGTGTTTAAATGCTGCCCGATTTTTAACAATAAAAACAAAGTACCTGTGCACATGAAAGTTTTCACAGCACAGCTGACCAAAGCCCAGCCAGAACAGTTTCAGAAGTAAGAACAGTGGGAGGAGAGTATAACCAAAATATTTTAGTTGAACTTTCCTTCCTAAGTCTTACTAAAGATTCCTCTTACAAGGGCTGAGGATTGCTTTGCTTTGTCTTTTACAGAACAAAAGGGGCGGGAACAGCGGCCGGGGAAAGAGATGGGGAGTAGGAAGAGGACAGTAGAACCAAGGGGACTACAGAGGAAGCCGCAGAACATTACCTGAAACCTGGCGACTGGAAATAAGTTGCCAGTTCATCATGACTTGAGTCCTTACAAATAATTATCAAGCCACAGAGAAATGAAAAAGCTGAGTTACGAGGGTACGCTGGTCCCTATATGCAAATGTACCGAGTTACTTAGTCTCCTTGCTATGGTTTTTGTAGGGCTGGATTCCTAAAGCGCTCAGGGCTCAACGTGAGTTGGAGTTCGTTCGCAGCTCTCCCCTGAAGTATTCCCAGTGAGCAACTGAGAAAGGCTGACAAAGAGGGACGAACAGACTCAGGGGCGGCACCTTGCGCTTCCCTGAGTCCAACTTCTGGCCAGAAAGCAAAGACACTTAAGTCACAGACAGCAACTCTGGCATGGCCAGTGAAGCAGACGTTCCACCCAAGGCCGAGCCCAGGCTCCAGCTGTCTTCATTCCGCACAGCAGAGCCCGCCCTTCGGTCCCCGCTGCTCTCCAGCGAAAACTCGGTTGGAGCAGCCTCAAGGCAGTTGCCCCGACGCCCAGCTCCCCAGGCCCAAGCCCCTTCACTCTGGGCCCTGACCAAGGTCCTAAGAAGAAGAAGGGGGAGTGGCTCCAGCCCATCCTGGCCACCACACTAACCTCGCTCCCGTTTCCGCTGCCGCTGCTGAACACCTCCATTTCTTGGTCCCAAGGTTCGTCCTCAGGAGCGAACAGTAGCATTGCTCCTTCAGGAGCTCTCAAACAGGAGCTGCCAACCGCTAGCAAGGCCGTACATTCCGTCTAATTGAACTGGCCCGCTACCTCCGCTAATCCCCAGCTCCGCCTACAGTGACCGCTACCCTAGCCGCCCGATACCTTAGAGGCAGAAAGCTGGAGGTCGCCACCGCTGCCTTTGGCTGCTTCTTCCCATAGAGAAGACAACTTCGTGCTACCTCTCTGAGAGCTGCCGCTTGGCTCAGCTCAAGCTCACCACTCTCTCTGCCACCGCCGCGACGGCAGCTCAGCAGTGACTCCCCACCACCACCCCGCTTCCTTGGGCCCCTCTCGGCCCCCAACTCCGGCAATATGGCGGCAGTGGCTGCGTTACCTGTTCGGCGCCTGGAACCCACCCCCAACCACCATCACAGCTACTGCACTGAGGCGTCACCCAAACGTCAATGGAGATTCCATTCCCTGGGGTGAAGGGGGGTGGGAAAATTGGGCGTGGCGGACGCGGGGGACCGCATGGTGGAGGCTGGGATAGAGGGGAGTGGACGGGATGGGCTGGGCGGCCGAGGCGGGTGAAGCCTAGTAATAGCCACTGCTAGCGCCTCGGTCAACTTGCCCACTCCACGGAGCATGCGCGGCGTTCTTCACACATGCTCAGCAGGGCCTCTAGTGTCTACCAAGCAGTCTTGGGGGGGTAAGGATTCCCGAAAACGATGAGAATACTGGGGGACCCTCCCAAGCTCTTGAAGAGTCAGTGTCAGGGGAGGACTCCTGAAATATCTGCTTGGCTTAAGAAGAGCAGGTGTCCTATAAGCTGAACCACGCCCATTTTGGTATTTAGTGACAAATACTAGTGAAGAGATTTTAGTCCGTTGTACATTAGCTTCCTTGAAGTCACAGGCAGGAGAAAATACATGTGAAAGAAATGAGTATATCTGTGCTGTCTACCCCCCACCTCTGCTTGTCCTTACCCTATTGATGAACTGCAGTGTTCACACACGCACACGCACTTACTCAACTCTACTGTGGCAACAAAGACAGGATGTCTGAAGCTAACCTTTCCCCTACCTTGCTTCAAGAATATCTGGTCTGTAGAGACAATAATTATAATTTTTCTATCTTCTTCAAATGAGGCTTTACTGCTTTGATACTTTAAACTATGCAATGTACTGGGCGCTAGCGATATAACGGAGATAAAGTGCGGTCAGGGAATAACCAATATGCTTCTCATTAAAACACTTTAGAACTCAAAGTAAAAAAGTTGTCACCTTTGACATTTCACAGAAATCACAGCAATGTAATAGGGGCTAAGTCGGCCCAGTATCTTGGAGAGATTTTTAACGTTTTTCTTAAAATCCACACCACCTTCTATACCTAGGACGGTTGTGGTATACTCGCAGAAAACACTAAACTATGTCCTATAGTTACTTCATCATCTGACATGGGGAGCTAACAAAGCAGAGATTGGAACTGAATTACAAACAAGGATCACTCATAGTGCCCTCCCAATTACTCTGTTTAAAATCTCACAGAGAAAATGAGCGTTATGAACATACTTCTGTAAAAGTGAAAATTTTGAAAGTACTTGGTGCATGGAAATATAAACCTTGAAAATGAGCGTGCATACGTGCACATAAATTTGTGTTTTTAGCTAAGACTGACCATCTGAACTCTGGGCCTCATCCCCCCTTGCCTCATCAAAGCCTTTGTTCTGCAACTCTCCTTCCTTTCTTCCACATAATCTATTTTTCTTCCTACACTGCATCTTCCCCATCAACAAAAAGCATACTGTTATTAAATTCAACTTGCTGGACCACTAGCTAGCATTTCATGCAGTTCATGACTACCTCTTTCTTTAAAACTCTTCTTCACTTGGCCTCCTAATCAAAGGAATGTTCATTTCTCCCCGTATCATTGGCCATTTCTGCTCTGTTGGATCACCCCTCATATTGCCAATTTCTGACTGTTGGAACTTCAGAGCACGGTACTTCATTTGTGTCTTCCTCCAATTTTTAGGTATTCTCATATCCCATCCAGACCCATGGCTTAAATCCCAACCTGTATGTGAGGATGTCCAAAATTGTCTTCAGCAACAAACTCCTTTTTTTAAAGTCAACACTTGTACCTGCAGCTGTCTATTGAACATCTCTTCTTGGGTATCTATTACATATCACAAACTCATCCTATTGAAAACTGAATTTGATCCTTTATCTTCTCCAGGGAAATTAATGGCCTACTTTGACCTTCATATGCCACTTTGGAGAGTCCTTTCATGACTATCTTGTCTAACACCCATCCCTATAACCTTGTAGCCTCATTCTGCTGTTTACTTATAACACCAGTCAACACATGGTATATTTGTTTATTTAATGCCCCCAGCACCTAGCATAATCCATGGAACATAATTGGGCTCAGTAAATATCTCCTGAGTGAATGAATTTGTCCTTTGCCTTTGTCATGTGCATTTGATAAATACACTACTTCACCTATATCAATAACCTACCTCAACACAGTAGGGTGACTATAATTAACAATAATTCCTTGCATATTTCAAAATAGCTAGAAGAGAAGATTAGAAATATTCTCAATATGTAAAAATGATAAATGTTTGAAGTGGTGTTATTTAACACTGGAACTTATTTCTTCTATCTAAGTGCATATTTGTACACGTGAACCAATTTTTTTTATCTTCCTCTTCCCCCCCACTATTCTCAGACACTGATAACCATTATTCTACTTGCTACATCCAGGAAATCAAATTTTATGTCAACTATATAAGAGAAAACATGATAATTTTCTTTCCATGTCTGGCTTATATAACGACATAACCACATCAAATTCCATCCATGTTGCTGCAATTAAGAAAATTTCATTTTTTATGGCAGAACAATGTTCCATTTTGTATATATACAGCATTTTCTTTATATATTCATCCACCGATGGGCTCATAAGTTGCTTACATATCTTGACTATTGCAAATAGTGCTGCAATAAGCATGGGATTGCAGGTACTCTTTTGAAATACTGATTTTTTCCATTGGATGAATACTCAGTAGTGGCATTGCAGGATCATATAAAGGTTCCATTTTGAGTTTTTTGAGAAATGAAGATACTGTTGCTATAATGACTTCACAAATTTACACATGTATCAATAGTGTATAAGAACTGCCTTTTCGCTGCATCCTCACCAGCCATTCTAACTGGGCTGAAATGGTATCTCATTGTGGTTCTGACTTGAATTTCCCTGATGGATTAATAATATTGAAACATTTTTCATATCCCTGTTGGCCATTTATACGTCTTCTTATAAGAATATCTATTCAAGTCATTTGCCCAGTTTTTCAAATTTCAGAATATTACAGGAGCACGAATGTTCTGGTTACACGGACTACTTTTGTACAGGTTGTGTCAGGGTTATACCTATGCTCATCCCCAAAACTGTGTTCATTGTACCCATTAGGTACTAATTCACCAAACCCTTCTCCCCCACCCTTGCCTACTTGATTTTTGTTGAATTTTACTTCCAGCTGTGTGAAGTCATAATCAGTTAGTTCCATTTTAAAAGTGAGTATATGTAGTGTTTTTTCTGTTATTTAGATACTTCACTTAGGATAATGGTCTCCACTTCCCCCCAAATTGTTGCAAAAGAGATTAAGTCATCTTTCATCTTTTTTTTTTACTTTCTAGAAAGACTTTATTTCTCTGTAATGGATGATTGCTGTTTCTAGATATCTCAAATGATTTTTATAAATTTCATAATTTGTATATGCTTGACTGGGATCCATGAAATAAAAGTATAATTCCTCACTAAAAGTAAAAAAAGCATCAGAAAGGCTCTGATTGTTTTATATTTTTAGGAATAAGAGTGACTACATCGCATTTTATTAACTAGATGGTAGCTTAGTAATTTTTTTTTAATTTTTATTAAGTCATAACCATATAGATCATGTATACATTAATGCATTTATGGGTACAAGAATTTTTAATGGTTTATAGTGTTCCATGAAGAGGCATAATTCTACCAAATTACTAGGCTTCTAAATGGCTGTACCTTGTATATACTTAACAGCAGTTTTGTTTCAAATCCAGAATCAGGTTGAATGTGGCTTTTTTTAAGCTAAAATTTATGCTTTATGTATATTTGTAAAACACTGGTATCTTAGTGTCCCAATGTCTTTACTTCACTGATTTGTTGAGAAGTAAATTCACGTATCAAGTGATGAAATAGATTTTAGTAAAAAAAAAAAAAAAAACAAACAAAAAAAACAGAAGCTTAAGACTTCATGGAATAGAATTTTTATGTAACTGGAAT
Organism: Otolemur garnettii; assembly: GCF_000181295.1. NCBI lineage: Eukaryota > Metazoa > Chordata > Mammalia > Primates > Galagidae > Otolemur > Otolemur garnettii. The sequence continues at coordinate 213,979 of NW_003852581.1, forward strand.
GACTACATAGCCTTTTCTGGTGATAAAAGGACAGAGTCCCAAACTAAAAGAAGCTAAGTGGAAGTGTTAGATATTTTAGTTTTTGTCATCTACCTACTATTGTGGCTTCTTCAGCTAGTTAAAGTGTATTGACATGAATACCTTGAAATACATAATCTTTTTTTAAAAAATGGAGCTTATGCAAAAAGATCATATAACACTAGGCAAGATGTTGAAAAAAAATAGTGTGTAATTTTTTTTAAAACTTTGATTTTTGGCAGCATAAATTGCCTTTAGTTCTTTTTCCATTTCTAGTAAGATTTCATTTGAGATTTCAACCTATGAAGTGAGGATAAAGTTTGACAATGTAGTAACCCTGGATTTCAAGTTGTTTAACATGAAAATGGAAATGTGAAGTTCACTTAAGAAAATTAATTTTCTTCTTCTGCAATATCTAACTCTTCATCTTCATTATCATCTTCTCCTTGTTGATCCTTTCTTAGTCGACAGGTAAATACCTGTCCTGTTCCAGATACACACTTAGCTGACAGTGATCTCTAAAGAGGCGACTTTGCACTTGCTCTTACAACATCTAAGTGAGATGAATAATCTTGTGGATTCAGAGTATTTCAGAAAACCTCTAAATCTTCATCTTCAATATTTTGTATGTTTTGGTAGGCAGAATTTTAGACCTCTATAAAGCTTTGTCATGAAATAACATTTCGATTGTGATAAATTCTGAAAACACATTCTTTATATCCTTTTTTTTTTCTGCTTTTCAAAATTGTCAATAGTTTCCTCTATCAGGCGTCCTCAAACCACAGCCTGCGGGCCACATGCGGCCCTCCGAGGACATTTATGTGGCCCGCCAGGTGTTTTTGCCACCGCTGCCTGTCCTGCTTAGCAGCTGACTCATCCTGGGGCCTGCAGTCCCACCCTCCAACGATCTGAGGGACAGTGAACTGGCCCCCTGTTTAAAAATTTGAGGACCCCTGCGAGTTGTTTGGGTGGTATCTATTGTAGCTCTGTGAATTAACATGTCTATCAGATGGGATTTGCTGTCATTTTCTTTCTGAGTTCTCTGCTTATTTTCTTGATTCCTTGCTGTTAATGTTTCTTTGAGGTCATCCCTTTTCATTTTTACAATGGTTCCATAGCTTTCAAAGATTCAAATACTTTGGCTTCAAGTCTTTAAACCTCTGCTTGTAGATAATCCTGAAGCTTGGCAAACTCATCATCAAAGTTTTTCAAGCCCTGCTTTAAATTTGGGGTCTCTATAGTGTCATACACATTGATTTCCTTCATCAGGAGGTCTGCTTCATCTGCCAGCAGATGATAGTTTTCTGTACATAGGTAACAAAGATTTGGCACAGTTCTCCAAAATGCTTTTCCACATTTTGTGGTAGCATCTTGCAGTTGTTTGGTTTGAGCATCCGAGTTTTCCAGGCTGTGCCTCAACATCTTGCTTCACCAGCAGCCAGAGACCCTGGGCTGGGGCCCAAGGACCAGTGTTCCTAGGTGTCGTTGCACGTGCACAGGGGCAGGTGCTCCGGCCACTTCACCTCCGCCCACCCACCCTCTCTTTCATCTTTCTTCATGGCAGCATAGTATTCCATGGTGTGTATATACCACGTTTTGTTAATCCACTCGTGAATTAATGGGCATATGGGTGGATTTCACATCTTTGCAATTATTAATTGTGCAGCAATAAACATTCTGGTGCAAGTGTTTTTCTGATAACATGACTTCTGTTACTTTAAGTAAATTTCCAGTAGTGGAATTACTGGGTCAAATGTTAGGATTATTTTTAATTCATTTAGTTCATTGAGATTATTTTCCATAGAGGTGGTACTAGTTTGGGGCCCCACCAACAGTGTATCAGTGTTCCTTTCTCTGCATCCCCACTACCATCAATTGTTTTAGGATAACATCGGTTCTCACTGGGGTTTGGTGATATCTAATTGTGGGTTTGATTTGCATTTCTCTGATGATTAGTGATGATGAACTTTTTTTTCAAATATTTATTGGCCATTAGTCTATCTTCTTTTGATGAGTTTCTGTTAATATATTTTTGCCCATTTTTAATGAGGTTGTTTGATTTCTTTCTTGCTGATTTGCTTCAGTTCTTCATAGATTTTGGTAGTTAGCCCTTTTTTGGATGTATAGTATGTAAATATTTTCTCCTATTCTGCAGATTGTCTACTTGCTCTGTTGATTGTTTCTTTCTCTATGCAGAAGATTTTAGCATAATCAGTGTAATTTATTTATTTATGTTGCTGTGATTGCTATTGGGGTCTTCTTCATAAATTATTTGTCTAGGCCAATATCTAGAATAATTTTTCCAATATTTTCTTCTAGAATTCTTATGATTCCATCCTTTACATTTAAGTCTGTTACCCATTTTGAATTTTTTTTTTGAGTGATGAGAGATGTGAATCTTCTTTCAGTCTTCTGCATGTGGCTATCCAATTTTTCCCAGTATCATTTACTGAATAGGGATTGTTCTCTAGTATATTTTGCTGTCTTCTTTGTCAAAGCTCAGTTGTCCATATGTGGATGGTTTTATATGTAAGTTCTCTGTTCTATTTCCTTGATCAATTTATGCATTCTTGTGCCATTACTATACTGTTTTGGATACTATAGTCTTGTGGTATAGCTTAAACTCTGGTAAAGTGATGCTTCCAGATTTGTTGCTTTTGCTTAAGGATGTTTTAAATGGGTTCTTTTGCAGTTCCAAATGAAACATAGAAAATAATATTGATATTTTGAAGGTGATTGCTTTGAATTTATAGATCACTTTGGGGAGTATAGATATTTTAGCAGGTCTGATTCTGGTAATCTGTGAGCATGATGTTTTTCCATTGGTTTACAACATTTGCAATTTCCTTCCTTGGCATTTCATAGTTCTTTTTAAATATCATTCACCTGCTTTGTTAAATGTATTCAAAGTATGCTATTTTCTTTGTAGCTATTGTGAAAGATATTGATTATTTGACTTGATTCTCATCTTGGTTGTTTCTGGTGTATAGGAATGCTACTGATTTATTTTGTGTACATTTCTTCTATAACCTAAGAGTTGTTTAAATTTATTTATCACCCAGAGGTCCCTGAGTGAAATATTTGGGATTTTCTAAATACAAGCTTAGATTTATCAGCAAAGAGCTATAATTTGACCTCCTCTTTCTCAATTTGGTTACACTAATTTCCTTCTCTTACCTGATTGCTATGGCTAGAACTTCCAGCACTATGTAAAATAGAAGAGGTAACAGGGGGCATCCTTGTTTTTTCCAGTTCTAAGTGGAAATTCTTTCAACTTTACCACATATAGTATGATGCTGGATGTGGGTTTGTCATACATGGCTTTTAAAATTTTGATATACGGTACATCTGTACTTATTTTATTATTAGTTTTTATCATAAAAGGGTGCTCAATTTTGTTGAATGCTTTTTTTTTTTGCATCTATTTGAAATGATCATATGAACTTCTTTTATTCATCTGTTTATGTGATGAATCACATTTATGGATTTAGAACCATCCTTGCTTCCCTGAGATGAAGTCCACTTGGTCATGATGGATTACTTTTTTTTTTTTTTTTCTGATGTGCTGTTGAATTCTGTTTGCTATAATTTTATTAAGGATTTTTCAGTCTAAATGTATAAAAGATATTGGTCTGTAATTTTCATTTTTTGTTGTTGTGTATTTTTATATTGTCTTTGTAAAATGAATACAGAATGATTCCTTCTGACTCAATTTTATGAAATAATTTCTGCAGTATGGGTACCAATTCTTCCTTTTGCTACCAATTGGCTGCAAAACGATCCAATCCAGGGCTTTTTTGTAGTTGTTGTTGTTAGATTTTTTATTGATGTTTCTATTTTACTGCTCATTACTGGTATGTTTGGGAGTTATATATTTTTTTCTGATTGAGCCTTGGGAGGTTATGTGTTTACAGGAATTTGTCCATTTCTTCAACGTTTTCATTTATGTGCATGTAAATTTATATAGTATTCACATATGATATTTTGCATTAATCAGTTGGAATATCTTCTTTTCTGATTGAGCTTATTTGGGTCCTTTTTTTCTATTTCTGGATAATTTAGTGAGAGATCTATCCATTTTATTTATTTTTTTCAAAGAACCAACTTTTTGTTTCATTAATCTTCTGAATTATTTCCTTGTTTTCAATCTCATTTAGGTCAGCGACTGGCCCAACTTTACTGATTATCTTATATACTTTCAAACATTCAGTAAGAATTTAACACAGATACAAAGAAGTGAAGTAACATTAGGAAGCTACCATTAATATTACAATTCAGTGTGAAGGCTAAGGAACACATATACAATTGATTTTGTTTAGAGTAAAAACATAAAGGAGACTGACTGTCTGTTCTTGCTGGCCCAAACTGAAACTAGAGATTATAATGTTAATGAAGGAAGAAGACAGAGAACAGAACCCAATGCTTGAGGACCTGTGTTCGAGCTTCCAGCTGCGACCCCAGCCTGATTCTTCTGATCTCTTCTTAGAGAGTCTTTCTACATATTTCTGCATATCTGCATATCTATAGGCAGGTGCAGAAGCTCTATCTCTGAAGAAATCTTTCTCAAATCAATTTCCTGGGCAGAGCACATTGAAGTGAACTGCCATGTCTGAGCATGGGGTGCTTATCTCTACACAAAGAGGAGTGGCTGCTCCTCAACTTCTCATCTCAAAACTGCTCTCACAGATGTAATTAGGGATGGGCCAGACCTCCCAATCAGCATGAACTCAAACTGCTTTGTACGTTTCAGTGTGTAGCGGATCTGCAGTATGAGAGCCATATGGATGGAAGAAAGTCACCATTCCAGTCTCTCAGAGCATTATCCCATGTGGAGCCCCTCATTAACTGCCTAGGCTCTGTAGATACTGGTTCACTACACTATTTCTTATTTTATGCCTTTGCTGGTCTTGTGGAGGATAGAAAAGCCTTCAGTAAACTTGGTGTCTTTCTGTTCACCAAAGGCATATACTGAGGAAGGGGAATTCCACTTACCCTTTTACTGGGCTTGGAGCATCTCTGTGTTTGATCCTTGCCGATATCTTCTGTTCTTTTTCTTTTGCTTCTCAGCTTCACAAATTATCTCTGTGGGGTTCCACACCACCTCAGTTGTCTCTCTCTGTGATCTACACCTGAGCTGTGACTCTTCTCCCTTCTCCTCTATCTAATATCCTCCCTTCCTGCTAGGATGGTCTTACAAGTCATGTCAGTAGTCAGCCCTGTGTTTTTCCTCACAGTTATTTTCCCATTTTTAAATGGTATTTTTTTTTATTGAATGGCTTGAGTTCTTTGTATAGTTTGGATATAAGTCCCTTGTCAGATGAATATTTTGCAAATATTTTCTCCTGTTATACAGGTTGTCTTGTCAGTCTTCACTCTTATGATTGTTTCTTTTGCTCTGCAGAAGCTTTTTAGTTTAGTTATTATTTTTATTTCAAATTAATATGAGGTACACATTTTTAGATTATGTTGTTCTCACTTCCAAAGTAAAGGTCAAGTTGTAGTATAACTCTTCCTCCAAGGGGCATGCTGAACACCCTCACATTTTCCTCATTAGGTGAGATCCTCCCAATTGTCCTCCTTCTTTCTCACTTCCCTCTTAGTGCTCTCCCTTCCCCTTTGGTTGACTATATTTGTGTTTTATCATTCATCTGTGTGTGTAATTGTTTATATATTGGTTTCATATTGGTATTGAGCACACTGGATTTCTTTTCCATTATTAAGATACTTTACTAAGAAGAATGTGATTCAACTGCATCAGGTAAAAACAAAATATATAAAGTCTCCATATTTTCTTATAGCTGAATGGTATACTCCATGGTATACATATACCACAGTTTGTTAATTCATTCATGGGTTGAAGGGAATTTGGGTTGCTTCCTCAACTTGGCAATTGTGGAATTGAATTGGAATAAACATTCTGGTGCAAATGTCTTTGTGGTAAAATAATTTTTGTTCTTATGGGTGGATAACTAGTAATGGAATTGTGGGATAAAATGGAAAATCTATTTTTAGTTCTTTAAGAATTCTCCATACTTCTGGGCAACACCTGTGGCTCAGTGAGTAGAGCACTGGTCCCATATACCAAGGGTGGTGGGTTCAAACTGGGCCCCAGCCAAACTGAAATGAAGAAATAGCAGGGCATTGTGGTGGGCACCTGTAGTCCCAGCTACTTGGGAAGCTGAGGCAAGAGAATCACCTAAGCCCAAGAGCTGGAGGTTGCTGTAAGCTGTGACACCATGGCTCTCTACTGAGGGCAGCAAAGTGAGACTCTATCTCTAAAAAAAAAAAGAAAAAAAGAATTCTCCATACTTTTTTCCATAAAGTTTGTATTAGTTTCCAATTCCACCAGCAGTGTAGAAGTGTTCCCTTCTCTTCACATCCATTCCAGAATCTACATATTTGAGACTCTGGTTGTGGGCTAATCTTACTTGAGTTAGGTAACACTTTATTAGTACTGACTTTATCCTTAGTGGTGTTTTAAGATACTTATTTCCATCCACCCATTTAATGGTTTCAAACAAACTACAAGTCAGATGGTATTGTCACCTTCATTGTATAGGCAAAAAAAACTGAGGCCCAAAGAGGTCAAATAAGGACACAGAGCTGAGCATGTATGTATTTAAGTTGTCTCACAGCAGAACACAGACTGGGGCTATCATTTAGGTTGGAAAACCAGGTACACTGGTGTCTTGCTTGCATGTCGAGAGCTGGTGGTGTCAGCCACTTCTCCATGTGGTTTCTCAGGTACCAGAAGGGTAGAAGAGATGCCTTTTGTGGCAGTCTTTGCATGGAGTTCCAAGATATCCAAAGCAAATGCTGTAGGGTCTCTGAAGACCCAATTTCAAAAGTAAAGCATGCCACTTTTGCTGTATTCTAGGTGTAACAAACAAGTCACAAGGCTAATTATGACTGAAGAGCTGTTGGAGAAGACTTCACCTCTCCATGGAGAATTGCCAGAGTTGCATGTAATCACAAATATTGATTATTCAGTACTCCTCTGTGTTGCCATAAGGGTGTTGCCCTTAGGGTCTCACAGAAAAGCAATGTTGCAAAGAATAAGCACAATTACTGAAATTGTGTTTTACATAAAGGTGACCATCTGCTCCCTCAGACAAAATGGCGAGCTTCTTTATTTACACTTGGTTTATATAATCAATCTTGTGCATGTGCACTATACAGCAATGACCTCATTAACATTCATTATAATCGCTCTGCACATGTGCATTGGATATCAATGACTTAATCCATTTAAACATCTTGTGACCACCCGCCCTGTAAGTAGCTCCTTCCTAGTAACATGATAATCCACCCAACATATACCTTTAAGCATAATCTTTTAACATAACCTGGTTTAATATAACTTAATGAAGAACATGTTGTCAGTCATTACTTTCTTTGTTCTTATCTGATGAAGCTTGAGGCTATGGAGGCTATGGAGGAACAAGGTATGCCCTTGCTGGTTTTGCTGCTTGGAGGCTGTTACTTGAGAATCTTTAAGCAAGGCATAAAGAAACTTCTTGGGCATACAGTAATTTGTGTGCAAACCTCTGATCCCATGTAGGCCTTACGTCAGGGGGGGTTTGCTGGAAACCTTTATAAGGAATTTTCAGGCTGGACTTCTCAAAAGCCCTTCATGAGTCCAGGTTTCATCTATGCCATTAGATACCTGTATGCATTGGGTAAATTCCTCTTCTCTTGAGGTCCCTGAGCACATTTCCATTTCCAGGCCTGTCAGCAACCAACCTTCATCACTTACCACAGATCAGGAAAGGTTACTGATGGGTATCTGGCCAGTTTTCCAAAGGGCTTTTTTATTCACCTGATAAAATCAACCTTAATTCCTTAATGCAATCTGGGTATCTCTGGAAATGTCATTTCATCCAGAGCCTTGGTCAAATTAGGCCTGCAACCAACCCAGCCATATGAGATTCTGCCTCAGTTTCTCACAAGTATGCCTGCACAAAGTCTTTTCACTGCACTCTCTCAAACAGCTTTTTTCACCAGCGGCATATAGGCGTTTCCCCTATACCTCTGTATGAACCTATTGATTTCTCCAGTCAGTAATAAAATAGCTCTTTGTCTTTTGCTATTCTGAAAATGCAGAATCTTATGAATTTTGAAACAACTGTTCAGGTAGGAAAATTATGCTACCTATAGAATGGATTAAATGAAATCATATGTCGTACAAAGTAGAACATAGCCTTTGTATTGTGTGTGTTTATATTTAAGTTCTAGCAAAAGACTCCATTTTTATGTTAATACCATTGTGTTTTTCAATAGGTTCTTAGAAGGTCAATAATACATTCAATGGATAATAATTGGCAATACTGGAAACACTATATATTATGTGCATACCTTATGTATATATTATTTCATTATAGGAGTCAAGGTCATATTTCAAAAGTCAATCTTCATAAGTTAGTTTTTCTAAAAATTACTCCATTTAATAAAAATATTAATCAGTAATATTAAAACTCAAATGACAGTATACTTTATCCTTGACTGTGGTGTATGAGACTCCTGCATATTAAATCCCCACATCTCCCTCTCAGATGCATTCTTCAGGAAGGTAGCAGAATGAACATTGATTTCCTGACAATATTTCCCCTTTCATAATATCTTTTCACAATATATTAGATTTAAAATTATGGCTTTATTATATTAACTAAAATTGTATATTCAAAGACAGGACAGTGTTCTAGAAGTGGTAGTCATCAGCATAAGCTGAACAATCACCACCCTTTAGCTTTATCAGATTTCAAAATTGTAGCTTTTCCTTAACACAGACACAAACCAAGTGTCTGTTGAAAAACTGACATCACACACTTTAGTGTAGAATGTATGATACTCAGGGAAGGTATGCCTGTGATATCTCAGCTGAGATGTCTCCAATATGTAAGAAGTGCTGAATAAATACATATCAAAAGGATCATTCTATCTGTCTAACTGAACATTAATGATCTATGAATTTGCTGATATTGTACCTTTCTTTCTATTTAATACAGTGGTTGTCTTCCTTCGCACATTGTTTTACTCAGAACACATACAATTTCTAAATTGCTTTGACTAAACTGCAAGCTCCTTTCATCAGTGTCTTGTGTTATGTGGTACTAACCTACCCTTCACTACAGACTTTCCTACAAATGCTGACTGCTCCAGCCACATATGACTTTCTTGACATGGACTTTCAAATGCACATCAAGGTCTCTTTCCTCGTCTTTTTACTCTTGGTTTGAATAGTTAACTTGAGTCCTGCTTACATCAAAACTTTTCATACACATCTTCTTGATATCTATTTCATCCCCCATAATCACAATTTTCAATTCCATAGAACCATATTTTTGGGATTTTATTTCTTTTTCCAAGGCCCAGTTTTCTTAGTTTCTGTTTAACATCCAACACTATTTCCATCTATGTATATATCAACCTCTTGCTTGTATAGGTACTAAAAGAATTTCATGCCTGCTAGTAGCCTGTTGTACACCCAGATACCTAATAAAAAAAAGAAAAACTGAAAATAGTATCACTGTTATTTGCATAAAACTGTTTTCTTTATTTTTCCTTGTTAATTTATTCATCCAATTCAATAATTGTTGAGAATCTTTATAAATAGTTGTTCTAATTAATGGTGGAGAGAGTAGGTGGCAATGACAGAAGAAGACTTTTTCATCAATCTTATTATTACAGACATAATAGTTGTTTTTGTAAAATTATTTCATCTCTTTGTAGCATTATACATATAATCTACTAATTCCAATTTGGGTGATAGAAGATTAATTGTATTGTTAATTAATCTCTAATGTGGTATTGCTGATTATTGTAATATGATACCAGAAAACAATGGATAGAATTCCTTTAACCAATGGGACATACTCTTTTACAAGCCATAAAAAATAAATGTACTGGTGCTCCTCTACAAAGCAAGTACCAAAGATAGATGCAAGTCTTCTTAGAAGAAGTAAAAAGGAAAATAACACAATATATCACTATTAGGGCGGCTCTCGTGGCTCAAAGGAGTAGGGCGCCGGCCCCATATGCCAGAGGTGGCGGATTCAAACCCAGCCCCAGCCAAAAACTACAGTACATCACTATTCACAGAGTTTTCTTCTGTGTTTTCTCCCTTTTGATTGAAAAGGAGGGAATCCTTCTTGACTAATTCTATGAAAACAGTATCACCCTGATAGCAAAGCCAAGAAAAGATACAAAAAGAAAAAGAAAAAGAAAAGAAAAGGAAGGGAAAGAAAAATACCGACCAATATCTCCTATGAACACAGATGCAAAAATCCTCAATAAAATACTAGTAAACTGAACCCAATACTATAATAAATGAATAATTGACCTCAATCAAGTTGGTTCCATCCCAGAAATGCAGGGATGGTTCAACATATACAAGTCAAGAAATGTGATTCATGAATATCCTATCAATGATTCAAGTTATATGAGATAGTTATTGAAGATCTACAATGTATCAGAAGCTGTGCTCAGGTTTTAATATGCAAATGTCTCTTACACAGAGGGGATTTTTATGTGAGATAATGCAAACATTTTTTTTACAATAATCTATTATAATGTACGTTCTGAAACCAAAACCATAACTTAAATACGCATAACCATCTTGCTAGAGTAAAATAATAAGAAATTTAAGAAATTATTAGGGTCTATGTTAACTGGCCTACATGTCATACTTAAAAACATGCAGAATACTTTGCTAATCAGAAAAAAGCCAATCTACATGATTAATTAGAATGCAATTTTGCCATTTGTTGTCCTCCGCCTTAATATATTTTTACTGGGCCCCATTCACGTAAAAAAGATTAGATGTGATTGGTTGAAGTTATGATTGCAGCCTTTGCCTTCACCAGCCAGCTGTCTTGGGAAGATATTGGGAAGGAAAAAATGAGTGGATGTGATCTATACTATAGTAGTTATCTTTTGTTGTGTAATAAATTACTCATATTCAGCAGCTAAAACAAAAACCATTTATTATCTCATACAGTTTTAGAAGATAAGGAATCTGAAAATAGCTTATCTGAAAGGTTCTGGCTCAGGGTCTTTCATTAAATTTATGGTCAAGGTGTTAGTTAGATCTATAGTCATCTTGGTCCATCAGTTCATTCACATAGTTGATAGCTGACCTCAATTCCCTGCTGGCTATTTGGCTAAAACTCAGTTTCTTGATATGTGAGCTGCTCCATTGGCTTCCAGAGTTTCCTCACTATATGGCAGCTGGATTCCCCAGAATGCATGATCAAAAAGAGAGAGAATAAGTGTGAGAAGAAAATCCCTATATGTTTTCCAATCTAATCTCACAGTCACAACATCAGTTCTACATTATTCTCAACAGAATCCCAATCCAAACTCAAGGGTATGCAAATTAAAGTCCACTTTCTTGGAAGAGGAAGTATCAGAAAAAATACGTGTGGGCTCAGCATCTATAGCTCAAGCAGTTGAAGCACCAGCCACATACACCAGAGCTGGTGGGTTCAAATCCAGACTGGGCCTGCCAAACAACAATGACAACTACAACTGAAAAATAGCTGGGTATTGTGGCAGGTGCCTGTAGTCCCAACTACTTGGGAGGCCGAGGCAAGAGAATTGCTTGAGGCCAGGAGTTGGGGGTTGCTATGAGCTGTTATGCCAGGGCACTCTACCCAGGGTGACAGCTTGAGGCTGTGTCTCTTGATATGTGAGCTACTCCATTGGCTTCCAGAGTTTTCCACAATATGGCAGCTGGTTTCCCCAGAGTGCATGATTGGTGGAAATTGGTGGAAACAAATTTATGTGTGGAAATATTACAAAAATACCATGTATGTTCTTCTTTTTAATCTAGATGTTTCATATTGGGAAAGTATTCAGACCTCTCAACCAATGGAGATTTGTTCGTGTATTGTTATTCATTTTAAATGAGAAAGTTTAAATGACCAACATAACTCCACAAAACTGACACAGGGATTAATGGAGGTCATGATCCTAAATGCCATTTGCAAAGTTCCATAGAAATAATGGATCTTTTTAGCATCTGTAATTATACTAAAGATATTATGATCCAGGCAAGTGCATCATACTACAAAATACAGCATAGAGATATTAGTGTTGACTTATACCCCCCAAAGTAACCATTGGTCTTAGGCCTGGATGTGCAGTGCTGTCTACAAATGATAGCTTTGTGTGCATGTTTTCCAACCAATGCAACACCAATTCTTGTACATTTTACCACTAATTTTTCCATTGATCTTCATTAGTGATACTGGCCTATTGTGTCCTTTCCTGGTTTTGGAATATGGGTGATATTTGCTTCTTAGAAAGTATTGGAGAGGATTCCATCCTCCTCTATGTTTTGGATCCCAAAACATGTAGAAGAAAACAAATACCCAGAATTAGAGCAGAATTAAATGAAATTGAAAACAAAAGAATCATTTGGAAGATCAGTGAAACAAAAAGTTGGTTTTTGAAAAGATCAAAAATTGACAAATCCTTACAAAAACTAAACAGAAACAGAAGAGTAAGATCTCTATTAACTACAGTCAGAAAAGTTAAAGAGAAAATAAGACCAGATACCACAGAAATACAAAATATTCTCAAAGATTACTACAAACAAATATGCCCTGCAATATAAAAATGTAGAGAAAATGAACCAATACCGGAGTCACACCACCTTCCCACACTCAACCAGAAAGAATTGGGATTACATAACTTTTGAAAGTATGATCCTTCCAACAATATCAGTCCTTCCAATCCATGTTTCTGGTACATTTTTTTTTTGCTTGTGTCATCTTTAATTTCTTTCATCAGTGTTTTGTAGCTTTTCTTGTAGAGATCTTTCACTTCCTTGTTAATGCTATTCCTAGGTATTTTATTTTATTATAGTTATTATAAAGAGCATTGATATCCTGATTACTTTTTCAGAGAGTTCTTCAATCGTGTATAGAAATGCTATTGATTATTGTATATTTATTTTGTATCTTGCAACATTACTGGATTTGTATATCAGTTAAGAGAATTTAATGGAGTCCTTTGTTCTTTTCTTTATATAAGACCATGTTATCTTCAAACAGGGGTAATTTGACTTCTTCTTTTAAACTTCTGATGTCTTCTATTTCTTTTTCTTTCCCAATTGCTCATGCTAGGATTTTTAGTACTATGTTGAATAGCCATGGCGAAAGTGGGCATAGTTGTTGCAGTTATGAGAGGGAAGACTTTCAACTTGTCTCTATTCAGTATGATTTTAGCTGTGGTTGTGTCATATATGGACTTTATTATGTTGAGGTATGCTTCTACTATGACCAATTTGTTGAAAGTTAATATCATGAAGAGATACTGAGTTTTATCAAATGCTTTTTCTGTATTTAAGGAGATAAACATATGGTTTTTATCCTTTGTTCTATTGATGTGATATATTATGTATATCAATTTGCATATGTTGAAATAACCTTGCATCCCAGAGATAAATCCCACTTGAATATGTTGTGTTATATTTTAGATATGTTGTTGGATTTGTGCTTTGTATTTTTCTAGGTAAATTTATTTCAGGTTAATGTGAGGGTAAAAACAACCAAGTCAAAAAGTTTGATTTTGTTAAGTATAGTACCTCCTGTGGTTATGTCCCCCACAAAAATGGTGTGCCAATCACTCCCCATGCCCATTAAGAGATAAGACCCCTACCCTTGTTACCCCTCCCCCAAACTTGAATTGAAGTGAATTTTTCTCCTATGTGGGCATACATCACATCATCTGCTGGCTTCATATTAGTATTGAGTACATTGGATAATTGCATTTCCATTCTAGTGATACTTTACTAAGAAGAATGATTTTCCACTACATTCAGGATATTACAAAAGATGTGAAGTCACCATCTTTTTATGTGTCAAAAGTATTCCATGGTGTACATGTACCACAATTTGTTAATTCATTTCTGAGTTGATGGAAATTTAGGTTGTTTTCATGTCTTGGCAATTGTAAATTGAGCTACGATAAACAATCTAGTGCAAATGTTCTTGTGTTAAAACATTTTTTTTTTTTTGTAGATACTAGTAGTGGGATTACAGGATCAAATGGGAGATCTAATTTGAGTTCTTGCAAGATTCTCCATACATCTTTCCAAAGAGGCTATATTAGTTTGCTGTCCCACCAACAGTGCAAAAGAGTTTTCCTTTCTCCACATGTACACCAACATCTGCAGCTTTGGGACATTGTGAAGTGGGCTAATCTTACTTGTGGTGATATCTCATGGTGGTTTTTATATTCATTTCTCTGACAATTAGGCATGATAAGCATTTTTTTTTCAGGTATCTGTTAGCCATTTGTCAGTCTTCCTCAGAGAAGATTTTGTTCATATATCTTGAAAGTGGTAGATGAAATTGTTTACTATTTTTTGTTGATTAATTTGAGTTGTCCATATATCCTAGTTATCAAGCCTTTGTCTGATTCATAATATGCATATATCTTTTCCCATTCTAAAAGTTGTCTATTTGCTTAGGTTATTGTCTCCTTATCTGTAAAGAAGCTTTTCAGTTTAATTAAGTCTCATTTATTTATTTTAGTTGTTGTTCAATTGCCATGGAAGACTTCTTCATAAAATCTTTCCCCAGGCTGATACTTTCATGTGTTTTCCTACACTTCCTTTGAGGATTTTTATTGTCTCCTGCCTTGTATTTAAATCTTTTATCCATCATGTATCAATTTTAGTGAATAGTGAAAGGTGTAGATACATTTTCAGTCTTTTACATGTGGATATCTAGTTCTCCCAGTACCATTAATTGAAACAAGATTCTTTTCCCCGGCATATGCTCCTACTTGATATATCAAAGGTCAGGTGGCTATTAGATGTTACTTTCATCTAATAGTTTTCTACTTGTTTTCAAATGTCTATGTTTCTATTTATTTGCCAATACCATGCTATTTTGATCATTATAGACTTGTAATATTGCCTACCATCTGGTAGGGAGATGCCCCCCACCTTTACTTTTATTACTAAGAATTGCCTTAGCTATTTCAGATTTTTTCTGGTTCCATACAAAAATGAAGAATTGTTTTTTTGAAATCTTGAAAGTATGATGTTGGTGTTTTGATGGGAATTGCATTAGATCTGTAGATTGCTTTGGGAAGTATAGACATTTTGACAATGTCGATTTTACCAGGCTATGAGCATGCTATGTTCTTCCATTTGTTAATATCTTCTGCTATTTTTTTCTTTGGGTTTCATAATGCCCTTTATAGTGTTCCTTCACCACTTTAGTTAGGTTTATTCCTAAGTATTTAATTTTTTTTGAAGCTACTGTGACGGCAGTTGTGTCTTTGATTAGCTTCTCAACTTGGCTGTTGCTGGCTAATACAAAGACTAAGAATTTGTGGACATTGATTTTGTATCTTGATACATTACTATACTTTTTCATCACTTGTAGGAGTCTTATGGTTGAGTCTCTGGATTTCTCTAATTATAAGATCCTAACATCAGCAAAGAGGAAGAATTTGACACTTTCTATGCTCATAATTTGGTGCTCTTTATTTCCTTCTCTTGCCTGATTGTATTGGCTAGAGCTTCCAGCAGTATGATGAATAATAGTGGTGTTAGAGGACAACCTTGTCCGGTTCCAGTTCTGAGTGGAAAAGCTGTAAGTTTCACTCCATTCAGTATGATATTAGCTACAGATTTGTCATAGATGGATTCAATAATTTTAAGAAATTTGTCACCTATGCCTATATTGTTAACTGTTTCTAAGGAAAAGGATGCTGAGTTTTAGCAAATGCCTTTTCAACATCTATTGAGAGGATTTACTTCTGTTGATAGGATGAATAAATTTATGAATTTATGTTTTGTGTATGTTAAACCAGACTTACAACACTGGGATGAAGCTTACGTGACCATTAGGTATAATTTTTTTAATGTATAGTGGTAACACATTGTCTAGGACTTTACCGAGAACTGTTACATCTATAGTCATTACTGAAATTAGTCTGAAGTTCTTGTTTTTAGTTGAGTCTTTTCCTGGTTTTGGTATCAGGATGATGTTTGCTTCATAGAACATATTTGAGAAAATTCCTTCCTTCTCGATCTTTTAGAATAATTTCTGCAGTATGTATATAAACTCTTCTTTGAAGGTTCAGTAGAATTCTGGTGTGAAGCCATATAGAGTAGGTTGGAAGATTTTTTTTTATTTTTTGTTTTTGATCTCTGCTTGATATTGGTTTGTTCAAGAGATATATTTCCTCTTGGTTAATAGAGGGGCATATCTTGGGGGCAAGGTATGATTCCAGCTATTAGTCTATTTACTCCATATTAACAAATGTCTGAGCACAGAGTTTTTTGTAGTTATTATCAGAGATGATCTCTAGTATCTCTGTGGTGTCTTTCATTTCTCTTTATTCATTTCTTATGGACGTTATTAGAGATTTTACTTTTCTGTTTATAGTTAGCCTGTACAACTGTTTATTGATTTTGTTTATTTTTTAAACAACCTACATTGTGTGATTAATTTTTTTACACAACTCTTTGGTTTTAAATTTCATTAATTTTAGTCTTAATTTTGGTTATTCCTTTTCTTCTTCTTGGTTTGGAATTAGATTTTTCTTCTTTTTCAATTTCTTTAAGATGATGCATTAGTTTGTTGATGTTTCCTCTTTCTGTTTTTTTTTAAATGTAGGCATTTAATGCAAGAAATTTCCCTCTTAAGACTTCCTTTGCTGTATTTCACAGGTTTTGGTAACTTGTAGCTTCATTGTTGTTATTTTTGAGGATTTTGACTATATCCTCCTCTTTTAAGTCTTGGACCCATCTATCATTCAGCATAAGGTTGTTTAATTTCCATGTTTTTGTGTGGAGATGAACATTTTTGTTGAAGTTGAGTTTCACCTTTATTGCTTTATGATCTGAGAAGATACAAGGTATAATTTTCATTCTTTTAAATTTGTTAAGGTTTCATTTGTGTCCTAGGATATGACCTATTTTGGAGTATGTTCCATGAGCTGATGAAAAATATGTACATTCTTCAGTTTGGGGATAGTGTGTGCTGTGTATGTCTATTAAGTCCATTTGTTCTAGGGTCACATTTAAGTACTTTGTGAAATGTCCTTTTGTTATATTGTTCCATTGACCAGAATTAAGTGACTATATTTGTTTTTCTTAAATTTAGTTGCTTTAATTCCACTTGTATCTGAAAATAAGATTGCAACATCTCCTTTCTTCTGATTTCCATTTTCCTGAAATACTATTTTCCTTCCCTTAACCCTGAGTCTTGATTTGTCCAAGAGATAGCATATGGAGGGCTTGTGCTTTGTTTTTTAATCTAATCAGCTATCCTGTGTCTCTTAAGTGGGGAATTCAAGCCATTAACATTTATTGAGAGAATTTATAAGTGTGGTGGGGTTCCATTCATCTTATTTTTTGAAAGTCCATTGTATACTTTTATCCTTTGCACCACTGTAGAAGGTAAGTTTTGATCTTTAGCTTCTGGGTGCTTACTTTGCTGGTGTTCCATTGTGATTGTCAATGTTGAGAATAGGGCTAAGTATTTCCTATAGAGCTAGTCTTGTTGTGGTGAATATCCTCAGTGTTTTCATATCTGCCAAAGATTTTAATTCTCCATCAGTTTTGAAGCTTAGTTTAGCTAGGTGCAGAATTATGGGCTGAAAATTATTTTGTTTAAGTAGGTTAAAAGTAGGTTACCCCTCTTTTCTGGCTTGGAAATTTTCAGTTGAAAATTGTTTTCACTCTAATAGCTTTGCCCCTGTAGGTCTACTGGTTCTTATTCCTGTCTGCTTTCAGAATTTTCTGTCTTATCTTTACTTTGAATAGGTTGATTCCAAACACAACGTTTTTGGAGAAGCTCTGTTTGAGTAGAGATGATCTGGTGTGAGAAAGCCCTCTAAAATGCATGTGTCAGAAACTGTAGTGAAACTGGGAAGTTTTTATTTATAATAGTCTTCAGTAGGGATTCCATTCCTTTGGGAATATCTTCTTCCACTTAAGGAATCTCTATTATTTATGTGTTTGAATGCCTCATGAAGTACCAAAGTTTTCTGAGTGACTTTTCTGCTTCCTCTTTCTTTTTTTCTGCCTCTTTAATGACCTGGGTTAACTCCGGAATTTCATTCTATAGCTCAGAGATTCTTTATTTTCCATGATCTAATCTATTTTTTATGTTTTCTCCTTCATCTTTACATTCCCTGATTGTCTCCTTCATTTCTTTAAGCTCCGCCTTATCCTTTCTAGACTTTTTTTCATTCCTCTAATCCATTTTTTGGTTCTGTCTGTCCACCTTCTCATCCATTCCCTTTATTATCTTTATCATACATATTTTAAATTTTTCTGTAAACTCCAAAAATTCTTTATAGGCAGAGTCCTCTTCAGTAGCTGCCTTATGGTCCCTTGGAGTAGTGTTCTGTTTGTTTTTTCATGTTGCAAGAATTTTTCTGTTGGTTCCTCCACATATGCATTTTCTTCTTTTTCACCTCCTTGCCCTGCTCATTCTTTCTCACTCCTCCTTTGCTTTAAACTACCTTGTCACAGAGCTTAGGTTTTGAAGTGGCCACTTGGATAAGGCCAATAGTAAAAGATGGGTAAAAGGGAAGAAGGGAGAAAGAAGTGGAAAATAAGAAAACATTAAAAAAGGAGAAAAAAAGTTAAAGAAAATAAGGGGTATTAAAGAAAATATTTGAAAAAGAGGAGAGAAATAGGAAGAGAGAATGAGAGTAACAGGAGAAATGGTATTGTTTGGCATGGTGTGAATACCATGCCTGTAACTCAAGGATTTGGGATGGGTGGGTCTGGGTATGTTCTTAAAAATTAGGAGCTTCTTACCAGTCTCAGAAAATCCAGACCCTACCTCTGCCAAAGGAGAAGGTACCAGACCCTACCAATGCAAGGAAAAGGAAAAATGAAAGATGAAAAAAGAAAGGAAAAAAGAAAAAAGAAAAAGAAAAATTCAGCAGTGTGAACTTGTCAATATTGTCTTCACAAGACCAAAGTAGTACTCCCTAGACTGTGATCTCTTGGCCTCCTTGGGCCAGGGTCACTGATGTGACCACTCAGGCAGATCAATGCCATGTTACCCCCACACTCATAGGAAAGAGAACATAATAGTAAAAACAGATAAAGAAGATTAAATATACAGTTACATCAAATAAAGGAGAGAGAAGGGAAGCAAAAAAGAAAGAATAAACCACAACAACAAAAGGGGGAATATCTTAGCTGTTGTATGAGCAATTTATGTGGGAAAGATGAGAAAAGTAGAAAAGTCTCTGTCAAAAAAGGAAGAACGAGAGAAATAAAATAGAGAGAGAGAATAAGTGAGGCTGAAATACCATAACCAAAAAATACAGAAGCCCTTGCTGTTGATGAAAGTAAAACTGGAAACTAAGAATAGAAGCTATAAAACAAAGTAGCAAAATCAAAAAAAACAAAACAAAAAAGCTCAAATAGGCAAAAACTGTAGCCACCTAAGCAACAAGAAAAAGAATAAAAAACAACAAAAAATGCTAAGTATATGATATATATATATATATATATATCCAGGAAGACAGCAGGAGTCAATGGGACAACTGCAGGAAACCAAGCCAATGGTAAATCCATTCCACCCAGTATTCAAAGCTGGTTGATGTACACTGTTAGAGTCCGCCTACACTTCCAGACTTTCCACTCAGTGCACAGCTTTCCCCCAATTACAAAAACTCCAGAAAGGCTTCCTCCTCTCCCTAGACCTCTGTAGGAGGGACAGCCAGTCCCTGCCAGCTCCCGAACACTTGCCTACTAAGTCCGTCCTCCACAGCTGCAGCTATCCTGTTGTCTCCTATGTTTCAACATTGCCTCGCTGTGCTCCTGGGGCAACAATTCCAGGTAAGTTCCCTAGGCTCCAATATGGTTAGGTTTTCTTTTTCCCCTGCCATGCCAGAAGTAGCCAGCAAAAAGATCCTTATAGTTTGTCATCTTGCTCCACCCTCTGTTTTGTATTTTGTCTTTTTGAGACAGATTCTCATTTTGTCCCTCTTGGTAGAGGGCCCTGGTTTCATAGCTCACAGGAACCTCAAACTCTTGGGCTCCAGCAATTCTGTTGCCTCAGCCTGGGGACTACAGGTGCCCACCACAATGCCTGACTATTTTAAGAGATGAAGTCTTGCTCTATCTCAGGCTGTTCTCGAAACCGTGAGCACAGGCAACCCACCTGTCTCGGTCTCCCAGAGTTCTGGGATTACAGATGTGAGCCAATGTGCCTGGACCTCCTTTGTATTATTTTAAGGATTTTTATATCTATGTTTACCATGTATATTGCTCTGTAGTTTTCTTTTGCTTTCATCTTCTTATCTAGCTTTGATGGCAAAGTAATGCTTAATTTATAAAATGAGTTGGGGACAATTCCCTCATCTTCAATATTTTAGAATGAGTTGATGATAATTAGGGTTAATTCATCTATATAAATTTGGTAGATTTCAGTGGTAAACCCAT
The DNA here is from genome assembly GCF_000181295.1 of Otolemur garnettii. Lineage (NCBI taxonomy): Eukaryota > Metazoa > Chordata > Mammalia > Primates > Galagidae > Otolemur > Otolemur garnettii. Next base: position 234,434 of record NW_003852581.1, read on the forward strand.
CTGGATATGAGTTTGTCTTTGTTGGGAGACTTTTTGTTACTGTTTCAATCTCAATATTTGTTGTTGGTTGGTTCATGTTTTCTAGTTCTTTCTGGTTTAATCTCAGCAGGTTGTAGATGTCCAGAAATGTATCAATTTTCTCTAGGTTTTCTATTTTTTTAGCATAGATATCATAATAGCCTATAATGATCTTTTTATTTCTGTAGTATCACTTATAATATTTCATTTTTCATTTCTAATTTTATTTTTGAAAATCTCTCTTTTTTTTTCCCTTCGTTAATCTAGCCTGAAATTTAAATTTTTACAAAACCAACTTTTCATTTTGTTTATCCTTTATACTTTTTTCAGTCTCTATTTCTTTTAGCTCTTTGCTGAATTTTATTATTTTGTTCCTTCTACTTTATTGGTTTTGGTTTGTTTTTGCTTTTCTAGTTTCATGAGGTGCATCATTATTTTTTTATTTTAAGTATTTCTACTTTTTTCATGTAGCTGTTTACTGCTATAACATTCATTCTTAGCCCTGGCAAGTGTGGGAGCCTATGGCCTTCCCATTTTAAGATCATACTTTTTTAAACACCAAAGGACCAAGAAAAGCTTCATCTTTATATGCTGCACCCCTTTTAATGAAATTATTTGTTGTGAAAAATTTGGATTTAATCAAAAGACAGCACTTATATACCAGTAAGGCCATGAATTTTCTTAAGGCCACAATTTCCCTATCCCTCCAAATTCTTTGATATATTGTTTCCATTTTCATTTGTTTTGATTAAAAAATTTTCTTTTTCATTAGTTTTTTTTTTTTGACTTGATGGTCATTCAGAAACATGTTGTTTAAATTGCACATATTTGTACATTGTCTACAGTTCTGTTTGCCATTTATTTCTAATTTAATTCTATTATTATCTGATAAAATAATTGATATGATTTTGATTTTTGAGAAATGATTGAAAGATTTTTGTGGGCTAACATATAGTCCATCCTAGAGAATGTTACATGTGCTGATAAGAAAATACATTCCAGGCTCAGTGCTCATAGCTTGGTGAGTAGGGCACGAGCCACATACACTAAAGTTGGCAGGTTTGAGCCCAGCCAAGGCCTACTAAACAATAATGACAACTGCAACCAAAAAATATCCAGGCGTTGTGGTGAGTGCCTGTAGTCCCCAGCTACTTGTGAGGCTGAGGCAAGAGAATCACGTAAGCCCAAAAGTTTCAGGTTGCTGTGAGCTGTAACACCATAACACTCTACTGAGGGCAATATATTGAAGCTCTGTCTCAAAGAAAAAAAAAAATATATATATATATTATATATATACATATATATGTATATTCTATAGCTACTAGTTAAAATGCATTGTAAATGTCTATTTGGTACATATAGTTAATAGTGGAGATTAAGTATAATGTTTCTTTGTGAATTTTCTGTCTAAACCGTCTTTACAATGCTGATTCTGGGGTGCCAAGGTTCCCAACCCTTTTCTCATCCAGATTTATCTCTCTCTAGTTGTAATGATATTTGCTTTCTATATCTAAGTGCTAGTGTTGGATTCCTATATATTTATAATAGTATTCCCTTGCCTAATTTGTTTATTTATAATTATATACTTTCTTTGTCTCTTTTTTATATTTTTTACTTAAAGTCTATTTTCTCTCTCATACATATAACTACTTCTGCACATTGGGGTTTTCTTTGTGTAGAATATTTTTACCTGCAATTTTAGTCTATGTGTGTTTTTACAAACAAAGTAATTTTCTTGTAGGCAGCATATAATTATCTGTTGTTTTCTCAATCCATTTAACCAGTCCATAACTTTTAATTGGGGAATTTAAACTTTTTACATTTATGTTTATTATTGGTTACTGAAAACTTATTCCTGTCTATTTATTGATCATTTTCTTATTGTCTTGTATATACTTTCTTCCTCATTTACTGTTTATATTTATATTGCAGTGGCTTTCTGTAGTGATAATATTTGATTATACTTTTCCTTTCTCCTTTGTGTGTATGCTCTATTAGTGAGTTTTATACTTCTGAGTGTTATTGTCCTTTTACTTTCAGGTATCACAGTTCTTTAAACATTGCCTCTCTGGCCAACCCAGTGGTGATGAATTCTCTTAGTCTTTGCTTACTGGTAAAGACTTTATTTCTCCTTCAGTTTTGAAGGATAGCTTTGTTGATATAGGATTCTTAAATATATCCCATTCTCTTCTTATCTGCAATGTTTCTGCTAATAAATCTACTGCTATTCTGAGGTAGATTCCCTTATATGTGACATAATACATTTCTTTTGCTGTTTTTGTAATTCTCTCTTTGTCTTTGACTTTTGACTGTTTGACTAGAAGGTGACTCAGAGAGGACCTTTTGAGATTAATCTTTTTGGGCCCCCAAGCAACACACATGGGAACTAGGGATGACAGTGGTAAGCTGGGTGGGCTTGTCCTTGGGTTGCTGGGGGACATATAGGGCACTGGCATTTGGGAGGGTAGACCATTTTTTATGCCGCTAGATGGTAGACAGATTCATTAAAGGTAGCAGTCAGGTTGAGCTTATTCTTGGCCCTAAAACAGCAATGGCCTGTAGTAGCAGACAGAGAAGATCCTGCCTCTGGCTCCTAGAGGATATATTCACGTACTGGTGATGGATGGTGGCAGACAGCAGAGCAAGCCTCTCTTCAGGCCCTCCAATGTTGTCACAAGCAGTGCAAGTTGATTCCCAGGCATCTAGATGGCATGCTTGGATACCGGTAGTCATGATGGCGGGAGGGGTTGGGACTGGCCTATATTCAGGTTCCCAGATGTCACATAGCTGTGCTAGTCCCCAAGCCACCTATCAGCATGTGGAGGTGCATTGTAGCCCTTCCACTAGAGGAAAAGTTTTCTGACAGTGGCAGTGGCCCCAAGAAAACAACTCACAGGGTCTGGAGAGCATACCATTTGGTTCTCTTTGTCCTTAGGGCAACTTCCCTGGGACACTTCATTGGTCCAGCATAGGACACTGCATGAGGACCCAGTCACAATTTTCTTGTTCCATTGTGACATTGTGGCTCTCTGGGTGTATGTGGAGCTATAGGGCTGTAGAGATACAGGGGCCATTGGAGACCAGGGCAGGATATAATTTTGTGGGAACTGGGTTCTGAATATGGCACCATGTTGAATCTGTTTGGATCTCAGGGTGTGTGTGAGACATAGTGCAAGCCCTTTCTATGGAATAATGCTGTTGCGGGGGGGGGGGGGCTATAGGAAGCTCTCTATACTTGTTCCTTGGCCTGCAAGGACAGAGTGGCATTCCAATGGCTAGAATTACTGGATTCCAAGGAGGGTATGTGGGCCACTGACGATCTCTCAATTACTGGGTATTTACATTAGAGAGTTCTTTCTAGCTCTAAGCTGATCTCCACCTGGCCAGATGTTTTGCTTCTCTGTCTTTCTCTGCATCAGAGGTTCCCTGTCAGTTTCATGCTAAATTCCAGTGTTCTCTCTTTGAAGATCTATTTGATATGTGATTATCTACTCAATGATTCACTGTTTTGATACTTCTTTGTAGAAGAGCTGAAAACAAGCCACTTCTAGTCAGCCATCTTAAAGGCTCCCTGAGACATCCATGTTTTTTCTTCTATGAAAAACCCTTCCAGCTATTTTAAGATAGCTTGCTATCCTAAGAATTTTGATATATTTGAATAAAATATTTTAAACTATTACTTAAATGAATAATTATGAAAACTAAATCTAATAGTATACCCTAGAAATCATTTGTTGTTTATTATATGACAATAAACTGAAAGTAAAAAGTCATTAAAACATAAATTTATAACTTTACTTTGGTGATTTATGAGTCTTTTAAAAATAATAAAATATTACATCATAAATCATCTTAGAACTAGAATAGAGAAGTATGCTTATACACAAAGAAATATGGTACAAGGAAAACTCATACATGCACTGTAATTAAACTTTCTTTAAACAAATTAATTTTTCAATAAGATTTCCACTTTAACTGAGGATGTAGAAAGATGTAAAGAGCATTCCTTCCTCCTTAACAATGACGAAATAGACAAACAAGCAACAAAGTCATGACATTGTTTTTGAGTCCCTCAGATAGTTAAGGACAAAAAGCAACCCTAAAATTCAAAGAAAGTCAAGCTTTCCAAGGAGAGACAGAATTCAAGCACTGGTTCATTTGTAGCAGAACATGGGGGAAAGAAACATTTTTTAAAAATGAAGTAAGCAAAAATAAGTTAAAATGTTTAACAAATTTCTAAAGGCTAATTTTGGAATAGCAGAGGTTACAGAACTTCTTAGAGGAACAGAAATAAGGAAAATTGGCATCCTCTCACAGGTTTGTGCCCATAGATTTACATTTGTTGGTCATGAGATAGGTGGGGAAAATATCAGATAAAACCTTCTTAAGCATGGCAAGCAAAGAAGAGAGAGATGGCTACTGTTTATGGAAACATAAAAGTTTTAATCTAATGCTACTGTGTATTGAGTGAATGAAGGGGTGGCATATGGTGTGGTCCCCTAGGAAACATGTGAAGACCTGCTCTTGCTGGAGAAGAGTAAAAGAGAAATACCCTATACTTCTAGGAGAGAAACAGAAAGCTCTCTTAGTCCCAGACAATTAGAAGCTCTGTTCCAATAAGCAAGGAAACCACAATCTCTCCTTCAGAGGCCTATACAAGGCAGAACTTGGCTGTCATGGAAGAGTTTTACTGAGAAATCTCCACTTCTAAGAACCAGGGATATAAACCCTGTCTAATATTACGGCTTAACCAGGACAACAAAAATGCACTACATCACACCAACCAATGTGCTAGAAAGTACCAAATAAAAAGCAAAAGCAAATTAACTGAATATGTATCATATTGTAAAATACAAAAAAAAAAAAAACTACAAAACTTTTAAAATACAGCATAGGAAAAATTCTTTGTGAGTTAGGGTTTATAAGTCTTTGGTGAAGAGTCCTTAAATATGACACCAACGATACCATCAAGTATTTTGGCTTTTAATTACTGAAAAAGATCCTGTTAATATGGTTAAAATGTAAACTAGATCCTGGAAAAAAAATATTTACAAAGCACATATACTACAAAGGCCTTGTATCCAGAATATATAAACAATGCTGTAAACTCAACAGTAAGAAAAAATCCAATTAGAAAATGGGGAAAAATACTATTATAGACATCACCAAGCAGAATGTATGTGCCAATGAGCACATAAAAGGATTTGACACAGAGAAAAGCAAATTATGTAAGGAATTGAAACAGTAGGAACTCTCATTCACTGCTAATGGGAAGGCAAAATGGTACAGCCACTTTTGAAAACTATTTGACAGTTTTTCACTCCTTGGCATTTACCCAAACGAGTTGAAAACTTAGGTCCATATACAATCCTCTGCATAGATGTGTATAGTAGCTTAACTCATAATTTCTAAAACATAGAAGCAACCAAGATGACTCTCAGTAGGTGAATGGATAAACAGGCTATAGTGAATATACAGAATGGAATACTATTCAACACTATAAAGAAATAGGTATCAAGCAAGGATAGGAAAGAAACATAAAGGCTTATTACTAAAGAAGGAAGACAATTTTAAAAAGGCTATGTAAAGTATATGACTTCAACTATATGATATTCTAAAAAAAAAAAGAAAAATAAAAATAAAACTATGCAGAGAGTATAAAGTTCAGGTGTTGTCAGAGATTAGAGAAAGGGAAGAAAGAATTAATAGGCAGAGCATAGAATATTTTTAGAGCAGTATAACTACAATGTGTGACACTTTAATGGGGGACACATGCCATTATACATTTTCCAAAACATATGGAATGGATAATACCAAGAGTGACCCTAATGCAAACTAGGGAATTGAAATATCTATGATGACAATTTAATGTAGGTTCATCAATCACAACAAGTACCATTCTGGTGCAGTAATAGGGGGAGCTGTCTGGACTTTCTGCTTAATCTTACTGAGAACCTAAACCTATTCTATGAAACAAAGTCTATTTTATTTTTTAAGAAACATATTCAGCATCATTACCAATTACAAAAATGTTAACCATGCTTAAATGCTACAACTCATTTCTTAGAAATGTGAAAATATTTTAAAACAAATGCAGAATGTACCAAATTCTGATAAGAATGTAGAGAAACTTGCCTCTCTCACATATTACTAGTGACAATGTAAAATGGAAAGCACTTCAATAGTTTCTTATAATTTAAATATAGATTTTCTATATGACCCAACAGTCATAATCCTGGGTATTCATCCTAGAAAAATAAAGCTTATATTCACAGAAAAACTTATATACAAATGTTCTTGGAAGCTTTATTTGTAATAGTCAAAATCTGGACAAATGTCAACTATCCCACAATGGATGAGTATATTACCAAGCTGTGGTACATCCATAGAATGAAATACTGCTATGCAATAAAAAGGAATAAACTGTTGATACATGCAACAACCTATATGAATCTCCAGGGTATTATTTAGAGTGAAAAAAGAAAAGTCAAACTCAAAAGGTTAAATACCATTGTTGAGGTGATAACATTTTACAAATGTGGAGTAAAGATTAATGGTTACCAGGGTTTAGGTCTAGAGAAAAGGTTCGCAATCTTCCTTATGCCGTGGCCCTTTAATAGAGTTCCTCATGTTGTGGTGACCCCAACCATTAAATTATTTTTTTGCCACATCATAACTGTAATTTTGCTACTGTTATGAATCATAATGTAAATATCTGATATGCAGGATGTATTTTCATTGGTCACAACCCACAGGTTGAGAACCGCTGGTCTAGAGGAAGGATGTGATTATTAAGGGATACCACAAAAAACTACTTTGTGGTGATAGAACACTTATGTAGCTGGGCATTATGGTGGGTGCCTGTAGTCCCAGCTACTTGGGGAGCTGAGGCAAGAGAATGGCTTACGCCCAGGAGTTTGAGGTTTGTTTAAGTTATGATGCCACGGCACTCTACGTATGGTGACAAAGTGAGACAGCCTCAAAAAACAAAACAAAACAAAACAAAACAAAAACCTCAATCAGGAATGATAAAAGGGCAATAACAATGCATACCACAGAGATACAAGAGATTATCTCTGAATACTACAAAAAACTCTACGCCCAGAAATTTGACAATGTAGAGGAAATGGATCAATACGTGGAATTATGCTCTCTCCCTAGTATTAATCAGGAAGAAATAGATCTTCTGAAAAGACAAATTTCAGGTACTGAGATCAAAGAAACAATAAAAAAAAAAAAAAAAAAACTCCTGACAAAAACATGCCCTCGTTCAGATGGCTTCACTCCAGAATTCTATCAAACCTTCAAAGAAGAGTTTATTCTCATACTGCAGAAATTACTCCAAAGAGATGAGGAGGATGGAATCTTCCCCAACATGTTCTACAAAGGAAACATCACCCTGATACCAAAACCAGGAAAAGATCTGACTCAAAAGAACTAAAGACCAATTTCACTAATGAATATACATGCAAAAATATACTCAATGAAATCTTAGTCAATATATTACAGCTTATCGTTAAAAAAGTTACACATCAAGTAGGATTTATCCCAGGGATGCAAGGCTGGTTGAACCTATGCAAATACATAAATGTAATTCATCATATCAACAGAAGCAAAGAAAAGACCATAGGATCCTTTCAATAGATTCAGTAAAGTATTCAATAAAATTTCTTTCTAATTACAACTCTGAAGAATATAGGCAATGGCGGCATATTCCTTGAACTGATTGAAGTCATCTATGACAAACCCATAGCTAACATTATACTGAATGAAGTAAAACTGAAAGCTTTAACACTCAGGTCTGAAACAAGACAAGGTTGTCCTTTATCACCACTGCTATTCAATATAGGCTGGAACCAGGTGTCCTCAAACTATGTCCTGCAGGCCACATTCATCCCGTCAAGGACATTTATCCAGCCCACTGGGTGTTTTTGCTGCCACTGCCTGTCCTGCTTAGCAGCCAACTCATCTTGGGTCCTGCAGTCCAGCCCTCCAATGGTCTGAGGGACAGTGAACTGGCCCCCTGTTTAAAAGGGTGAGGACCCTGAAAGAGCATACAAATGGGGGCAGAGAAAGTGAAACTCTCCCTCTTTGCTGACAGTATGATCTTATACTTAAAGAACTCCAAAGACTCAACTACCAGACTCCTGAAAGTGATAAGTGGGTATAAGCTCTTCTTTGAAAGTTTGATAGAATCCTGGTGTGAAACTGTAACCTTAATCTAACTTTGAGTGTCATTGAATTATGTTTGAAGAAGCTTTCTCAGAGTCCACATGAAGGGATGTTCCTTTAAGATGCTTCAAACTGATTATAAAGCTAATCATGCAGGAGGCAGACCCTGAAAGCAGAGACTGGATGTCTCTGGAATTTCCTGGAAGGGACCTTGTGAGTGGAGAAACAAGATAAGTTAATGTGCATCACAGTTAAAGGTTGCACCTGATTTTACAGATGAATGGCTGAATAAGTTTTGTAGTTGCTTTGTATGGTTTCTTTGTACTCTTACCAGGGGTCCTCAAACTTTTTAAACAGGGGGCCAGTTCACTGTCCCTCATATCATTGGAAGGCCGGACTGTGGGCCCCTCGGATGAGTCAGGTGCTAAGCCAGGACAGGCAGCGGTGGCAAAAACACTTGGCAGGCTGGATAAATTTCCTCGGTGGGCCACATGTGGCCCACAGGCCATGGTTTGAGGATGCTACTATAGACTATTTGCTTCCAACTGGCTTATTATTATCAAGTGTAGGTGCAGAACGTGGTGTTGTTAATAGTATATAAGCTTGCAAGAAATAAAGTTAAGTTGCTACATGCCTGAGCAAGCTGTAGCCCTCTGCTCCTCAGTACAATCTGACTGCTGATGTTATCTCTGCAACTCCAGCCTGAACTATTTCCAGCAACAATTTGGTGCAGCGAGCAGGGTTCGAGACTTCATGAGATTTGCTTAAGGTAAAACCAGGTATGAGTGGAACTGAAAAGAATTGCTCAGTGCAGTGGCACATGAGACTCTCGGGAATAGGAGTGGAGTCATGGGAAATTCCCCATCTTTGGAAGAGCAGTATGTTACACTCTTGAAAACTTTACTAGAGAACACAGGTCCCTCTGTAAAAAGGAAAACTTTGCAGTGCCTATTTCAGGTGATTGCTAAGCATTGTTATTGGTTTACACCTGAAAAGAAAAATCAGTTAATTCTTAAGGTTTGGAAGGATGTAGGAAAAGCTCTACGGAGAGCTCATCAAAGAGGGGAATGTATTGAATCAGAGGTTTGGGGAACTTTTAATTTGGTAGCTTTGGCCTTGCAGCCATTACAATCAAGTTCAGATACAGAACAAAAAATGGAGACTGTAAGTTTCAAAATTCCCCAGGAGCAGTGTCCTGAAACTGTGGAAGTGCCCACTTACGATGAGATACCACTTTCAAATAGTACTAGCAGCTCCTCCAGAACTGAAAGTGAATCTGCGGCTACGTAGGCGAACGAGTCTGATGATAATATGTCTAAGCTTCAGCACCTTTAGGAACGTTGTTGTCAAATTATGTGCTCACAACAATGTGAGTTCCTTTTGGAGCATTGTTGTCAAATTATGAGTTCACAAAAACATGAGTTCTTTATCTAAAAAGAACACTAGGATATTTCCAGCTTTGGCAGTCAATCAGCCTACTCTGGTTCCACCCACTGCCCCAACTCTTTTGCCTTCTGCTCCACCACATCCTCTGGCTGTTTCAGTTTTGCAGCAGGTTCCTCCTCTTTTTCCAAATACCCTAGTGGGAACAGTGTTTAATTTTCCATTAGGAACTGATATGTATCATGTTTTGCATGACACTGAACCAAACCCTAAAAATTCTCCAGGCTCTCTTAATTTCACAATAATGTCTACTTCATTTGCTTTTCCAATAGTTAGAACTCCTAATGATGAAGGTACTATTGATGTTGCTCATTTCCAAATTGATTAGAAAATTTTGAAACTTTGGAAGGATGCTGCTAGTGTATATGGAACTAATTCCCAATATGTGCAAGGAGTTTTAAAATCCTATTGTGGAGATTGCTTGTTAATTCTTATAGATTGGGATACTTTGGCTGAAACAACAGTATCACCTAGCCAGTACTTACAATTTAAATCATGGTGGAGAGAGGAAGCTCAAAAGTAGGCTCAGTGTAATCAAGCTTTAGATCCACCCACATTTGACATTGAGCAATTAATAGGTACAGGATTCCATTCCTATATAAGAGTGCAGTGTAATTACACTAATGAACTGCTAGCACAAATTAGAGAAATTTATTATATGGCATGTAAAAGATTATATGAACAAGGGAGATAAAGTTTTTTACAAAAATTCTTTAAGGACCTAATGAACCATACAGTAATTTTTAGCCTACTTACAATCAGCTGTTCAAAGAACTGTTAATGGTACAGAGGCACTTTTGCTTTCACTTGCATATGAAAATGCTAATGTTGATTGTAAAAAGGCTTTGTTAGGAATTAAAATGCAAGAAAATGTTACTTTAGATCCTTATATTAGAGCCTGCAGAGATGTTGGCTCTGGGACTTTCCAGGCTAATCTACTGGCAGCTGCTTTCAGCCATTTCTTATAAAACAAAGTGTTATAATTGTGGGAGATCTGGACATGTCTGCAAGGATTGGCAAAAAAACCAGAGTAACTAAAAATGAAAAGTCTTCTGGTCCTCCTGGTTTATGCCATAGTTGTGGAAAAGGAAAACATTGAACAAACGAATGTAAGTCCATGAAAGATAAAGACGGAAATATTCTCCCACCCTTACAAAATCAGGGAAACTCCTCAATGGGCCCAACCTATGGCCTACAGAAAAACAATACCGGTTCTTTTGCTCAACATTTTCCAGTGAGCAACAGCCAAGCCCATGCTCAGATTCAAAACAGTCAAAGCTTTCAGTGCAAGATTTATTTCCTGCCACGCACAATAGTGTGGCTTTAGATTTACCCATTTTTTTTATTAAATGGTAACTGTATACATTGATGCACTTTGGGGGTACAGTGTGGTGTTTTCACACAAAATCCAAGACACTTCCATCAAACAGGTTAACATAGACTTCATGTAACTTTCTTAGTTATTATGTCAAAACATTCATATTCTACTCATAGAAAGATTCACTTGTACTCTTGCAAGATGAACCACAGAAGTGAACCCTCGAATCCCTCTCCCTCC